>NC_056739.1:1570389969-1570742469 GCF_019279795.1 Protopterus annectens | reverse complement strand
GGTGGTGATATTCACCCCAACCCTGGCCCACCCACTTCAGATATACACACCCCCTCTACTTGTAACCTAAGCTGTATACCTACAATTAATAGACCAACTAACTCTCTCCTAGCCTGTCATCTCAATATTAGAAGCATTAATAACAAGGTACATGAACTGCATGCACTCCTGGCTGTCCACTCCCCTGAGATTCTCTGTTTATCTGAAACCTGATTAAAACATAACACTACAGGCAATGAAGTGTTACCACCTGGGTACAAGATACACAGGCTGGATCATGTTTCCAGGAAGGAGGGGGTGGGGTAGTATACTCTATAAATCTGAATTGAATGTGACCATAGATGTAATACAACCACCTCAGATTAATAACTCAGAGATTCTTGCCACCAAATTGCAACCTAATAAAAGTAAATGCATTAATATCATCTGTATGTACATTCCCCCAGCTAACAATATAGCTACACTTGAAGACACCCTGCACTGGCTATCACATCACTACCCCCAGGAAACCCTACTACTCGGAGATTTTAACATAGACTGGGGCACCTGTTCCTCAGAATCCCCAACCATCCATATTAACATGCATACATTTACACAAATCATATCCACCCCTACCAGGATAGGTAAACCCAACCAAAAAGAAACTATACTTGACTGGGTACTCATAAATAGTCACCCCCCCAACTGTAAACCTCTGGTACCCTCCCCAATGACCTAAGCGATCACCTTCTCACATACATAATTAAGCACAAAGCCATTAACCCCCAACAACCCTTACTCAGAAAAGTTAGAAACAAACCCTGCCAAATTCCAATAGGAACTAAATTCATGTAATTGATCTATTCTAAAACACCTCCCTTTAGAGGAAGCAGTTATATACTTTAACAACAAATTCCTTGAGATCCTTGATTTGCATGCACCTGTCTGTTCAAAGAGAACAAAAGCAAAAACTGTGCCATGGCTTTCTAAAGAGTCTAGACTTAAAATTACACTTAGAAACAAAGCATGGGCTTTATGGCATTCTACTAAAGACCCCCAAGATCACATTAAATACAAGTAATCTAGGAATGAAACTAAAAAATCCAGTTTACAAGACAAAAAACAATACTACTGTAATTTACAGACAGTAAATCAAAATATCCCTCAGAAGTTTTGAGCAGGTTTGAATAATCTACTACATCCTGGACGAACTTCAACCCCTATCCTCACTGCTACTATTGATAACCCACCCGAGGATGTTTCAGACAGTTTTAACCGATTCTTTACTGAGACAATTCAAGCCCTAACTAGCCAACTACCTCCTAGCTCCCCTGGTCCTGAAAGTAGCACCCCTAGAAACCTACTCTCGTTCAGCTTCCAGTCAGTCACCATGCCACTTATCCATACCTTGATCAAAAAATTAAAACCCACCACACTCTCTGCTGATCAACTCCCTGCCGAGTGCCTACAAAAATCAGCTGATGCTATTGCTTACCCTGCATCAATACTAATCAATCGAACCATAGTAGAAGCTAAAATTCCCACCATCTGAAAAATATCCTATGTAATCCCACTTCACAAAGGAGGCAGTTCTACTGAATTCTCCAATTATAGGCCAATAGCTATACTCTCTCCACTTGCAAAGATTATGGAAAAATGTATTCATAGACAACTCATGCACCACCTAATCCAGAATCACCTCATGGCAGACACCCAGCATGGCTTCCGACCTCACCACAGCACTACTTCAGCCCTGTTAGCCTTTACCAACACCATAAACCATAATTGTAACAATAATTATATATCCTCAGCCCTCTTCTTGGATCTTTCCAAGGCATTCGATATGGTTGATCACCAACTTTTAATCCACACCCTGCAAACATTCTGTCTAGATACCAAAGCCCTTCAATGGTTTCAATCCTACCTGAATGGTAGACAGCAGGCTGTTTTTTGGCAGAACAAACTCTCTAGCCTACTACATAACACCCTTGGAGTACCACAAGGCTCTATACTAGGGCTCCTGCTGTTCTCCATCTTCATTAACGACCTGTATATTGTCATCCCAAAAGTCAGCTGTATCCAATACGCTGATGACTCTACCCTGATTTGCTCGGCCAAATCTCCATCAGAGTTATGGTCAGCTACCCAGACCACCTTTAATACAATAGAAAACTGACCGTCATCTGATCCTAAATCCCAAAAAAACTAAAATGCTGTTATTTTCACCAGCACATAGTTCTACTGCTTTTACCTTTACCATAAATGCAAATGATGGCACAATAATCTCCCCTGACCCCTCTACAAAACTATTAGGTTTCATTATAGATAATAATCTAAAATTTGACCTACATGTCAAACAATCGATCAAAACCATCAATAAAAACTAGTGTCACTTTACAGAATAAAAGTCTTCCTAACCCCTCCAGCTAAAATTGCCATAGCTCGTTCTCACCTTCTTTCAACTCTTCTGTATGAATCCCCTCTACTCCCTAATTTAAATAAGACTGTCCTTAACAAACTCTCAATCTGCTGCAACCACATTGCCAGGTTTGCCACTGGGCTGCCTTTTAGGACACATCATTGCATCAATCTAAACCAGCTTGGGTAGCTTGAACTACCCAGTCTAATCCAGTATAACCAACTGATTATGGCCTATAAACTCCTTTATAATCCGGACAATACTCCTGCACTTAAAAATCTTATCACCCCCTGTAAAAATCCTAGACCGCTTCGATCCTCTAACAGACTACTAATTCAGACGAGCAAAATTAATAACACAGCCAGTGACTCTCTATTTGTAAACTCTGTAGGTAGATCCTGGAACTCTCTTCCAGCTGCTATTACTTTACTTTCCACCGTAGGTCAATTTAAAACTAGACTCAAACAACAACTGGCACTAAACTGGCTATGTCACTGTATCGCACCTGGCAAACTCTCCTCTGGAATGTATACAATCTGTTAATCAGTTTACTGTGTAATTTAATCCTGAGTTTCACTTGGGATTAACACTAACCTGTGGAACTTGTTTATCTTGTTTGCTTATGTAATCACTGTAAATATTCTATTTGTAATATGTTACTTTGTATCTGTTTACCTTGCAGCTTTTCTCCTCGGGCCTCTGCTGAAAATGGACATGCATCCAGTCAGACTATCCCGGTCAATAAATGTAAAATAAACAAATAAAATAAAAATGATTTAAATGTTTATAAATTAGGATCTAATAGGGTTCAGTACCATGATCCTTTTTCTTTATATAAGTGCTTAATGACGTAACAGCTAGGAAAGGTGTTATATCCCAGTCTCAAGAATCTAGTCCTATCCGCTTGGTGAACAGAATACTGATCACAAATAGTAACTAGACCTTTCCAGGATTATCTTAAGGTGCTACTGTCCAATGCCAAGAGTCTAAATAAAAACTCCACCCCAGCAAGCTCTCCCTACCCTGAAGTATGTAGATGTCTGTATAGTTACTGAGACATGGCTTAAAGTAACGAAGAGCACCCTGGCAGTGCAAGGCTACCACTCCTTTCACTCAGTTAAACCACATACTGTACAGGTAGAGACAAAAGGTGGAGGTGTCTCAATGTACATCAGAAACAAACAAGTGCAAGGTTGGTCAAGCAATATGATGCACTTAAGCTTCTCCATATACAACCCACAATAAACAAAGTAACATACCATATCTTTACTAGTTATATGTCCCAATCGATGACCCAGGAAACCTATACCACTTACTTAAATGGACTGGAGTCGCTCTCCATTCAACCCATATACTCATGGGGGACTTCATGGGGGACTTCAACTACCCCGTTATAAACTGGGAATCATAAGCAACCCCAAATTTCCCAGACCCAAGATTCCTGGATTTTGTCAGTACAAATGTCCTGGGCCAACTAGTCAATTTTCTCACTAGGGGTGCAATCTTCCTTGATCTAGTTCTCAAAAACATGGAATAACAGTGCACACCCCCCCCCCCCCAAACAAAATGTAACATCCTCACTGGCCAGCTCAGAACATAAAGTTGTTGCCTTCAAAATAAAAATAAAACCAGGAGCACAAGCTAATTCTGGAACTTTCAGGAATTACTCCAAGGCAACATTCCTACTTTTAAGTGACACCCTGGAAATTTTTCAAGTCCCCACCCCCATCCAGATCCAGGGAATCCTAATACTTATGTGGAATTGTTCACAAAAACTCTTTACAACTATGTATATAGCTGCATAGAGGCTGTGGTGCCTATCCAAAATAAGCAAAGGAGAAACTTAAAAAATAAACTACCCTGGCAGACTATAACATAATTAGGTTGTATAACAAAAGGAAGAAAATTTTGGCCAAAATTGGGAAGTATTATGCCCAGCAAGGTAAGAACATCCTCACTAAGCTAAATATGCAACCCATAATTAGTTGTCTACCAAAGTCAAATATGAGGTTACAGTAGCCTCCCAGGCTAAGGGAATCACAAGGCATTCTTTAGCTATGCCTGCAACCTCAAAGGCAATATACAACAATGTGCTGAACTAACTGTAAATCTAGTCACCTATACTGAGCTGGAGGATATAGCAAATCTCTTGGCCTATAAATTCATCTCCAACATTACCCTGATTTCTCCCCCTGACACCTCTCAAGAAATGTCCCCAACCACAACTCTTCCAATTATCACTAGGGAGCGGGTCATCAACGCTATCTCCAAAGCCAAAAACACTGCACTGATGGGACCCAACAATATCCCAGGATGCATCTTAAATAATATGAAACATAACCTATTGGTCCCACTAGAATCATTATTTATCCCAGGATGCATCTTAAATAATATGAAACATAACCTATTGGTCCCACTAGAATCATTATTTAACAGTAGCCCCCAAACAGGCTTCATGCCAAATGAATGGAGGACTGCAACTATTATCCTACTGCGAGTTCCTATTAGATGTTCAACAGCTTAAGTTGTCGAATGCCTAATTATTGACACCTAAGCATTGAATCTTTAAAATCTCCAATGGCCACATACGCAAATTCTTTCCTCGGGAGAATTTGCTTGGCCGTTGTCGAGGATTTGCCCTTTCCCCAATGTAGAGCAATCTCGGAGTTGGTATATTTAGTTAGGGGGGTGTGGGGGACACAGTCCCTCACATCGGGGAGTGCTGGGGGCAAAGCCCTTCACTATGTTTGGGTTCAGAAGTTTATTTTAATTCGCGAAGGCCTTGCAAATTCTTTCTCGAGGAAAGAATGGCCATTCGCAATTTTTTAGGTTTCGGTGCTTAGGTGACGATGTTTAGACATTCGACAACCTAAGCTTTTGATGGAGTAATATAGACACTCCCACTTCACATGGAGGGCTAGCCACAGACTGAGGTAACTAATGACCCATAAGTCTGACTAGTCTCATATATAAAAAAAATGGATGGAAATGTCATGGATATGATAAATAATGACATTGGAAACCTTCAGACACTGGACCCAACCTAGTTTGGTTTCATCAAGGGCAGGTCATGGCTGCTTAGCCTGGTGGCCTTATTCAAGAAGGTCACCAAAGCAATGGATGAGAGCAAAATAGTGCATATAGCCTACCTTGGCTTGCCCAAGGTGTTCAACATAATACCCTACTCGGTCATCATAGAAAGCTTATGAAACTAGGTATAAACTCCTGTGTCACTCACTGGATACTCAACTGGCTCACAGATAGGACCCAAGAAGTCAGGATATGTGAATCTATGTATACAAAAAGGCCATTCACTAGTGGAGTTCCTTAGGGCTCGATGATGGGGCTGATCTTTTTTGGCGTCTTCTTCTTTTAAGTTAGGCTTAATAACAATGGCCTCTGGCTGTCCAGGTTTGCTGATAACTGCAAACTAGGCACAGTCATAGAATCCCCCAAACACAAAAATACTCTCCAAGAAGACCTGATGCAAACTAATAACTAACACCACACTCATAGCCTAGAAGTCAGTATCAAGAAATATATAGTAGAAACCTTCAGTAAGGTGGCCATACTGGGAAATTACTTCATTGATAAAAAACCCATGAGAGTAGACCTTGTGGTCAGGGATTTGGGAATGCATGTGGACAGTGACTTGGCCTTTGACGATCATGTGGCTACTGTAGTAAGGAAATCATTCCATGTTGCACAACTTATAAGCAAGGGTATGGCATCTAGGTTCAAAGATGGCATTGTTCCATTAGACCAATCACTGAGTGCAATGCCCCTTTCGGTATGGACCTCAACATGTATATGCAACAACTGGAGCAACCAGAATGGTGACTCACAAAAAAGAATATATGGTATAAAAACATGTCCTGTGTGGACTGCCTCAAAGCCCTATCGCTATACTCAAGTCTCTTACAGACTGCTTTCAGGCGATCTATGCCTGGCATATAAAGCATCTTCTGATCCAGATCTGATGGAACTATACCATCCACAAAAGAAATATCATCAGACTTACCCAATTCAGGGATCTAAATCTCATCTGTAACATAAATAACATACATTGGAACAGGCTTCCCAGCCATGTTATGCAGACTTCTTCCCTGCACTTGTTCAAGCATAACTTGGACCAGTGGGTGAGGAATCAAAAATTTACCCCTGAACTGGCACCCATGCCTCTTTTAGAATGAGAGAGCCTGTAAATTTGTGACTACTCATGCCCAAGTTATATTCCCAGGCTATATATACTCCCCATAAAAACTTGTGGCATCAAACTGGGTCCAACTCAGTTGAGTTAAGGCTAGGCTTAAAAAGGCCATTTAGGGTCACTACCTAGTAATCACCTACTGAAACTAAGGAAGGAAAAGCCAGTTACATTGGTATATCCTGTCAAATTATTTGTTTTATCAAATAAATATACTGATATTTTTTCTTTAACAACAAAAAATGACCCAATAACAATAGAATAAATATTTTAAAACGCAAGTTCAAGTATGAAAAACATTAACTATTTGCAATATATACAAAGGTCTGAAATGAATATAAAATGTCAAACAAATAAAATAAACATCTATATAAAGGAAAGAAAAATAAGTTTGCAAAGAATTAATGACTGTTTGGAATGTTTCAATATGTGATGAAACCTTTATCCAAGGATTGTTGAGGAAAATTTTCAGATGCAGTCTGATCTCTTTAATTATGATTTCTTTGGATATTATTTCTTTTAACAAGATCAAAAAATCTTCAAAGCTTGGAGAGGTAAAGGAATTCCACTTTTGAGTGATACATTTCTTAGCTATAGCTAGGATAGCCCATAAGAGATAAGTGTAGCCCTCATTCACATTAAGAAAGACAAAAGTTTTAGTCAATGAAAAAGTGTCAGTAAATAATGGTTTTAGAAAATTATCAGCATTTTCCCAGTACCGAGTTAATTTGGTGCTTTCATAAAAATGTGACACCTTTGTGTCTGATTTACACTGTTTTAAACATCTCCAACATTTATCTGGACATAAGAAAAGCTCTGTGGAGAAACTTCCAAATATAAATTCTCCAGTATTGACTCCAAGATGAATATTTAACAGAAAATAATATTTTAGCTTTCTCAGCTTGGGTGTAACTAGGACAGAAGTCTTTAATAAAGAAATCCCAATGTTTAGAGGTTAATGTGGTCTTGTAATTTATTAAGCTACTATATAATTTGGATGTGATGTTTTAAAATTATTATATAGGATTTCAGACAGAATAATAGAGAAGGTTGATCTAGGAAAGATGAGTTTTTAATGATTCTACAAAGATCTTGTAAGTTAGTATGCTCTATAATAAAAGCCAATTTTGTGATGACAGATTATATTACTTAATAAGTTTCTGGATATCCAGTGAGTTCAAGTCTTTCAGACAATGCTGCCAGCAAATAATATATATATATATATATATATATATATATATATATATATATATATATATATAAAATATATTAGCATGTAGTTTATCTGTAGCATTCTTTGTAATTTTAAAAGGTATTAATAAATCTAACCAGATTTTAATATCTATATTAGAGTTAAGAAACTTCCTAAAATTAGTAATGATGGGATTTAAAGAATTTCACTTTGTGGGTTTTGTCATATTATACCTTATAATATGATAAAGAAAGTACCAGAATTTATTAGAGTGATTACTTAGAGAAGTTTTTGCTAGCAATTTATTTTCATTTAATAAAATATTAATATGTAAGGATTTCCAATTAGATTTATATTTTGGGTTAATCCAATTTATAACATCTTTAATTATTGAAGTCCTAATATGATGTAAATGTGCAATTCTATTCTTATTAGGCTGCCATAACAATTTATTAATAATTTATTTAGAACTTTAATATAGTTATTCCCATGAGAAATATTTAGTACTAAAGCTATATATAAAATGTTTGGCAATAGTGTCATTTTTAACAGTTGAAGTCTGTCTTCAAAGGAGAAGAAAGAATTATTCCATTTATCTATGTGCATATTAATTAGAGAAATAATATTTTCATAGTTAATTTCAATTGTTTTATTTACTGAGCTGCATAAAACTATACCCAAATAATTCAGAGAGCTAGTTTGTTCTCCAATGATATTATGTTTATTAGATTGATTTTTAAACTTATTGTTAAGTATGATGTATTTGGACAGACATTTGATTGGTAAGATATGTATACCAGCATCAAGAGTGTGGTATCTTGGGGAATTAAATTTATACTGTGGTACGGTTATCTCACACTTAATATAATTAAGTAGCATGGGTGTGAAGGAGGCCCTTGCTGTTTGCAGAATTCCTCTTTGATAACTGCATCACTTCATGTGTTTCATGCAACTTCAAAACAGTACAAAACAACATTTTTTTAAATTTAAAATATAATAAATTGGTACTTTCTAAATTCTGCAGTACCATACCACTCAACCTCTTAGCACAAGAAATCTGGTCAAAGACTAGCATAAAGGGAGGGCAAAGGCCCACAAATAGGGACAGCATTTAAAATATTGCTCTTATAAACTTACAAAAGCTGATAGAATAACAGGATTTGTGTTAGTATGCATTTTATGAAGATATGAAGTCTGAAACTCATATATATGTTATTATTTACTGACTTCAGTCCATCGTGATTTACCAGAAAACCACAAATTTTATGAGAAGGAGACCAAAGCTATGAGGCTGAATCTAGACAGTTGAGAGGTATTTTACGCACACACACACACACACACACACACACACACACACACACACACACACACACATACACACACACACACACACACACACACACACACACACACACACACACACTCACACACACACACACACACACACACAAACACACACACCTACCTTTTCTCTCCTCTCACACAGCCACACACTCATACACCCACTTACTTTCTGACACAGTACCACACACACACACACACACACACTTAGTCTGTCGTATGAATGGCTAGTTTATATTACATAGATACACACACACACACACACACACACACACACACACACACACACAATCTTTCTCATACAACAGAAAGAACTGCCAGTTTAACTAACACACATACTCGTACACTCATACACTCACACTTACCTCTGCATGGCTAGTTTGAAATCTGCAGTAACTGTGGACTGAGTTTACATCCATAGCACGCATTAGTAATTACACTAGAGTTGAAGTTGTTGCCTTTCAGTCCCAAAGCAGAAGATAAATGCTGGATTTTGTGCGGCCAACTTTACTTTTTATTAATGTTGCAACTTAAGATACCTAGTTATTTACAAACTTTCATTATGGCACGTATGCTTGCAGAGGACAGTTAAAATATTTCTCCATTCTACTCATGGAATTACTAACTTGCAGCTGCTGTATTCTGACCAGGAGAGAATACGTGACTCTTGTTCATTTGTAAAACCTGTAGTAGCTGCACTTATGTTATTTTAATGCAACACCACACTTGTGCAAAATTCTATGGTTATGTCAGTCAAGTACAGCTCTAATTATTATCATTATTAGTTGACTGCAGTGTATTACCCTTTCTCAGAAATGTTTTAGTTCTTGATATCCTTCAGAAAATATACACTAACGCAAAACATGTCATTCTAAAATGGTTCTAAGTTTATAAGCGCCCTATTGAAAATTTGTTCCTGATTTCAGATCATTGTCTCCCTCCACACATTATGTTTGGCTAATGGCTATGTTTAAACTTTTCTGTGCTGAGATGCTGAGTGGTATATGAGTTCTGCAGGCTACTAGCTCTTAAACTGCATTTCATTAATCAGGGAAACATTTGAAACACAAACTCACTAACATGACGTCCACCTTACAAACAGCAGGATAATATGCGATCGTACCTACCAATTATTCCTTATTTTCCCTTCGTTTTTTGCTCTGCCTCTGGCAAATGCTTGATTTTATAGGTTCATAGGTTCATAGGTTCATACTAGGCTATCTGCCCGAGGGCATTTATAAGCCTAGCCCATTGTTTTGTGGCTTACGCCACCCCTTTAGTATGGGGAACTATACCCATTATTTTGCTGTGCCTCTGTCGAGCAGTGACACTGAGGTAATTCCTGGGGTATATCTGCGATCTCCCATCCATTGGTCAAGATTTCTCTTGAACAAGGCCAGCGAGGTGCTCTGCCTCACATGTACCGGGATTTTGTTCCACAGCATAGGGAGTCTTTGGGTGATGAATCTATCTCTCCAGCACGTCCTATTAATAGCCGTGTCGAGGTTTAAGTCTCCCTTGTGGCTCTGATGGATCTAGATTTTTGAGGTGAAGCATATTCATCAAATCTGGGTTTGACATGGCCTTGTATGTTAGGCAAAGGTCACCTCTGAGCAAGCGGTGGCGACTGAATAGAGCTGGAGTTCTTTCAGTCGGGCAGCATAGGACAGATTTTTGAGACCCTTTATCCTTTTGGTGAGGAACTTTGTGGCCTCTCCAGCTGCTGCAAGTGTCGGGTCAGATACATTCGAATGGGGCATTGTACTCAATCACTGGTCTGATGAGTGATGAGTAAAGGGAGACTATGACCTCCCTTGATCTAGATGAGAATCCCTTCATGATAAGGTGGGCAATGTAGAAGGACTTCCTAACTACTTTAGCTACATGGGTGTCGAATGACAGACTACTATCAACCTGGGTCCCCAGGTCCCTGATAACTTCTTCTGTGCTCAGTGGATTGCCACCTATTTGGTAGCTAGGGGTAACCTTGTTTTTCCGAAGGGTATGACTCTGCATTTTTGGCATTTAACTTTAGGCGTGGCTCTGGCACCAGTTATCCGTTTCTGTGAGACCTTTCTGAAGGATATCTGTGTCAGATGTGTTTTCTACTATGGCGCCCAGTTTGCAGTCATCTGCAAACTTTGTCAGCCATAACCCTCCTGTGTTTGCTTGTACTTCGGAAAAGTAGATGCCAAACAAGAGTGGGCCCAGGACTGAGCCCTGTGGGACACCACTTGTGACAGGCTTTGAATCTGACATGGCGCCAGCAACTCTGACCCTGTGGGTTCTGTCACTCAGCCAGTTTGCAACCCATCTTGTGATGTATGGGTTAACATTTAAGCTGATGTTTTTCAATGATAGGGGTATTGTGCCTTAGCCAGATCGAGGTAGGCTGTATGGACTGCCTTTCCCTCATCAATGGCTTTGGTGACTGTTTGAAAAAGTCAACCAAGTTTAAAAGGCATGATCTGCCTTTGACAAAGCCAAACTGGGTTGGATCCAAAGTCTGCAAATTCCTATGTCTTTATTTATGAGGTCCATTATGATCCTCTCCATGGCTTTGCAGATAAGGCTTGTCAAGCTAATGGGCGGTAATTTCCAGGGTCTGTGGAGGCACCGCCTTTGTGAAGTGGGACCACAGTTGCAGTGCGCCACTCCTGGTATCCAGAGGTAAGACTTTGATTAAACAGCTGTCCTAGCTGTGGGTTTAATTCCTCATTGAGTTCGTGGAGCACACAGCCGTCCCATGGATGCTGTGTTTTGCTTTGGAGAGAGCAGTTCTCACTTGGGCGCTGGAGATGTTTGGGGGGCTGCACTCATTTGGTATAGATATCTCTCCTTTTGGGGGGGGGGGAGAAGTTTGCACTGGACCTGTCAGCCAGTATGTTGGCAATGTCTGTAGGATCAGTAATCTTCACATCATTTTGAACTAGTTCTGAGCATATCTGGGAGTTTCCTCCTAGGTTTCTAACATAGCTAAAGAAGGCCTTATGATTGTCTTTTTCTTTTTGCTTTGGATGATTTTATGAGAGCTCTTAGTTTTTTACTTATAGTGATCAAGGGTGTCTTTCTGTTAAACTCTTGAGGATTTCACAATTCAGTATATCTTATTGTTCAGAATGCATACTGACACAAAATCTGTAAGTGAATTAGAATAATAGATGCCTGGATCTGAATCCTTATACCACTCATTTGGCATTATTTACATGTAGGTCATGGAATCCATGACATTGGCAATTGTTCCTGTAGTCATAAGGAATGGCAAATGGTCCTCCTTAAAGAAGAAGATGCTGCCATCACGGGGTGTTTTTTTTTAATTGAAGCCTCTTAAAAGTGGGATGGTTCTGGTGCCCTTGTCTGCACACCATAATCAGGATTTAATGGGGCCTGTCAGGAAAAATGCCGAGGAATTTGATACAGTTGAGAGTTATGTTATGAATGCTATGTGCTATGAGTTGTGCCAGCATTATGTTGTCATTTTTTATCCAAATTGCCCCTTCAAAGTCTATATCACCTCCTAACATCGTATTACTATCCATACTATCCAGGGTCCCCGGTAGTTTTCTATCGCTCTTTAGGGGGCGATATCATCCACATTGAGAACCACTGGTTTAAGCAAAAGTAACTGAAAAGTAACTCACATTTAAGTTACTAGTTACTAAAAAAGTAATGCATTACTATTACTTAATTACTATTTTGAAAAAGTAACTAGTTATATTACTAGTTACTAGAAATTGCAATATATTATAGTAATATATTACATATTGCAGGGTGTAGGGATCACTTAGTGGCCTATTGGTTGCACACATACTCAACACAGGGACATCTTCTTCCAATAACTGATCTGCAAGTAGCAGTGTTCATGGTGAGTCCTGTGTCCTCTACCTCTTGGAATCCATTTAACCATGATACAAGTGAATACTGATTGTCTGTGGCTAACAGTGTTGGCTGATGCCTGCAAAGTGTGAATACACATGGAGTCTGTGAGTTATGTCAATATCCTACAAGAGGGTAGTTATGAACAAATGCCTGTTGACATAGTAAAGGCCATAAACTGCATGCAAATATATATGTAGTATAATTTCCATCATTAACACCTATGTACCTGGTAAGTAGCATATCAGTCGCAACATGTGATGTACATACTCATGGATGAAAGAACTGGGCACACAGACCTGGCCACACAGGTTTACACCTAATGTGCCTGAGATCACCATGGCTCTCCAGTGATATGATGGGAATCATGTGTCATAGCTGAGGGCACAATCACCCATAACTGACATACTGATAACCTACATGTACTCTTCCCTCAGCATGCCAACATCTGAGTGCCAACATCTGAGTGCAATGGCCATTTAGTAATGGACCTTTCCAAGCACTACTGGCACTTGTACACAACAGTATGGTCCCTCACAAGGGAACTTCACGCCTTCAGCATGTGTTCAATGGGGATCAGCTGAAATGAGTGTCATTGTAGCCTGTGGTATTGATCTCTGCCTCACATACGGGGCAATGAGTGACCATAATTGATTGTGAATGCTGCATATCTGTAGGTGGCATAGTACATGGATTAATCACTGTAAGGACATTAACCTAGTATGTGACAGTAATAATACATGCTGGTGGGAGAGCTTTGTCTAGCAGACTTTAACCCTCCTTTGAAACAGAACCCTGGTTAATGGCAAGCAGAGCACCTCAGTGCACTTCACATGCCTTCTGTATGACTGGCTGGGCAAACATCATTTGACCCACAGGGCTTCTTGGACTGGGATAATATGTGCTGATCATGTACAATTGTGATGGCTGTATGGCCATTAGGCTAGTGAGGTTCAAACATTCTTGGTTCCATAAGCTGATGTAAATTGCTCTAACAGCCATACACTCAAACATGGCTACATTGAGGATAGCACCACTTCCAATTACTGCTTACAGGACATGGCATGGCATACACATAGTGTAAGTTGGCTGTGTGTAGATTAGAACACTTACCTGTGTAATAGTACACAGTACAGATCACGGTACGTGATGCACACAACACACCTATTGTCTGATTGTACTGTCAGTTTAGGACATATTATGCTTGATAACATCAGCAGACCAAGTTGTGGTCAGGCATTTGGAGGGCCACATCACCTACTGCAAATAAAATTCTGCAAAACCCTTCTTTTTTGCAAGTTACTGAGGTGATCATATGTATGCTATATGAACATACACACACACGCCAACTGGCCTGCAGCAGTGATATTAGAACTCTTACCTATCTAGTCTTACACACTATAGATCACAGTACTTATTGCATGCACCACAGCTTAAGATAGATGCTGCAATGGCAGCTGGTAGTCTTAAGGCAGATGTCATCATCAGGCCTTGTAAAAGAGGACAGTTTGGAAGCCAGCAGCAATTTACAGGGCCAAAAAGTAAATACCCATTGCAGTTTGGTAGTCAATGAAGGTTTCCCAATTGTTTAGTAGGGGGATACGCACACACATACACACACACACACACACACACACACACACGCACACACGCACACACACACACACACACACACACACATACACACACACACACACACACACACACACACACACACACACACACACACACACACACACAGTAGCCTGCAGAGAGGTTATAACCCCTACCTATCAAGTCTTTTATACTACAGATCCCATTACTTATCGCACGCACCATGGGTGATGGTCTGTTTTAGATGTTATTGCAGGCAAACTACTTGTGGATTACACAAACTAGACTTGTGTTGAACAGCATCTGTGGCATACAGAGTGATATTGCTTCATACTTTTATCTGCATCTGCATCTAGTACCCTAGCTATGTGTCTACAGTTACCAGTATAGCCATATGTGGCTATTTGCACTTGGCTAGCAAGCTTGTGGGCAGAGACTATTTACCCTGTCCATACATGCATAGACATCATTAAACATTGCACCACCTACTCACCTATTGCTGTCTGTGTGATGACACCCAGCAGGCACAGGGGTCTGTAGGCAAGTGCATTATGTACTGTTGAGCCCTTACTTTGGATCATTTGAGCAACATTATAGATGTGTGATAGAGCAGCTTTACTCGCCAGTATTAGGGTATGTAGGATAATACAGACATCCAAACTCATATTTCTGTATATAACAGTGATGTATATATAAATGTAGCTGTGTGTGTGTGTGTGTGTGTGTGTGTGTGTGTGTGTGTGTGTGTGTGTGTGTGATATGTATATGTGCTATGTAGATATACGGGGAGAAACTGAGATGTATGTTTTTATATATGTATATAGCTATAAACACACACACACATACACACACACACACACACACACACACACACACATTTTTATATATATATATATATATATATATATATATATATATATATATAGACACACACACACACACACACACACACACACACACACACACACATATATCTAGGTATATATCTAGTTGAAGATACATATACTATATATGTTAGAGAGAGATAGTGACAGATAGATATGTATACATATATGTATGTATGGGGTGTATATCACATAATCAAAATCCCAAAATATCGAACACCATAAGCTTGAACTTGGAATTTCGAAATGTGATATAATCAAAAGCTCAGAACAGCAAATTTTGTCCCAGGGAAAAAATTTGTTGTTCCGAGAAACACACACACAACACAAGCACACCAAAATAAAGTAATCCACACATATACACTTAAAATCCTACTTCTAGCCCTACACTAAACCGTACATACACTACTATCTATCCACTTACCTTAACCCAAACCCTAACCCTAAGGTCCATAACTATCGCACACTCACCTTACCCATTCCCTAAGGTCCGTAACTATCGCACACTCACCTTACCCGCTCCCTAATCCTAAGGTCCCTAGCGCATACTCACCTTACCCGCTCCCTAAGCCTAAGGTCCCTAACTATCGCACACTCACCTTACCCGCACCCTAACCCTAAGGTCCCTAACTAACCCATTCCCACACTCACCTTAACTCGGTCTGTAACCTTCACACTACAGTGGAGAAAATAGCAAAGTGGCAGAAACAGCACACTAAATTCTTTCCCTAGGAAAGAAGCCGATGTTCTGCAGCTTCGCTATTTTCAGCATTCGCTGTTTTGGGTTCGATATTATAACATTCAAAGTTTTACTACTTTGATGTTATGATATAAACCTGTATGTATGTATGTATAGACATATCCATACATAACAGGTCATTTTGATCAAAGGGCAACTGGATTGTGCTCAGTTTAACTCAGTGTATGGGCATGCCCAGTAGGACTGTCAGTACTTATAAAGTGACTCCAGGGCTCACCTACCTGCAGTCTAGTCTGGGATTTTGTGTGTTATGATCACTATCTGTCCCTCTTTCTGCAGTACTGCACTTCACTCAAAATGTCCATGGCATTCTCCAGCTGTCTGATGTAATTAATATGTGACAGAGGTTCATAATGTTACACCACACACAGACTGACAGCCTGTGACAATGCCAACATAATGATACCTCACATGCAAAAGATGTGGATACTGCCAGATCTGAATCATCAACAGCATCACTCCTACTAACTTCCCTAGTCCACTGAGCCACACAAGCTTCCAGCTAGAGAGTAGTCATTCAGAACACAATCAACAGCATATATATGTACATTGTTATTCCTGCATTAAGTGACAGATAGCATGTGTGCTCGATTTCTATGTTACTACCCTGAGTTTGCTTGGACTGCTGATATACCATTGATGACCTACTGTTAAGGCAGTAATATGGGGAAACTGCTGTGTTGGGTGTTTGGGAGCAACACCACGTGTTCTGCTGAGATACACAGTAGTCCAGCTATCATGTGACCCCACTGTTTAACATCTCCTTGACTGATGTAGGGCATATTCCAACCATGAGGCCTAGTGAATATTAAGGAACACATACTATTGGACTGGGTAACTGTAGTCCAATGCAGATGGTACTTGTGTCCAAATAATCCACTATATTTATTTGCATAAATGCAGCAAATTCATACATGCAATAGCATATTATAATAATCCTTACAAGTAGTGTGTAGGTTAGGGACTTTCCTTGCAAATGCAGCAGTTGACATAACTGTAGTTCAGGGCTGACTCTGTCTGATGCAAGCAGTACACAGCCAATACATGGATAGGTAGAGGTTGTGTGGGTTACCTGGCATCAATTTTACTATATGTATGTGAGTAGGAGTAAGGTGTCAGTCCCTAGAGCCCTAGGTTGTCATTGAATGTGGTATGCATTGTCTCTTAGGCAAAGCCAGGGTGTACTGGGCATGTCTGAATCTGCCTACAGGGACATCATCAGGGAGTTCCTCCTATGAGTCCTCCTGTGACTGTGGCTGTGGTGACCTAGGTGGTGGTGGGGGGCTGTGTATCCCTTCCCTTTGCTGATCCTGCTGCAGCTGTTACCACAGGATCATATTGTGTAGTATAGAACATACTGTGAACATATGTGCACATGTGGCTGAAGCGTACTGCAGGGCTCCAACAGATATATCAAGGCATCGGAACCATGACTTCAGAAGCCCAAACACACACTCAAAGATGTTCCTTGTTTGTGTGTGTGCCTCATTATGGTGTTTTTCAGTGGGTATGTGTGCATTTCTGATGGGTGTCATCATCCACTGTTCCAGGGTGTAGTCAGCATCCCCCAGTAAATGGCCATGTGGGATGTCCTCCCTAGCAAGCATCTGGTACAGCTGTGAGGCATGCCTGATATGGGAGTTGTGATAACTGCCAGGGCTACCAGCACACACATTCATGATAATCCCGTGCACATTGCACATGACCTGGTAGTTGATGAAGTGATACTCCTTGTGGTTTATGTAGATTCTACCCTCCTCACTAGGTGGTGCTTTGATGTGTACATGAGTGCAATCTACAGCACCCAGTATTTCAGGGTAGTGTGCTACATGGTAGAAGTGTTGCATATTTCTGGCCCTCACCTCAGCAGTGAGGGGAAAAAGAAATGTGCTCACTGGCATGTGGTGGAGTACCCTGGATGCTGATGCCTGTGAGACCCCCATCATGTCCCCAGTTATCCTTGAAAAGTACCTGTAGCTAGTATCCTCATGGCTACACATACCTTTGTTTCCACTCAGATGCATTCCCCTCTGTTGGCTCTGGGTCTGAGTTGAGAGTGGCAGAGCTCAGTGAGTTCTTGTAGTATGTCCCTCTCAACCCTGTAGCAATGTACAATCTCCAGCTTATGTAGCTCCTGGAAGGTTACCCTGGGCCTGAACACTCTTCTCTTTCTCTGTCTAGGCCTATTGTCAGCAGCAGCACCATTGACTTCAACATCTAGCACATACAGATGCAGCAGACTTGCAGCAACCTCTAGCATTCTGTCAGTTAACGTTCTCAAGTGTGCACTCCAGTGGTGCAGAGTATTGGGGAAAAATCAGAATGTAGGGTGTATGCATACTTTATAGAGCTCTGCCATATACGCAAAATGTGTGATTGGGTAACTATGATGCATTCCACTACCCACAATATAATTAACATCATTGGCCCTATTTTATCTAAAACAAGGGTCAAAACTAATTAAATACATTTTCTTTAAACATGCTCAGTGCAGCAGCATGCCACACAAACATGCCCACAGAGATAAACAAAGCTTAGAAGTTAGTGGGCACCCCCCCCATAAGGACACGTTCAGCCAGGTGAAGTGCCGTGCAAACATATGCACCTAATCTGAAATGAAAATAGAAGTCAGTAGACACACCCCCTCTTGTGTCAGCTACCTCCTGTGTAGAACAGCAACATGGGTCTATGCCTACATGAAGAGGATATGCAGATACGATTACTCCTATCTGCTATTCAGTACCTCTACCTCATTTGCATAGGTATCCATGCTCACAACCTGGAAACTACACACTTCATAGCCCAACCACATTACAAACAGCACCAATGCACCATTGTAGGGACTCCATGCGCAGTCCTATAATACATTTCTGTCATATACTAATGAATTTGTTTTTTCCAATTTTCTTTTTTTTATTTTTCTATAAAGCATTTTTGTGCACTGTGGCACCCCATGCAAACATGGCCAGATTATTAAAAATAAAATAATTTAAATTTCCTTTAATTTTTCCGACATACAGGATGATAGTTTCTCTCATATGTATATGTAGTATGACATTTCTGTCCAAATATCTACATTTTACAGCCCCTTTTGTCTGTCTACATTCCTGTACATTGAATTTTTCTGTGTACACTACAGACACTGACACGGGGTCTGAAGAAATGCCTATCTGCTTGCTTGATTCCTCTACCTGCCTCATTTGCATGACATTCACTTGCTTATGAGGTGACTTGCATGCCACAGAAGTTTCCGTGTTGGCGCGTGCATGAGTGCTACTCAGCAGCACTTACTGACTCTAAAAATGTTTGCGGCCATGTAAGCAGCACTGTGCGATGCCTACATAGAAAAAAATGTATAGGCTTTATTAAATTAACCCCTCAGTTTTTTAATCATTTGTGTTGAACAAAATAGATACCAGGTGTCATACAGAAGCATATTATACTGATATGTGAAGCTAATATCAGAGGTAAATAATATTAATACTTTAGTTCTCAGTGGCTGATTAAGCAGATTAATGTAAATGGGTGTAATTATCACATATTTAGCAAAAATAATCATTTAATAGTCATTACTAGTGAAATATGAACTTTGTTTAGTAATAGCTGTCATCCAGGCATTCACAGCTTAAAACAGGAAGTTTAGAGCAAGGGGTGTATCTCTGAAATGCTTCCCCACATTTTCTGTGTGTTACAGCATAAAAAATGGCCAAAGAATCTCACAGTCATTTTAATGAATCTGCATGGTTTAAAACAGTTTATGAGGCTTCTCAAAGTGAGTAAAGCTTCACTTTAATGTATAGATGTAATTTTAAGTGCAATAGTTCAAATTAAGCATGTAAAATGAAAAACAAAATGCCAAAAAAGTCTTGCAGCCTCACAGCCATTTTCTAAGTAAATACAGTAACTGTATCACAACAAACAAATCCACTGATTGTCCCCAGGCCATTTTTACTTATAAAAGTATAAATAAATTCAAATAAGCTATATTATTATAAACTACTCCTTATTTACGTTAGTTATTAAAATAAAATGTGTGCAACATTCAGCAGTAGTAAAAAGGTATTTTAATACTAATAACACCCCACAATGACAATGATATCAGACACTCAGTTTCATAAACTAACTTAATATTTTTATAGAAACTTATTATGAACTATATGATTATTTTCATTTAATATTACTTGTTTATGGCATTATTAAAGTTATTAATAGATAACTAAAGTTATCATCTCATAATGAGATGAATTAAAGCAAACTTACTTAATGTCCAATGTGAAAAGTCAGATTAATAATAGTAAAATAAAACTTTACTTATCAGTAGATGCTTTGAGAGACTTGCAGATATTCAGAGATGCAATTTCAATCTTTTGCTTCTTCTTTTTTGTGTTAGTCTAGGTATTTTTTCAGAAGATCTCTTTAATGCAGAAGTGAAACAGTCCATGTCTTCAGGAATGGAAATTCAACTGTTATTTTGAATAAAAGCAGATGCTTCCTCTAGACTGTTAAAGATTCTTGGTCCATTAGTGAGATGAATTTTAATTCTTGCAGGATGCATTATTTGAGTTTTAATGCTATTCTGTTTTATTAAATTCACAAATGGCCAGCATTTTTTCTTCCTTTCTAATACTTTGGCAGAATAGCCATTGTCAAACCTGATGTAGCTTTGATTAAATCACAAAGGGCCATTTCTCCATGCTGTCTTTAACAAGTTCTTTATCCAGGTATGATAAGAATTTTATGACAATTGATCTTGGTGGTGAGGAAGAAGTAGATGCTGGTTTTCTTACTGCTTTGTGAGCTCTCTCAATGCCATAAGATAAGCCTTCTTGAATTTTAAAATTTCTGGGATCCAGGAGTGTAAAAAACATGTAATGTCTTTGCCCTCTGTTTTCTCAGGGAGACCAAATATCCTTATATTACACCTCCTTTCCCAGTTTTCAAGGTCATCCCGTTTATTTTGTAGCTATGTATTTTGTTTGAGAAGGAATTCAGTTTGTATTTCTTCTTCTTTCAACCTCCAATCAATGTCAGTTAAAACAGTTTCTATATCAGAGATTTTATTTTGATTTTGTTGTAATGCTTCCTTAAAGACTTCAGTTTGGTTCATGCTGTTTTGTTGAAGGTTTTCTAGATTTTGCTTAAAGTCATCTATTTTTAAAGACATAACTTGTAAAGTAGTAGCCACCTGTTGCAGTTCTTTCTTCAGTGCTGTATCTGCTTGACAGTGCTTAGAGCTGTTCATGATTCACCAGAAAAAAGTCTCTAATAATTTGACAGGAATTTCTCAGAGTAGGATCACCAACTTTGGTAGTCTTGAAGTTTAAACTATTATTAATACGTTTTGATAAAAATCACTAATAGATTTAATGGAATTCCTGTCTGAATATATAGTTTACAGAGCTCTAAATTAGTGCTGCTATCAGATGGCCACCTTGGCTCTGCCACTCTCCTGTCGAATTCTTAATCAGTTTCTTTTAATGTGATCCTTTTCCAAAGGATTCTGTCTAAAAGATTAAAATAAAAATGTGGAACAATCTGATTTCTCATTAATGTTGTCTGATTTATTCAGCTTCCTTATGAGTGCATTCATCCAGTAGTATATTTAAATGATTATGAAAAGGGGATAGGGCAGAGCACAGCTGTTGCCATTGAAGGTCAATTTGACTGTGTAGAATCATTGTTGTAGACTAGCTCTCTGCCTGAATGGAGGGGAAATGCTAGCCTTCAATTTGCATATGCAGTCTGATTGGACCAGATGTTATTGTCCAGAACTCCTCTTAACATTGAAGCATTAATCACACTTATCTTCTTATTCTAATTCTTATTTATTTATTTTTTTACATTTTTTTTTAAAAAGTCAGAGGTGGCACAAGAGAAATCAGTAAATAACAGCTACCACTGAATAGGGTTAAATAGCATCAGTAACAAGGGAAACAATACTTACTAATCTATAAACAGACTTAGTCTACATACTAGCTGCTCCAAGGTAACCTATGTCTCACTTTTCAACATTGAAAGAGCCAATTCTCTTTGACGTCCTAATTTTTCTCAAAACCAGTAGCTCTATAAATACTCTTACGAGAGATCTAAATTTACACAATCAAATAAACAAGACTTACTTGAGGCATATGTTCCTAGCTCAATACATACCTAGCCTTTGGATAAGTTACTAGTACAGGTCAAGCAATGTACTGATGATTGGATGGGTATGCTTAAATCTGCACCAGTGTTATCATGTGCAACCCTTCCTGATTTGGGAGTTGGGCATTATTAATTATTTGTAAAGGATGACAAGAACTTTTAAGTGTAAGCACTTAAAGGTGTATATTGCTAGGCCTCTTATGGTCCCTGTGATCATTTGTCTAGTTTTGCTCCTATGTCAGGGCACATTCTGTTAGGGAAGAAGCTACACGGTCAGCATACAACATTTCTACTTAAGATATCTTAGAGCCTTCTAAATGGCTAATAATTCACACCTACACAAAGAACTGCAAGTTGAAGTCACAGTCCAGGGATAGAACAGGATACGTTTTGACATGACTGGGCTACAAAGGATGCTGTAACTGGCCTTTTTCCCAGAATATACAAACACACTGCTTGGGAATTCACCTAAATGCAATGATTTACTTTTTCATGACCATGCATAAGGAAGATACTACTATTGTGTAAGATAATTATAAAAACAGTAGATGTTTGAGGATAGGGGACTGTAACAGTAAAGTGACCCGTATTCATCCCCCTAGGAAACATGTACAAAGTTTTGGTTATAACTGTTCTATTTTTCAATATGTCATAGTTACTATCTGAATGGCTATAACAGTCTCCTGTGAAAAAAATAAATGTTTGTTACATGTAAACCTGTCTGTGAGGACCATAAATAGCTAAAAGAATAGAAAAAGGCTCTTAGCAATGTTGGCTATATGTGAGTGCCTTTGCACCAACAAGCAGCCACTGAACAGCTCAGGTCATATGGAAAATAGTATAGCTAAAGAATATTATGACCAGGAAAAAACAGAACATAAGGTAGGCAAACTGAAATGTTATGGTTTACCATTACCATGGCCTTTCCTCAAAGATCAAAGATTATGATCAGTATCTTACACAAATGGACTTTCAAATTATTGCAGTACCTGTAAAATATATGACTTCTATGATAACTGGTTCTGTAGAGTCTAATAACTTCTGCACATCAAAAGCATATTTCTCATTCTACTAAGCAGTCATTATTTCAGCTATATTTAGTCCATACCAGTTGAATATGTTATAATACTGCATTAAGGAAGGTTTGACATATAATTTATTTATCCTTTGTTGACCAGGTGAGACCCACTTGGCTAATGGTATCTTTTCAGAGGAGTCACAAGGTGGTAGTTATACTACTAGGGGAAATTTGGCCAGGACATTAAGAAACTTCACCTACCCTTTTTGATAGGTACCAATCTGTTATACCCCCAGTAAGCTACCACCAACTCAAGTGGATGGGCTCTCAATTTAATGTCTCTTCCAAAGGATGATACACTCAGAAGTGCAGCACCCCCTTATAATGCACTGCACCTCAGTATCATCAATGCATCTGCCTGGTGCTGGAACAGAACCCACAACCTTATACATCAAATGTGAGTGCTACCTGTACTTTTCACTGCCAACAAAATAAAATAAACTAATATATATATATATATATATATATATATATATATATATATATATATATATATATATATATATATATATATATATATATATATATATATATGTGTGTGTGTGTGTGTGTGTGTGTGCGTGTATATGTGTGTGTAGAAACTCTAAATTAGACAAGATAAGACAAGATAAAAGGGTATTAATCTGATCTTCATTAGTATGTATGTAGCCAGAAGCTGCAGACCCCTAAAATGTTGTGTTCATATGTTCATACTGGTGTGTCTGTTGTAATGTTTGCAAACATATGCATGCTTGTGCATGTCTTTGCATGTGTGAGAGCATGCCTTACTGCCAAACAAACTGCAAAAAAATATTTAAGTAGCATTTTAGCAAGCTAATCTGGGAATATAGTATACCATACATACATAATATTCACTATCACAATAAACATCAAATCATGCACAAAGACTATACACAATGGTATGTCACAAAATGTATTATCACAGTAAAGACAAAGAAATTCATCTAAGCAGTTATAGCTTTTTGAAACATTTCAGTTATTTAGACTCTGTAAGTCTGTATTGGATCAGACAGGTTCTTTGCAGGTAGTTATTTGAACTTGCTTTGTGAAAATTGTGCATTTGAAAGGAACAGCACTTATAGGTTCATAGGTTCATAGGTTGGTACTAGGCTATCGGCCCTAGGGCCTATACAAGCCTAGCCATAACAATTCCCTGGCTATTTCTTCCCACACTATTTATTTCCCTGGACCCCTGTCTAGCAGGGCGACTGACGTGATCTCCGGGGTGAATTTCCTTTCTCCCATCCAATCATCAAGGTTTCTTTTGTAGAGGGCCAAAGAGGCACTCTGCTTGACATCTATGGGCAGTCTATTCCAGAGTCTGGGGAGTCTCTGGGTCAGGAACCTAAACCTCCAGCATGTTTTGTTTATTGTGATGACAAGGTTTAGATCCCTGGAGCATGTGGCTCTGAGGGATTGGGATTTCTTTAAGTGTAACATGTCCAATAGCTCTGGGTTTGACATGGCCTTGTATGTTAAGCAGAGACCGCCTTGGAGTAGACGATATGCGACAGAGTATAGCTGGAGTTTTTTAAGGTGGTCAGCATAGGGCATCTGCTTTAGGCCTGTGATTCTTTTAGTGAGGTATTTCTGCAGCCTTTCTAGTTTTTGCAGATGTTTTGAGAGGTACATACCAAATGGGGTGTTGTATTCTATAATGGGTCTAATGTGGGATGAGTACGGTGGGACAATGACCTCCTTTTTTCTGGATGAAAAACCCTTAGTGATGAGGTGTGCCACATAGAAGGATTTCCTGACTGTTGTGGCGATGTGGTTATTGAAGGTGAGACCACTGTCCACCTGTGTCCCTAAGACTCTTATCACACTTTCAGTGTTTAGTGTACTGCCACCTATGTGGTAATTCACGGGTACATGTTTTTTCCAAAAGGGGATAACTATACATTTCTTGGCATTGAGCTTGAGCCCATGGCTCTGGCACCAAGCATCTGTTTCTGTAAGGCCCTTTTGTAGAGTATCCACATCATTTGGGGATTCAATAATGGCTCCCAGTTTGCAGTCATCTGCTAACTTTGTTAGCCAGAGTCCCTTAGTGTTGGCCTGTACTTCAGAGAAGTAGATGCCAAACAAGAGAGGTCCCAGACTGAATCCTGAGGTACTCCACTTGTCACTTGTCTGGAGCTGGATTTGGATTCAGCTACTTTTACAGTGTGGGTTCTGTCAGTAAGCCAGTTGGCAACCCATCGAGTGACGTAGGGATTAATGCGCAGCTTAGTAAGTTTATCTATGATTGCAGAGTGGGGGATAGTGTCAAAGGCCTTGGTGAGGTCCAGATAGGCTGTGTGGACTGTCTTACCCTCGTCTACAACTCTGGAGACTGATTTGAAGAAGTCAATCAGGTTCAGGAGACAAGATCAGCCCTTCATGAACCCAACCTGGGTGGGGTCCAGTGTTTTAAGGTTGTCAATGTCTTTGTTTATAAGTTCCATGATAATACGTTCCATGGCCTTGCAGATAAGGCTCATCAGACTGATGGGGCGGTAGTTCCTGGGATCCAAGATGGATCCCCCCTTGTGGAGTGGGATAACTGTAGCTGTGCACCACTCAGTGGGCATGAAGCCTGAGGTGAAGGTATGATTAAACATGACACTTAGGTGAGGTGCCAATTCATTTTGTAGTTCATGTAGTGCACAGCCTGGGATGTCATCTGGTCCCATGGATGCTGTATTCTTAGCTTTGGAGAGTGCATTTTTTACCTGTGTGGCCATTATTACCGGAATTTGGCAATCTTCTGGTATTGAGATGGGGCCATTTAGGGGGTGAGAGGGGGGTGAAGTTGGCACTGAATCGATCTTCCAGGATATTGGCTATATCCTTGGGATCAGTATATTTAATGCCATTCTGTTGTAGCTCAGAGCAGATCTGAGTATTGCCATTTAGATTCTTGACATAGTTATAGAATGCCTTGTGGTTGTCTTTGGAATCTTTGGCAATTTTATTTTCGTAACTAGCTTTGGAGGATTTTATGAGGAATCTCAGCTTCTTACTGAGGCTGCTAAGGGATTTTTTTGCATCCTGGGATTTTCCTCTTTTCTGCAACAGTTTCTTCCTTTTGTTGTAAAGTTTGTTTATGGCAGGGGAAAGACCAGATTGGCTTCCTTTTTTTGGAGGAGAACATCTTGGTTCTATTTGGGATGGCACAATTCATGCATAAGTGGATGTGCTCGTACAGTGCCTTAGTGTAGGACTCAGCAGTCAAACTTTCAGTTCTCGTCTGCATGGGTGTCATGAAGTTTATAACTTCTGACTTGAGTCATTTGTGGCTAAATATACCATTTGGATAAAATGCCATTTGGCTGAATGTGGTTGATATAGTACTTTCATAGACCAGTGACTTTAGAGCTAGACTTGTGCTTTAGGTTAGGGTGAATGGTGGACCATTCATTTTAGTTCATATTAAGGAACATTTAGGCTTAGGTTTATGTTTAAGGTTAGGTTTGAGTTTACAGTGAGGATTAGGCTTTGAGTTAGGTTTAGGGTTAAGGTTAAGATTATTTTATGAGTTAGATTTATGTTGAGGTTTGGCATGTGAGTTAGGTTTTGGGTTAGGGTAAGGACTATGTAGTCTGCATAGTACCATTTCCAGTATGTGGGGCTTGTCATATAAATTATTACGCATTTCTGTTGTAACACATTAACATCTTTTCAAGTTTTATCTTTCAGACTACTTGCACTATAAGTTTGTTTTCAGAGAGCTGTCTTATAAACTTACACCATGTCCACATTCCACCACACCCATCTTATACCATAATTACATCTTATGCCCTACCTACATTATACACCATGCCCGTTTTATACCATACCTACATTATACACCATGTCTATCTTATACCATACCTACATTATACACCACACCCATTTTATACCATACCTACATTATACACCAAGTCTGTCTTATACTGTACCTACATTATACACCATGTCTATCTTATACCATACCTACATTATACATTATACCATACCTACATTATACACCAAGTCTGTCTTATACTGTATCTACATTATACACCATGTCTGTCTTATACCATACCTACATTATACATCACACCCATGTTATACCATACCTACATTATACACCACATCCATCTTATACCATACCTACAATATAGACCACACCCATCTTATATCATACCTACATTATATACCACACCCATCTTATAATATAGACCATACCCATCTTATATCATACCTACATTATATACCACACCCATCTTATACTGTACCTACATTATATACCACACTCATCTTATACCATAACTTCATCTTATACCATACTTACATTATACATCACAGCCATCTTATGCCATACCTACATTGTACACCACACCCATCTTATAGTGTACCTACATTATACAGCACACCCATTTTATACCATACCTACATTATATACCACATTCATCTTATACCATACCTACATTATACACATCAGCCATCTTATACTATACCTGCATTATACACCACATCCATCTTATACTGTATCTATATTATACACTTCGCCCATCTTATACCATACCTACATTATACACACAACCCATCCTGTACCATGCCTACAATGTGCACCACACCAGTCTTATACCATACCTACATTATACACCACACCCATCTTATACCTAAACACACACACACACACACACACACACACACACACACACACACATATATATATATATATATACACACACACACACACACACACACACACACACACATATATATATATATATATATATATATAGCAAATCAGATACGGCAACTATGTAGAAACAAAGAAACTCATAACCTGGTAATGTGCAGAGGACTGAAATTATGTGATGAAAAAACAGCACCATTATCAACGGAATACAAATTTAATATTTCCACTAGTAAAGAACAAGGTTTTAATGTTGTTAAGAATAAACGTTAAGTATATTTGTCCTATGACAATATACAGGACTTCATCAGTGCTATCAAATCCATGTAAAGGGAGCCTTTTATACCATTGAATTAATTACCAGTCATAATCACAATGCTCTTATTAATTCATTTCTTTAGAGTCACAGCAATCTTATTCATATAGGGCATGTTAAGAAGAAAGGTGCACAGAAATGTGGGAGTTGTGGATAATGCTCCTACTTTTATACTGGTGATCAGAATTTTGTTAAAACTGAAGATGGTTACATTATTATACCAATAAATGACAACTTCCTTAGTAAAGGTGTGGTATATTTAGCCAGTGCTCCATCTGTGACAGTTTCTATGTGGAGAAAACAGAGGATAATACAAAAAAGAATTTATGAACACTGTTATGACATTTTTAAACAGAATGAAAAGAATGTTTTATACAAGCATTCAATCGTGTGTAGGGTGTTCTCAAAGTTTTTATTCTGTATTTTGGAAATTGTTGAACACAGCCCCAGAATTGGAGCTAGGGAAAACAGAATTGAATACCAGGAGCTGATCTGGCAGATTATATTGAATGTTTCCCAAGATCCAGGTTTAAATGACCAGATCTCCCTAGCTCCTTAACTTCTTATGCAGGCGGCTAAATAGTAACAGATTTTGGTTTCCTTACTGTTTTTTTGTTTTTTTTCACAAAACATATTGTATACACAAATGCATTTGTTTCCTTTAGTTATTTAGTTCAGACTAACATTATACAAGTTATGCTTGCATACAACAGTGCATTCTACTTTGATTATAACTATATTTTGTTTGAAAAAATATGCCTGCAAACTTTGATGTTGAATATTATTTTATTGTATGTACAAAATTATCCCCAGGATTTAATAAACTCTATAGGCTCCATTTAGAGCCTACACGGAATGTATCCATGTACACGGTTACAGCAGGGAATGCCCAACATATTAATGATGGCATGCTGCCGAGGGAAACACAGAAACAGGATTATTGAATCTGCATAGGGATAAGTGTAGAGGCTACCAGTGGTCATGGATGGCCTGTACTGCTCCCCATTACTGTTGAAATGCTCTGAATTGGGTCAAATGTGTAATATTTTATTTTCAAAATGTTTTTGTTTTTTTGCATGTTTGCGTGGTGTGGCGTGGAGCACAGCAATGCCAAGTTGTGCTCACATAAAGAAAGCTGACACCTGCCACACATCTAAAATAGAAACTGGATGTCATTAATTATCATAATTACTGTTTTATGCAATTAAAAAAATGTTTTTCTGTTTTTTTTTTTTTTTTTTAATGGCTGTTTGCACTGCATGGAGCGCCGCAAAGCCGAGCAGCACTAATACATACATAGGTGACAGTTGCTAGACATCTAAAAATAGAAACTGTATGCAATTAGTTATTTATGTCTGGATTTATCCAAGCTTATTTGCACAGCATGCCACACTGCTTAATAATGATAACAGATAGTCCAATAGTATATGTGAAGGTATACTAGTTTTCATAATATACAAGTAGCTAAATGGGTAGAGATACAGCCTAATGTTTAGTAGGTCTTGAGTCTAAGTCTGTAGTAATTATAAGATGCCTATAAATTAATTTATTATGTATGTTTAATTTTTAAAAACAAATTTGTGAAATATGACACTGCTGCCCTGGGCTGAGCACTGCTTAAACATGCAAATGGTTACTTTTGTTTGCGAGCTGCTAAGCTGAACTAAACCCGTGGTTGTGCAAGGTTTCACACTTCTTAGCTGAGCTTAGCAGGTTTGCATGCTGCTAAGCAATGCGGCACTTTTTTGAATGTTGTTAAATGACATGTAAGGACAGGAAAAAAATTATATTAAGCACATTAGGCAGAAATTCTGCATCATTCCTTGAAGTCTTATCTACTGTGGCTATGGCAGGCAGTGCTGGGAAGGTGCATGCTTTTGGATGCAGAGATGGGGTGTTCAGGAGTTCAAGGTCTTTGTTGGTCTCTCAGTTACAAAATCATGAACCCAGGTGGCTTCAGGGTAGTTTCCAGTGCTTAGGGAGTAAGGTGGAGGCCTGGGACTGGTTGACCATGAATTTCACCAGTGTTACTGGTATCCCCCACACAAGTGAGCAATGTCATCACTATTATGATGACCTTATGATGAAGAGGAGAAAGATGGGAACTTTGGATACCTGAGACCAAGAAGCTAGAGCAGGGAATGCCAAACAAATATGTAAGTAATGTTTCCTCTGTTTTACCAACATGCAAGCTGAATGTCTGCAAAACTGGCATGCATAAGGATGTGCTTCTGTCCCAACACCAGCAGCTGAGACTGCTCATAATGTCGAGTTCCATGCGAGGCGCCTGGCCAGGATGTGCCATGAGTGTGGTATGTACAGATTTATTATGCTAACTGTAGTGTAATAAGCAGGAAAGACTAAAGCATTTACTGCAATAAAATATACACCATAAAAAGTGTAGTGCAATAAATGGGCAAGTAGAACCGTAGTGCAATAAATGTACAAGTAGAGCTATAGTGAAATAAATAGACAATAACAACTGTATTGCAATAAACAATAAACAATACCAATAACAGTAAGCAAAATGGTGTACAGCAGTATTGTGTTGTCATAACTATTGCAGTAGAGCTGTATTCATTACTTGTCTATGGTAAGGTTGCTGCAGTCAAATGTAACACTGTAATAGCTGTAGAATACAAAAGTAATGGTTTGCAAACTGTATTGTGTAATTCATAACATGGTCCAATGCTGTCTCCAGGCCAAAATCAGTTATATAATGCTCTCTGTTCCTCCTACTTCAGGTAATAAAAGTATATGGCTGAGGTAGCCCAGTCTATTGGCAGATATTGTGTGGACTTCACAGACATTTATCAGCAATACCAATAAAGTGTTAAGCAGCATTGTTAATTCCTACAGAAATCTGATTTAATAAATGCATTATGGCCATATGCCATGCATGTGAGTTCTACGGTCACTGCAGTCAAGTACACCATTATAATAGCTCTGGAATGCAAAATTAATTCAGTCACATAATTCTGTCTTTTTCTCCCACTCCAGGAACAAAAGGTATATGGGTGAGATAGCCCATGTTATGAACAGATATGACTGTGGTTACATTTCACAGACACTTATCAGCAATACCAATAAAGTGTTGAGCAGCATAGTTGATTCATAAAAAGATTTGTTTCAATACATACAGTACAGCTATATGTAATGCATGTATGTTCTACTGACACTGCAGTCAAGTATAGCGCTATAATAGTTCTAGAATGCAAAATGAATTCAGTCACATAATGTTCTCTTTTTCTCCCACTCCAGGAACAAATGTTATATGGTACATGGTTGAGGTAGCCCGTATTATGAGCAGATATGATTGTGCTAACATTTCACAGACAATTATCAGTACTACCAATAAGGTTATTTTTTTTGCAGATATCCCCTGCAGTCACAGCTATTGGGTTCTATTCCCATGCCTGCCAATTAAGGCATGACGGATGTCTGGCTTATGTACTGTACCCAAACATGCCTCTCAAGTGCCACGATTTCAAGTAATGTAATTAAAACTGCCTAATCCATCTGTCACAGGATTAAAAGAAAAAAATATTACCTGGATGCAATGTATTACCAAATCTGCTTACACAACACCTTGGTAGTTATAGAAGTCCACATTTTGGGAAAGTGTTCTATGTAGTAGTGTACCTGTACTTGTTATTGTTTGGCCCATACTGACTCATGCTAACAGCTTGAGAGGTATGTACATGCTACATCAGCTATAGGAGAATTGTAGTCACTGTACTCAGAACTGACACTACATGCCTGCAGAGTATTTAGGAGCAGTGTTTTCAGGGATATAGTCTTCATTATCAATAATGGATTGTTTCTTTTTCTCTCTGTCTCTCCCCACCCCTTATCTTAATTTATTTATTATTATGATTTAATATTAACATATGTTGTTAAACTAACTATATTTCTGCAAAATGTGATGTAATATTGCTATGTGTTATTATGATTCACTATTAACATACTTTGTTAAACTAACTATTTTGTTGCCCTTATGGTTTACTTCTTACTGGCATGCTGTTACCATACTGACTGTTATGTTATTTACTGTTGTGTTACACATAATATACATTAATATGTATCTGTATGAATTAAAATGATGTTTCATTCTGTTAATACTAAGAATGGTTTGGTTATTACTAACCTTAACTTATTGCTATACTTTATTCACCGCAGCATGTTAAGGTAGGCCAAACCAGTGGTGCTCCCTCTGCTACCCCTGTGCTACCTGTGGCATTGGGTAGTGCTGCCCCATGGGGAGGGGCCTGGTCTCCCTGGGAGTGGTGGTGGAGGGGGTGTTGTCACCCAGGATGAGCTACATGTCTTGGTGTGCAGGATAGTCTACCATAGGTTTAACTACTGACTGCGCTGAATTGAGGGCATGCTGGCCAAACCTGGTGGGGTATCCTTGCCCTGATACCCAGTGTCCAGCACTGCCACCCTCACAGCAGTGAAGGAGCAGTATTAACAGTCCCATGGGTGGGGATGTGAGTCATGCTGCTGCCATCTGGAGGCACATGGGACTTGTATTCTACAACACACTCCCTATCCAAGGTATTCACCCTCCTCATGTGTCACACACCACCCCTGTCTACTGTCTTGTCTGTCTGCAAATGCATCCTTACCTACCTAACTTTCCTCTCCCATACATACCTATGTCCCTTCCCCAAAATTCCACTCTCACTTAAAAAAAAATGGGCATCTGTCCCAAAAAAAGATATATATATTGTCCCATATATAGCTCTCCATTTCGCACACATGTCCACTGGACACATGTAATTTGGTCCAATTGGCTGGACAACACAGTTATGTTGTCCTCACCCCTCTCTCTGGGGTTGAGAGTTCAAAGTCATGTACAAATTCTGTCAAAATGCACAGTTGTTGCTGTACAAGAAATGGATAGCTATGTTTCTTTCCTACACACTTCCTGCACATCCCTACCTGACTTTCAATATGTTTTCCCCCTGCTTGCACCCCATTTCACCACTTTCCTATCTCCTCATTTTTTTCTTTATATTTTTTAGTGCGTTGCTACATGGCACTCAGCGTGGCGCAGCTTTGCTAAGCTCAGCAAAATAGAGCTATATTCACTATAAGTGTTTTTAAACTTGTAATACACACAAAATAAACACCTGTCCCATATTTTGAACCCAAGTTCATCACACCTACAGACCACTGCATTAACCTGCCACACCACACGACTCTTACTTAAAACAGGTGATTTAAAGAAAACATAGTAATTGCCAGTTACAGTCATTAAGCGTGTTTCAACAGAGCAGTGTGCTGCACCATGCTGCACAAACTTGATTAAAATGTAATTAAAGTAAAAAGATAAACAATGGCAGTGTACCTTGGATTCTGATGCAATAGTACACCACTAGAAAGCCAAAGACTGAATAATGGATGTAAGTGAGGCCTGTGATAGCAGGTAAATGTGCCCTTCAGCAGCAACATGTATAAAGACACCTTCTAAGGCGTTAATGGCAAAATACATGTTCATCTTGGACCCTGGTGCACACATCCATCCATATAAAGCCACACACATAATGATAGATGTAGAAAATGTAGGTCACTGCCTTTATGTGTGCACATATATCTTGCAAATACACCTGTTGCAGTAGTGACTCAGTAGCTCAGTCTGTTAATTTCCTTACAAATGGTACATTTTGCCACACACACAGTCCTGGGTTCAAATCCAATGGTGTGTAGAAGTGAATTTACAGTATTGAATAGAAAAATAACAGCCAATGACTCCCAAGTATCCAAACCAGAGAAGCAAACCAAGGAGTACAAAACAAAAACCAGTAGGACAGCCACGGCAAAAAACTCTTTAATGAAAGATAAAAATATGCATAAAAGGATAAGCACTTTCACATAATTCTATGCTTCTTCAGATCCTAATACAACAATGTAAAAATCAAACTCATTTAAACATCAAAGCAGCCTATCATGAAACAGCTTGTGCAAATTACAAAGTGTAGCCACTCATCTATCTCTGTGCTCTTGAACTTCTAATTCTATGCCCATTTAAAACAGGCTTAATGCTAACACTAGCATTAATGCCTGAATACCTGTGTGCTTGAAGTCTCAGTATCCATCGTAGCTCCACTTGTTCTAAATAATTATTATTACCTCCTTCCCTTATATTATTAAAAATGCGCTGCAGTACTCTAAAGCTAAAATTGTGTCCTGGTAATGCTACAATATGTTTGGCAAGAGTGTTCTTAACATTCTTCATCCTTATTTCATACAAATACCTGCTAGCTCTATCTTTCAACCATTGTACGATCTTGCCCACATAAAAGCAAGAACAAAGTTTATATGTAGCCAAATATACTATTTATGTAGTACTGCAGTCAGCATAAAATCTAGGTTTAAAATTAAATATCATCTTAGGATGAATGAACTCCTGTTGTTTGGTTATATCACATATTTTACAATTCCTACAGGGATACGTACCTAGTCTATGCCCTCCATGTGGTTCAAACTGTTTGCTATTGCATAATATTTCTTTAAGATTGTTATTGTTTTTGTAAATAGAGTTGGGCATATCTCCTACCACTTCAGCTGTCTGTCTTTCCATGGTTAAAAATTGCCAGTTATTCCTAATACTGTCACATACCATATTAATGTTACTAGTGTACTTGGTGATAAAGGATACCTTTCTTCTCCTAGAATTCCCTGTAAAGTTGTTCATATCTTGAACTTTAGCCGCAACCCTCACACATGGATCCAGCCTACTAGCTAACACTTCATCCTGTATATCATTCACAATTTTCTTATTATAACCCCTGTTGTGAAATAACCCCACAAGTGTATTCACTTCTTTCCTTAGATCCTCTTCCCTAGTACATAGTCTTGAAACTCTCATAAACTGACTTTTTACTATGTTCGGGAAGATATGTCTGGGGTGCATACTGCCATTACTTAACAATCCATTCCTCCAACATGTCTTACAATATAAGGAGGAGGAGATACTTCCATCAGATTCTCTCATGAGTGATAGATCCAAACAAATCTATCACCTCATAAGAATACGTCATAGTGAATCTGAGAAAATCAGTAGTGAATTCCAGATAACAGACAAACCTATGTAAGGAATCCCCTCCCTCCCAGTCCACAATAAAAGTATGTCATCTACAAAACGTCTGTAGAATTTGATGTTCTTAGAGAGCACATCATTGTAAAGGTGTTTACTTTCCCAAAAATGCATCACCAAATTTGTGTAAAAATTTGCGCATGGGGTATTCACATACCTCTTTCACATTCATATGGTATTGTGAAGGCAGCAATTAATGGGGTGGGTGCCACAGTTTCCACAGCAGAGGAGCATGCAGGTAGGCTTATTGTGATCTGCATTGTAATACTGTAGCAGTCGGTGTATCAGGCTGAACATACTTTTACGTGGGTGTCATGTCTTATGTCTTTGGGGGGGTTTACCTCACTTGTATTCTCATACTCAAAATCTGACCAATACAGCGAGTAATACATTTGGTACTGTAAATGTGAGATATATGAACGTATTACTTAGTTGTGCTGCAACATGCGTAGGTACTGACATTACCTCACCCTCAACTTTTCACAGGTCCATCAGGTAGTGGCCAAGGCCATGGTACTGTTTCTGTTAAGCATGACACTGTTTTGTTAAGGAAAATTTATACTCTATTAAAGTTACCAGCCAGAATAATGCCCTATTTAAACATAATGTCTCCTGTAAACAGGGTAGAATGTTTTTATTTTCCATTCTGGAACAGGTACATAAGAATCTTACAGTATTTAATCACAGGGATGTAGTTGAACAAATAGAAACACTTTGGGAGTGACAGTTAGGGAAAGATAAGCCTCCTGGTTTAAATGAGGCATTTAATCTAAAGTGCCTTTTAAAACACAAAAGGCTAAAAGGACATTGAATTAGGCAGTGAATCGTGTATTTCAATATATTTGTTAAGATAGATGTACTGGGTTTTTATGTGTCAGTTTATCAAGTATACTGTCATATTGCTTAATTAAAAGGTAAATTGTACTGGTCATGTTTACCTGATTTACTTGGAGTGATTGTTATAAAGGCATTGAGTTGAATGTGTTTTTTTGTTTAGAAGATGTCTATTTTGGATGAAAGCGGAGAGGAAAAATTTGACTGTTAATCCAGTTGTGAGTCTTTGTTATTATGAGTATTGGTGGATTTTTCATACACAATAGTGCAGGTATTCGTGTACTGCTTTTTTCTTTCTTATCACAGGTGACTAGAGGGGTTGGTCTCTGTCCCCTACACAACCTGATGTCAGTGTTTCTTTGGACTCTGATAATGATGGTGGCCACAGTGAGGCACAGGTGGGGGTGCTGGGGGATGAATCTCTCCCAGAGGTAGACATCCCTCTTCAACTCCATTGTCACCACACACAGTCAGTATGCCCACACATACCCTGTCCCCACAGACCACAGATATTGAACAGTCAGAGGCTGGGAACACTGAACAGGAAAGTGTGGCAACTATGGCTTCAGTGAGTGTAGACACTGGCCATAGCCAGAGAGCTGGTGAGATCCCACACAGGTGGATTGACAGGGGTTCTTGTAGGAGGCCTGTTGACCATCCACCACCTGTTGCAGGTGTCACATCATGGGTCACTTGGCACATGTTTCGGGCCATCATGGAGACACAGGCACATCCTGAATGGAACACCAGATGTATGCTTAGGGTTATGGATGCAGTACGGTCTGACATCCGTGACTGCCTCCATCACACTGGGGACACCCTGGATCAGTTGACTGATGCAGTGAACAGAAGGTGGGGTGGAACAGTGTCTGCTTGGACCACACATTGCCTGTGCATGAACGTGTGGTTGGAGTTGAGCATCGGACTTGTGGATAGATGTCAGCAACTCTATCTGCTGAGAACGTGGCCATGCACAATCACGCTCCTGTAGTGGTAGTTCATCCTGCGCTACAGAGGGAAGTGTACTGTCCACACCATGATGTGGCAGGTCATGAGCTCATTGTCCAGGCATTCCCATGGGGGACATGGTCCCAGCAGACAGCAGTCACCGTCAGTTACTAGCACCACTTCTGACCTTGGGCATGGAGGTGCCAGTGCAACTCCTGGCATAGCCAGTTCCTGTGTTCAGGGCCAGATACAGTGAACTGTCAGCTCTACCATGTATGGCCCAAACCGGTCCAACATACACACATGTAGGGCTAGCACTGATCTTGACTGTACACACACACACACACACACACACACACACACACACACACACACACACACACACACACACACACACACACCACTGTCAAATGCAGGTCACCTACAGACACACACAGCACCTTTCCATGATTCATCTTACCTGCTTCCCTTCCTGACTCATACACATGCTGTCAACCATTTGGGTCAGCCTAGGCCTCCTGCACCCCCACACAACACCCTGTGCAAGTGATGATACCTGTGCCACATCCCTGTCATCCTCGCCATCGATGCAGGGAAATGAAGCTATGTGTCTGATGCACAAGGTGACAATATTAGTTAACATGTACTTGTGTAATGCAATGTTGTTTTTCCATGCCACTTGTAATAGTTAATGACAGACACTGTATTCTGGGCATTTGTCATAAGTATACCACATACTTTTGTGTACCTTATGTTGTATGCTGTTGTAATGGCTGTATACTTACATGATGACAGGTGTGTCATAAGTTCATAGGTTCATAGGTGTGCACTAGGCTAATGGCCCTGGGGCCTTTACAAGCCTAGCCTTAAGATTATCCTGGCATAGTGCCAACCGACCTTAGTTCCAAGTGCCTCTGTCGAGTAGAGCCACTGGAGTTATCCCCCAGGTGAATTTTCTGTTTCCCATGCACTCATCAAGATTTCTCTCAAGGTGCTCTGCTTGACATGTATGGAAAGTCTGTTCCATAGCATGGGCAGTCTCTGGGTTATGAACCTGTCCCTCCAGCATGTTCTGTTAACTGTGGTAATGAGGTTGAGGTCTCTGGAGCTTGTGGTGTGGAGGGATTGGGATTTCTTTAGCTGTAGCATTTCTAACAGAGCTGGGTCAGACATGGCTTTGTAAGTCAAGCAGAGATTGCCTCTAAGTAGGCGATATGAGACAGAAAATAGTTGAAGTTTTTTGAGTTTGTCCATATAGGACGTGTTTAAGGCTTAGGATCCTCTTTGTGAGGTACTTTCACAGCCTCTCCAGGTGTTGCAGGTGGACCTGTTTAAGTTTCTGTTTCAGGGGTCAGTTGGGATAATCTATGGATACACAGTGGCAATGAAGAAGCACATGATGGCATGTCAGCACAGCTGAAATATGTCTTCAGCAAGGTACAGCACTATAAATGCATGGCTCCATAGGTTCATATGTGTATAACAGGCTAACACAGACAATGGCAGCATTCAGTGTACTCATGCATCCCTAATCGGTTAACAGGTCTGCTACTCTTGATAAGTGTCACCAGGGTTTGGGAACTCACACATCTACAAGCTGTGATGATGGTGATGACCCATTTACAAATATCCTGTGTCCAGTACAGACAGTTTCCCAACACCAGTTATGATTGTCATACTCTGCATCCCAATGTGTAACCTGCACATGATGTGTGTCACAGCAGATGTGTGTTTCACATTCATGGGGGACCAGTTTCATGTAGAATGTACTGTCTGTGTTACATGCCTGTCTCTCCAGCATGTACTATGTATACCACAGTGATGTTCTAGGCATGTAGAATAGGTGACACATATTTTTCCTGTCATGGATACACAGGCGGTACACAGTGGGATATGAAACCTCCCTGTATGGAGCCAGACACATCCCCTCCACAGCATTTAGGGGACAGACTATACATAAGCCTACTCAGACGTGATCTCTGCTTGACATACAAGGCCATGTCCAACCCAGAACTGATGGACATGCTCCACCTAAAGAAAAGCTTATCTCCTCAAGCCACACGCTCTAGGGATTTAAATCTCACCACATAAAATAGGACATGCTGGAGGGATAGATTCCTGCACAGAGACTTCCCATGCTTTGGAACAAGATTCCAATCTACATTAGGCATTGCTCTTCGCTAACACTCTTCAAGAGAAACCTTGACGAGTAGATGGGAAACAGAAAGTTTACCCCGGGGATCACTTCAGTGGCTCTGCTGGACAGAGGCACAGGGAACTTATCTAAGGGGGCAGCGAAAGCCAACACATTCTGGCTAGGCTTATAAATGCCTTTGGGCAGATAGCCTAGTACCTACCTATGAACCTATAACCTAAGAACATGTACGGTCATGACATGGACTCCATAGGACATGTTATCTATACTGTGTATTGGTGTACCATGGAACCTGTGTGGCTGCTACAGTTGTACAATATGCCTGTGTAGTGACATAGCAAGGGTGCCACTGCACACAATGATAGCCACAATGACTGCCACATTCAGTACAACAGTGACAGTCTGGGATTTACATCCCAAACAAGACATCTACAACAACTGGAAAAGCCGCAGAAATATCTCACAAAGAGGATTACTGGCCTCAAACAGATGCCTTATGCAGACCGTCTCAAAAAACTCCAGCTTTAATCTGTCACATATTGCCTGCTCAGAGGCGATCTCTGTCTAACATACAAAGCTATGTCAAACCCAGAGCTGTTGGACATGCTCCACTTAAAGAAATCCCAATCCCTCTGAGCTACACGCTCTAGGGACCTAAACCTTGTCACCACAATAAACAGAACATGCTGGAGGGATAGATTCCTGTCCCAGAGACTTCCCATACTCTGGAACAGACTACCTATCTATGTCAAACAGAGCTCCTCATTAGCACTCTTCAAGAAAAATCTTGATGATTGGATGGGTAATAGGAAATTCACCCCGGGGATCACTTCTGTGGTTCTGCTTGACAGGGGCAGAGGAAAATAATTTTCTTGGGTGGCGAAAGCCAGGGTACATTTTTGGCTAGGCTTGTATAGGACCTAGGGCCAATAGCCTAGTACCTACCTATGAACCCATGAACCTATGAACCAAACCTCAATCAACAAATGTAAAATAAAAACATAAAAATAAATAAAAATAAAACCTGTTGGTGTAGGGTGTACATCAGTGCAGTGAATGCATCCCCACATCTTACCAACCAGTGAGAGTCAAAGGCTACATTACTCTCTGTGTCCATAACTCCATGTGTAACGGCTCAACTGTATGCAGTGTGTGGACACTACAATATTTTGCAGGGGTGGTTGATGTCCCACAGGATAGTATTTTTCAGTCGTTGGTGGTTAGTCTTTGTCAGTGGCTCGAAGTACAAATGACTGTGTATTAGGCCATCCTGGATGCCTGTTGGTTTTGTGTGGGAGTCTGCATATTGGGAGCTATCACAATCACCTGCTAATGTACTCAGTCAGAGGTCACTAGCACTGGCTGTGACTGCAGAGAGGGAATAGGTAGATGGGGTATGCCAATAATGGAGGAAGGAGGACCCCACTGGTGACTGTCATTACTGCAGCGCAGGTCTCCCACTGCTATCTTCACACACTTGCCAATCCACCAGCTGGCATAACACCCTGTACATGACATACACAGATCCAGCAAGGTCTCCTGGCCTAATATTGTCATACATCTTGTCAGGCCATGGTTGGTGGAGTGAGACATATATCTAACATCCATTGCATACTGTAACAGTCAATGGGCTCTGCCAGTTACAGCCAGTAGGCATGATCTGGCCTTGAGCAAATGTAACAGTGTTTGGTCCAGTGTCATTATGAATATGACAGTGTCAGTGCTCATATCCATGCTAACTGCTATCATGGCATTTCAGGTGACATGACCCAGAGATCTGGGGACACCACTTGGCACTACCTGCTAGTTGTCCTCTGTGCAAGTGTTGCAGCAACTTCCAGCATGTTGCAGAAAGACAGTCATGCAAGGTGTTTGTACAGAGCACAGACAAACACATTAGGGAAGTGTAATATGTACACAGTGTGTTGCTTAGTCATGCTGCGGCTCACTTGTCCAAAGGATGATCCGTGTCCTTACCAACAATACCCTGCAGCAGTGCCATGACATCCCCATACTGGGAACCAACATAGTGCATCATGTGTTTACCAGTAAGGGTGACCATTACAGTCCCTCCAATGTGAGGTCCTACCTGGTGGGATCTGGACACAGATCAGTCTCCTTAGAACTACCGGCATGTACCCTTCCTGCAGGCAATACAGACATATATGTCAAGACAGCCATTTATTACCTCCTGTGGGATTGTTGGCATAGCGTGACTGCACCCCCTTTCAGATGGGACAGGCAAGTATGCAGAGCTCTACACCCATGCAATATGTCATCAGCATTACAACATCATGAACTAGGCTGTATGTGACAGGAGGGACACAGGCTCATCATGGTTCAGCAAACCTGACTGGTGGACAACTGCCACTAGCAGGCTATACAGTAACAGGTGGACATTTCTGTGTGACATTTGGGTTGAGGGTGCCCCCCTTATATGGAGGCACTACCTCCTCAGCTAAAAGAAGCACATAGTGTTGTTGTGATGTTGAGTCGACACACTAAGTGACAAAAGAAGCCACCCATGCAAAGCAGAACCACGATGTACAGTGTAGTTACATGTGTGAGCTCAAAGGACAGGCCCAGATTGTTGGTGATCTCATACTTCATGATGCCAAATATGATGGGTCTGGACTCACACCTAACCTGTACACCCACACGCATCAAATATACTCCCCTGTCCCCACCACATGTGACATATAACATTCCTACAACCTGTCCCATAACTTCCATATTCACAGAGCAGTTCATAACTGGCCTCTCATTGAAGGATACACAGCTTCTATCGCACATGCTAACTTTCCAGGCTGCATCCCACATGTGATCTGGCAAGGATTACTAACACTACTTGGACACCCTTACAATCATACCAACATGACTGGCTGCATGCCAGCTGAGTAGACAATAACAACTGTTATACCCTTGCACAGAGGTGGTGCATCCACTGACTGACATAACTATACACCTCTTTGTCTGAGTATCCAAATCTGTATGGCTGTAGTGGCAATCATCATGGAGCTGATCAGAACACATATATGTGTTCTACACACAGTTGACTGTACACAGTTTGGATGTGTGACAGGGGAGCATGACTGTTACATGTAGTGGACATTTCCAAGGCAGTAACCATGGACCTGGGTGAGGGTAGATCAGGGCATACAATCCTCTAGACTTAGCCAAGCCTTCTGACTACAGCCCCCACTCAGGTAAACATTTACAAAGCACCCACTTAGGCATATACGATACTATAATTGCTGGCACACATACACAACCTAGGGACATCTGCCTCCAATAGCTGATCTGTCAGCAACAGTGCTCAACAGGGTGCAGTCTTGGGTCCTCTACTGCTTGGAATCAATTCAACCACAATACACCTGACTACTGACTGACCATGGCTAGCAATGTTGGGTGATGCCTGCAAATTGTGAGCACTCATAAAGTCTCTGTGGCATGTCACTATCCTGTAAGAGGGTATTGCAAACACATGCCTGTTGACATTGTAATGGCCATAAACTACATGCAAATATAGATGTAGTATCAGTTCCGTCAGTTAGACCTATGTACCTGGTAAGTAGCACATCAGTCATAGTCAGGGGTGAATTAACTGGCCACACAGACCTGGCCACACAGGTTTACACCTAATGTGCCTCAGATCACTCTGTCTCTACAGTGGTATGGCAGGAATCATACGGCATAGCTGAAGCCACAGTTATCTGCAAGTGACATGCTCACAACCTTCAAGTACTCTTCCCTCAGCATACTAATATCTGAGTGCAATGGCCATTTGGTGATGTACCTTTCCAAGCAGTACTAGCAATTGCACACAACAGTATGATCCCTCACAAGGTCACGTCATGTCTCCAGTATGTGTTCAATGGGGGTAGTCTCCAATGAGTGTCATTATCACCTGTGCCATATAGACTATGCAGAGGTGAGCTGTGCCTTGCATATAGGGCAATGTGTGACCCTGCTTTATTGCATATGTTGCCTATCTGTAGGAGGCATAGTAGATGGATAACCCACTGTAAGGACATTAACCTCATATGTGACGTTGGTACTACATGCTTGTGGGAGAGATTTGTCTAGCAGACTTAAACACATCCTTGAAACAGAACCTTACCTAATGAAACACAGTGCACCTCAGTGCACCTCACCACATGCCATCTGTTTGAATGACTGGGTGACCGTTATCTCATCAACGGGTGTCTACCTGTGTCACTAGTGGACTGAGGCAATATGTGCTGATCCTGTAACTATGGGTATAAAGATGTCTGTGACTGTGAGGGCTGTATGGCCATTATGCTGGTGAAGTTCAAACATCTTATGGTTCCATAAAATTATGTAAAATGCTCTAACAGACTCACACACAACCATAGCTACATTGAGACTAGCACCATTTCCAATCACTGCATACAGGACACGCCAAGGCATACACATAGTGCAAGTTGGCTGTATGTAGATGAGAACACTTACCTATATAATGGTACATGCTACAGATGACAGTATGTGATGCATGCTACACACCCCATGTCTGCTACTACTATCAGTTCAGGACATACTATGCTTGATGACATCAGCAGGCCTTGTTGTAGTAAGTCCATTGGGGGGGGGTCACATCACACTCTACAAATAAAATACTGCAAAAACATAACTATTTCTATGTTACTAAGATGATCACATTTATGCCATCAAGGCACACACACGCACCACATAGCCTGCATTGAGATTAGAACAACTACCTATCTAGTCTTATTCACTATAGATTACAGTATTTATCACATGCACCATAGCTTAAGTCCACTGAGCCACACAGGCTGCCAAATGGAGTGTGATAGAGTTCTATGTTACAGCCCTGAGATTGCCTGGTCTGCTGATATACCATTGCTGACTTACTGTTAAAGCAGTTATATGGGAACACTGCTGTGTTGGGGGTGGGGGAACAACAGAACATGATCTGCTGGGATAGGCAGTAATCCAATCATCATGTGACCCCACTGTTTAACATCTCCATTGCCTGATGTAGTGCATATTCCAACCATGAGGCCTAGTTATTATTAGGGAACACATACTATTGGACTGGGTACCTGTAGTCCCATCTGGATGGTACTTCTGTCCACATAGCCCATTATATTTCCTTGCATAAATGCAGCAGATCCAAACATACAAAACCATAATATAGTAATCCTTACAAGTAGTGTGTAGGTTAGAGACTTATCTTGTGAATGCAGCATTTGACAGGACTGTAGTTCAGGGCTGACTCTGTGTGATGCAAGCAGTAAACAGCCAATACATAGGTACAGGTTGTGTGGGCTGTCTAGCATCAACAATTTTACTATATGTATGTGATTAGGAGTAAGTTGTCAGTCCCTAGGGCCCTAGGGTGTCAGAGAATGTGCTATGCATTGTCTCTTAGTCAAAGCCAGGTCATACTGGGCACATCTATGTCTACCTACAGAGACATCAGGACATCATCGGGGGGTAACTCTGAGTCCTCCTGTGACTGTGGATGGGGTGACATAGGCACTGCTGGGGGGGGGGTTGTGTATCCCTTCCATTTGCTTATCCTGCTGCAGCTGTTTCCACAGGATCATATTGTGTAGCATGGCACATACTGCGAACATATGGGCACATGGGGCTGGAGAGCACTGCAAGACTCCACCAGATATATCGAGGCACTGAAATCGTGACTTCAGAAGCCCAAACACATGCTCTATGATGTTCTTAGTTTGTGCATGTACCTCATTATAGCATTCTTCAGTGGGTGTGTGTGCATTTATGATTGGTGTCATCATCCACAGTTCCAGTGTGTAGCCAGCATCCCCTGGTAAATGGCCATGTGGGATGTCCCACCTAGCAAACATCTGGTACAGCTGTGATGTGTGCCAGATATGTGAGTAGTGATAATTGCCAGAGCTGCCAACACAAATTCATAATAATGCTCTGAATGTGTGTGTGCGCGTGCGCGCCTTATGCTTATATGTTTACAAGAAATCTCATATTCTATTCATTTCAGACATGCTTAGATCTGTTTCATTCTAATGCTTCATTGAACAGCTGTCAGTGGCACGATCTAAATGTGTCTATGTATAATAAAAGGTACATGTAAAAGCAATCTGTCTGTTTAGTCAGGCCAGTTGCATCATCTGTAGGGTACACAGCAGAGGCTGATTCCAATGTTTTAGAGCCTGTCCTGATTCCTCTTTTTTGACTAAGACATGTTTGGTTCATAAAACAAACACTTCAGGATTTTTTTTATTTGCACATCAACTTTATTAACAACACAGTATCAGTGCAAATGGTATACTACCCCATATACAACAAACAAACTTTAACATCAGATATTATTGAACCCCTGTGGGAGACTGCACAGTGTTTCCAATCAATATAAGGAAATGCTGTGAAAAGATTAACACTAAAATAAATGAACATTAAGTGACAAATTAAAAACATAAGTGAAATCTGTGGTTTACTGTTATGTATTATTAACTAGTTCAGTATCAGGGTTCTCACAACTAACACTCAGAAATTCTTGTGCAGGCTCAGAAAAATTATTATTGATGAGAATGATTTCTTCACAGTAGTAGAAAGTAATGCAGTACACACTATCAGTGGCCAAAGGGAGGGACTACAAACAACCCTTCATTTTTCAGTATATTTTCTAAATATGGGCCTTCCAAAATGGCTGCACATTGATCAATAGCTTAATTTCAGCTCTCCTAGTGTGAAAAAAGGAAACTGAGAAATAAGAATTAGTAATTCTGTCAGCCTGAGTAAAATTCAGTTACTGGCTAATAAGTACACTGCCTGGATGCCAGTAAAGAAGAAATTTAAAGAATATAAAATAAAATCTAGAAAAGGTGAAAAAAAACACTCTGACTGGGAAGAGTCCTGAAGCTGTTCAGTAAAAAGCAGTTCAAGCTTCAGCTTTGGTACAAGAGGTGGCTTCCAGTAATTTAGAGAAAAAAATAAATCACATGTACTCAGAGGTGATTAAAATAAATGAAACATTGAAGGAGCATATCAACTCAAATAACAAAAGGTTGTAAAAAAATAGAAGATGCTTTAACTAGCTATTTAGATGACCTGATAAAATTACAAAAAATAGAGGTTAAAAGGTAGAAAAGGTTGTCTTAGTATGAGGTTTCTCAAGAGCTATTTTAACAAACAACAGAGATAAATGACAGATCACACAGAGAAAACCTGAGATTTTCTGCAGTACCAGAGAAACTGGAAGGGACAGACTATTCTAATTTTAGGAAGGCACAAATATGCATCTAGTCTGGTATTCCACAGCAGGATTTGTTAACTGAAAGGGCACATGGAGTGCATGCTCCAAACCTGGCCATGAGTAAGACCTGTATTAGTAAAAATGCAATCATACCAGCAGAAAGAGTTGATCCTGACAAAATGTGGTGGAAGGGAAAAGTATTAAAAATTGGAGACAGCAGACAGAGTGCTTGTAGAAAATGATTATTTTCTGTACAGCAGGCAGAAGAGAAGCAAATATATCCCAGCAGTCAAGGAAAGTCTAGAAGCAGGTATGAGAGTCAAGCTGCTGTATCTATCTGTCTTCAAGTTATTGTATTCCTTGAGGATCAAAGACATTTTTTGATGCAGAATAGACAAAGGAAGAAATATAAAAGTTTATCCAACAAAAAGTGAGACATCAAGCAGAAGGGGGCTCTGCTTCTCATTCTTCTGACAATAAAGCTCATAGAGAGACTTTACCAGTGAAATATTTTCCAGTCTTTCAAAGGAAAATGCTTGAGAGACAGAAAATAATCACTGGAGTTAACTAGAAGAATCAGGAGTACCTTGGATTTGAACTAGAATCTGAGATTTGGCAGGAAGAAGACCAGCAACAATGAAATTAGGGCATAAATGTGATATAATAAAACATTGATCACATTTGTGAAATATGGCTTTGCAAAAAAAAGTGACTGAGAAAGATTGGACTTTTGTTGATCTTCTTAAACTTGTGGGTGGACTGTAAAACATATATACCACTTTACGTCATTACATTTTAACTATAAGTAAAACAACTTTTGTTCATAGAGTCATAGATTCATAAATTGTTATTAGGCTAATGACCCAAGTGGTCCTTTCTAAGCCTAGCCAATTTTCCCAAAAGAATAATTGTGTCCTGTGTACAAATAGGACATTGAGTGCCAGGAATTTATAAGTTAAATCTGTACATAAGGGACATGAGTGCCAAGCATGGTGTAAATTTCCTGTTCCACATCCACTGATCTAGGTCTCAGCTTCACATGATGGAAAGCCTGTTCCATAGTGGGGGGCAGTCTCTGTGACATATTTGCCTCCCCAGCATGTTCTGTTTAAGTCACAGACAAAATTTAGTTCCATAGACCTTGTATTTCTGGTACTGTTTAGTGTGGGGTTTGCAGATGCCTTGTAAGCCAGGCATAGAGCACCCCTCAGCAATATATAGAAGACTGAGTAGAGGGAAAGGGCTTTAAGATGCTCTGCATAAGGCAGGTTTGTCATGCCTTGCATTCTCTGAAGTCACTGTAGTTGCTGCATATGCTTGGTCAGATACACACTGAAGGTAGCACTGTACTCTATGATTGATATAATGATCTCTTTGGATCTAGATGCCAGGCCCTTACTTACAAGTTGTGCAACATAAAAGGATTTCCTCACCACTGTGGCCATGCGATGGTCAAAGGTAAAGTTGCTGTCTTTGTGCGCACCAAGATCCCTGACCACTGGGTTGACTCTTAGGGGTGTATTATCAACATGGTAATTAACTGGGATAGTTGACTTCCCAAAGGGTACAGTTATGCATTTCTTAGCATTGTGTTTAAGACCATGGCTTTGGCACTATTTGTTAGTCAGAGATATGCCTCCTGGAAGAATGTTAGTGTCTGCAAAGGACTCAGTGATAACCCCCAGCTTGCAATCATCTGCAAAATTAGTCAGCCATACCCCTTCATTATTTGCTTCCGTTTCAGAGAAATAGTTGCCAAAAAAGACCTGGCCCAGTACCGAGCCCTGGGGAACTCCACTAGTGACTGCCCTCTTGGTAGAGGTGACCTCACTTATTTTGACCTCCTGGGTCCTATCAGTGAGTCAATTGGCTATCCAGTGGATGATCAAAGGGTTTATACCTAAATTAGTGAGCTTGCCTATAATTCCTAAATGAGATATTGTATCAAAAACCTTGGTCAGGTTAAGGAAAGCTGTGTACACAGTCTTGCCTTCATCCAATGCTTAATAGTATTACTGTTCTTAATAGTACTCACATAAAATATTTCATGATATAAACTGCACGTCATATAGTAAAGCAGTTTTGTGTAGTATGTAGTGAGGAATATTTTAAATGTGGGAGTGAGTCTTTTTATTGATTGGTGTATGTGATAAAGATATTAAAGTAAACAAGTATCTTTTTAATTGTAAGAAATATAGGCTTTACAATGTAAAAGGAGAAGAAAGCAAAAGCAAATTTAAGCTACGATGCTGTAATCTCAGCCTGCTTGGGTGGTGGTGGCTGTAAAAGTGCATTGATTATATGGTATGTGAAGCTGGGATGTTTTCTCTTATTTTTGCAAAGATGAATGTCTGTATTAATGTCCTGGTTTAATCTAAAAACAAGAGTAGACATGAAAAATAAGAGAAAATGAGAAGTGCTAATTTTCTTGCATATGAAATTATAGCTTGTGTTTTTTTTTCTTTAGCATATATTCATTGGGAGTCAAGAAGTATGCAGGTGAAGGCATTTGTATATTCTGTTCTGTTCTGTTCTGAGTTAAATTAACATATATCAAATAAAACCAAACAGCAACAGCAACCAGGAACAGGTTCGGTTCTCCACTCAGAGCTGCAACACACAGCAGTGTTAAAACGTAGCAAAAAACAAAATGAACCAAACCACGGCAATAAGAAGGCATATAATCCAATAGATAAACGTTTAATGTTAGCACTTTCACAGTTCACAATGACTGCATCATCAGACAAATTCACATAGTTACACCTTTCATTTTAAAATAATATCAACCAATAAAAATTCTCTTTCAATTGATGAATGAAATTCATTAAAAGGCATAGAGCACCTTAAACAACTATGAAAAACAGTCATTGTGAACTGTGAAAGTGCTAACATTAAACGTTTATCTATTGGATTATATGCCTTCTTATTACTGTGTTTGGTTCATTTTGTTTTTTGCTTAAATTAACATATACTTTCATGCATCTGCAGAGTTGTTAGTTGTTTTTTTTTTATTGCTGGCTATGTTTACATGGAGACAAGTTGTCTGCAGGTGCAAGAAATTAATATTGAGAGTGCTAAGCATTATTTGATGAGGGAAATGTAAAATTTTAAGAGAGAAGGGCAAACAGTTCAGCAAAAAATAAAGTTTGAGATTATTGGAAGTGAATAAGAGATACCCACTTCAATAGCAGCCATAATACTTTAATGCATTTATTAGAACAGTGTATAATTTACTTCTATTTAAAGATAGCCAGTGCAGTTTTTCTTAAGACTAAAAGTTAATGTTTTCTGAAAGCATACAAGCTGTTTTTCACATCTGAGAGGAGAATAGAGATAAGAAAAGAACAGACACCAAGTAAGTAGGAACACAGGCAATAACATGCGCTTTAGTATGGATAACCTTAATTTTAAGTTAGATAATGTTTTTGGGTACAACTGTTGATTTGGGGCAATTACTTCTATCTGGAGGATTAAACTTCATTGATTTGAAGATGAATATAGTTTTAGGTGTTTGAAGTTAAAAGGTTATTGGGTGTTCTGAATATGTATTTAGGTTTTTTTCATTAAAGCAAAAAGTCTTAAAAAATAAATGTGACATAGGTTCAAATAGAGATGAAAAGAAACAAGTATTTAAAGATCAGCTTGCCAAACATTAGTTTATGCATATACCACAAAAGATGGAAATACACATTCAAAAATACTGTCGTATATAATACGTGAGAACAATAACTTTTTATCATTATGGCTATGCAATCCATATTGCCTTGGAACATAAATGGCCTTACAGGTATACACAAAAAGTTAACAGTATTGAATTATATTAGAAATGTAGAGTGCAGATAGCAATGCTGAAGGGGACACATTTAGAAAGAAATGAGGGGTCTATATTAAAATAGCGAATCCTCACTTACACGAATACCTAAACGCCGACACATAAATAGTGAACCATGAAAACACCAAACGTCCTGAAGTGCATAATTTGAAATATCAAATTGTCCTAGTTGGCCCTTATCTGATATAGCTCCCTAATGTAAATGTGCAATAGTTACGGACCTTAGGGTTAGGGTGCGGGTTAAGGTAAGGGCGTACATAGTAATACATGCAACCTTTACTTTAGGGTTAGAAGTAGGGTTATGTTAAGTGTATGTAAAGTACTATAGTTGTGTAGCTGAATATATACATAAATTATACTTTTCCCATAGTTGGGTGTTGTTTGTTTATAGTTAGATACATTTGTGTGTATTGAATGTTTGATTAGGATATGGGATACATGGGTGAAGTGTAGATATGGGAAAGTGTGGATTATTTATTTTGTTTGGGTAGGTAGTACGTAGTGGTCGGTGGGGTTGGCCAACTATTGCAATTTGATAGTTTGAATTTCGTGCTTCAGGACATTCATGTGTTTTCACAGTTCGCTATTTATATGTCGGCGTTTAGGTATTCACATGAGGTTTCGGTATTTTAATATAGACCTGAAATGAGCATGTGAATTTGATAAACAAAGAATTTTAGGATGGATATTCAGCAGAATATCAGGGACAAAGGAAAAGTGGAGTAATTATACTATTGCTAGAGGAATTCCAATAGTGTTATAAGAGAGGAAAAGATAATAATGGTAGATTTGTGGTAGTAAGAGGCTATTGGCAAGGGAGGAGGATTATGATAACATGTACTTATATTCCACCAAAAACTGCTACTAGGGATCCTAAGAAAATTTGGAGAGAAATAATCAGCATTCAGAAGGGAATATTACTCATAGGTGGGGGCTGGAATTTGATTTGCAACAATGAGGATGTATCTGGAGGACATAGAAGGGAATATATATGTATATAACAAAAGAGGGTAGACTTATGAAGAAATGTATGAAAATATTTGGTATGGAAGATGTGAATACACTGGTTCTTTCCCACCTACCTGTTAAAAAGAGAGGAATTTAAGAAACTGGTAATGGAAATTATTCAAGAGTTGTATGAGAATATTAAAATCTCTTCAGAAGTTGTAACTAGGGAGTCAATGAAATGAAAATATAGTTTAAAAAAAGGGTAGAAATAAAAGAAAAAGTGATATAGTTAAGTAACAAGAATCATGTGGAGGTGCTGACAAAGGAAAAAAGTATTGCCGAATAAGTGGGAGTCTCACAGAACAAGAAGAGGCCCAACATACAGAGTGCTAAAGAGAAAATAAGGAAGTACATCTGTTCATGGAGACTTTCCTGCAGATTGATTATATATCGCCATTTGTATCTCATCAGCAAAAATCTCCAGGAACAGATGGTATTCCTGTGGAAGTTTGGAAGTTAGAATGGAAGAAAGTGATAAAGATCCGGAAGGTTTTGTTTAACAGTATTTTAAAAGGAGGAGAAGCACCAACATCTTAGAAGAAAGCTGTGGTGGCTGTAATACCTAAAGATGGTAAAGAACCATCAGACTCAGCTTCATATAGACCCATTTCAATTTTTATACCATGATTACAAAGTATTTATGTCTATAATAGCTAATAGAATGGCAAAGGTGTTGCCAAAATTGATAGATTTGTATTAATGTGGATATGTGGAGGGGAAGAAAATACTTAAAAATGCTAATATAACAGTGTTGATCCAGAGGGAAGTAGAATGCTAGACAATACTGCTGCTATTTCTGCGTCTTGATGCAGAGAAAGCATTTCACAGAGTAGGTTAGTTTTTAATGAGTAGGGTAATGGAAGCATTTGCATTCTTTGATACAATAATAAGGTTAATTAGGAGGATGTATGAAGGATCAGAGGTAAGCATTAAACTGAACGGGTTCCTTTCTGATAAGCTTTGTCCAAACAGAAGAACCAGACAGGGTTGTCCTCTTTCCCTTTGTTATTTGCTTTACATTTAGAGCTGCTGGCAAAGAAAATATGGGACCCATGAATTCAATGATATAATTGGTATGGTAATCAAGAAAAACTGGTTTTATTTACAGATTATATTATTTTGTACCTGATAAATCCATAAAAGGACATCCCAGTGTTGTGGAACATTTTCAGACAGTTGCAAGTCTTTCTGGGTTATAAAATGAATGAAGGTAAAACAAAGGCTATAGCCATAAATTATGTACACATTCATGAAATGGTTCAGCAATACCCATATTTATGGGGACACAATAAGAAGAAGTATTCAGGAGTATGGATTAAAAAGGTGTTTATTATGACAGCTAAGGATATGTGGGAAGAGACTAAACAAAATCTAATACAAAAGCTGAGAAACTGGAAGCTATTGGTTATGGATATGAATAGTAAGATAGAAGCAGTGAAAATGTTTTTAGTCACTTTAGTTTTATATATGAGTCAGGCATACTTTTATCAATCAGAAGAGAAGTTGTGGACAATAATTAATAAAGAGTTGAAGGACTTTATCTATGAGGTAAAGAGGATAAGGGTTAAGTGAGATAAGTTGATCCTTCCAATAGAACAAAGTGGTTTAGGATTACTTGATTTGAAGGGATATTTTAGCGCTACACAATTAAGACTCATATACATTACATAAGCATAATGTTATAATTCAAAATACAAAGGGACGATGATGAAGCAGGATGAAGATTCAAGAAATATGGAGATAGTGGGAATTTGGATGCAGATCCTTAGGAAGAATAACAGCCATACAGAATATTATATTTATAAAGCAGCAGAAAATATTCAAAGCTAACACAAGACTAGAAAAAGGAGATTTAGCCAATATGGATGACTGCACATAGGAATACAGAAAAAAGGCAAGAGAGGGCTCGAATTTACTGGAAAAAAACTGACAAAGGAACCAGTTTATTGGGAGCAAATAACTTGAGAGGATAAGGTAATAGAATGGGAAGAGGCCAATAAGTATTTTGGAGAGCAGGCTAAAGATTGCCTTCCCTATCAGGGACTGATATCAGAGCATAGACAAAGATAAAATGATAAGTGAATCCTAGGGTAAAGACCTGCTCTGGCAGAGTTTTAGTGAATGTAGGATAGAAACTGCTTTTATAAAAGAGATAATTAGTACGACATATAAAATATTCCACAGTAACTATAAGAATCAGTCAGAGGAGGCTAAAAAGATTGGGAAGAAAAATTTGATAAGCAATTTTCAAGAGAAGAATGGGAAGACACATATGTTTCCCATGTATGCAACAAAGTCTATAATGTTTAGGAGTTTTGCTTTCAAAGTGTTTTCATAAATATTTTATACCCCAATCTGACTCTGAAGACTTTTTCCTCAGGTAGATGGTACATGTTGGAGGTGTGATGGGAAAGAAATAAGTAAATGGGAACATGCATGCATTTTGGGAGTATAATGAATTGGTAGATTTTAAAAACTCCATACAGAGTACTCTGTCAGAACTACTGGGTAAGCAAATGGGTGTAACTAAGGAATGATTCTTTTGAGATGATACTCTGGATCTGAATTGCCTAGACATAGTAAGGCTTTGTTAAGTTTAATTCTGGTAGCTGCCAAAAAAAACAATTACCAGAAAATGGAAATCAAAATCTAAACCAACTGTATTTGAAGCAGTGAATATTCTAACAGAGATAAAATAACTGGAAGTGGGATCTTTGGAAAAGGAAATGTGCAAATTACATAAAAAACAGAAATTGGGGGAATAATATATGCAGAATAATGTTCACATGGAGGAGTGAGGTTTAAGGTAAGGCAGGAATTGAGCAATTTATGTTACATTGGACTGATGATAGTTATAAAAAAGAACATATGTGATGTATATATGTAACTAGAAATATGTTGATATGGTTTGTTTGATTTTATATTAATGTATGTTTGCTTATGAGTAAGTGATAATTTAATAAAGATGTTGCGTGTGTGTGTGTATCTATATTCTAAATATGATCAAATGAGTATTACTTTGTGAACTACCCTTTGTGAAGAAAGAACAGTATGTTTCAGTGTAAAATTGCTTCTTTCTGCAATAAACAAGCAGGGTAATGGGAATGCCAATGACTCCCTCATATGGATGTACCTATTTAGTATGGAAAAAGTGCTAATGACTTTTTGACAGTGAGGACAGTTAAATATTTTGCATTTTACTAGATTTATTGGTGATGGCATTTGTATATATCCAAAAAAAGTACTGAAATTATAGATTTTACATTTAGGCTCATGAGTAAATACTAGGCGAGGTGTCCTTGCAAGATATTTAAGCCTAGTCAATTTTCCTTTTGGTGCTAAAATTAACCTATCCCATTTAGTGTTAGATTGGCCTTACTAATCCCATGATTGATAATTATATATTATCCCTAGTGAGAATAATTGGTTGTTGTTGTTGTTGTTTGTCTTTCGGCTTTTCCCGGTTAGGGGTTGCCAAAGCGGAACTCCGGTCCGCTAATGATTGGCAGTAGATTTTTACGGTGCCGAGTTGCCAGCTCAACGCCTGCCCATTCACGCATGTCTACTATAAATAATTTGAAGGGACCCATGCGGAGGTTCTGGGATAAACTTTCTATTACCCATTCATAGATCCAAGTTGTGCTTCAACGTGGATAGGTATGAGTTTTGTTTTATGTGGATAGGAAGTCTATTCTAAAGCAGTGATATCCTCTGCAAGATATACCTGTCCTTCTAAACCTTTCTGTTGATGTTGCAGAAAAGATGTAGATCCCAAAACTGAGTGTTTCTGATCCATTTGACTTATTGATGTGCAGAAGGTCCATCAATATTGGATTGGAGGATGTCTTGTATGCCAGACGTAGGTCACATCTTAGCAGTCTGTAGGATACAGAGTATAGTGACAGGGCTTTGAGTCGGTCCATGTATGACATATTGTTTACGCCTTGTAATCCTTTTAATAAGGTATCTCTGTGGGCATTCCAGTTGCTGTATGTGTCTGGACAGATACATGCAAAAGGAGGTATTATATTCAATAACTGGCCTAATGAGGACTGAGTAAAAGCGGACAATCACATTCCTTGATCTAGACACAATCTCTTTGTTTATAAGCTGTGCAATATAGAAAGACTTTCTTATGGCAATGGACATATGTTGGTTGAAACATTTAGGTCACTGCCCACATAAGTTCCTAAATCCCGAACAACTGTCTCAACTCTTAGGAGCATATTGTCACTGTGGTAGTTCCCCAGAGTAGATGACTTTCCAAAGGATATGAAAATGCATTTATGACATTTATTTTTAGTCCATGATTTTGGCACCATTTATTTATTTGGGGCAAACCTTCTAAGTTTATAATAATGTAAAAATGTAATAAGGCTAAGTTATTTGGGGAGTCAGTGACCGCTCCTAGCTTGCAGTCATTTTTCCATTTAGAAACGTGCTGTTGAACAGAATTATATTAACCTTTTGATATTGCTTTAAAAGCAGAGATGAGGGAATGTTAACAAGTAACTTCTTTTAGAAAAATAAGTTAATATGTATAATGTATTATACATTAACAACTGTCATCCTTATTAGAGTAAATGGAAAATTCCAAGTGGGCAGCTCAACAGTAGGTCAGAATGCTACATAAACTTCCTTTTTAAATTAAGCTATTCAAATGAAAAAGAAAAGCGTTAAATAATCACTATGACTAGAATATTTAAAAATCCTATTTTTCTGCCTTATACTAATGATTCGGGTCAGGGTTGAAAGGGGTATTTAGACCAGTCCACCTACCCGGTCACCAAATAGTAAATAAAAACATAAAATAATGTTCTATGCTACAGTCATGTCCTGTAACACTCTAAATAACTAATACTAGTTTTTACTTTGTTCTAAACCAAAATACCCTGACGGAGATGAACATGCTGGCATTACTGTTTTTTTTTGTTTTTTGGTTAGGCAATGTGTTGTCCATAATGCACTTTGAGTAGTCAGAAAATGAGTTTATCTTGCTGTGCTGTTATATGCCAATTCTTGACTGTGTTTACTTTGAATGGCTTACTCAAAATTTGCAGCTAAACCAGTATAATATAATGGTGGTGGTGTACAGTACTAAAAGCCTTAGTAAGAAATTCTCCTCCTAAAAACCCTTCTTAACTCCAGAAAATATTGACATTTGTGTTATTATTGAAACATGGTTCCATTGCAGTAATAACATCCCTTCCCTATCAAATTCAGTGCTCATCAAACATTCAGATCCTCTATGAGACTTCCTTCAAGGTCAACCGGAGAACTCCTTCTGTGTCACCCACAACCCATGAGACATACCTAATAAGCTGGAGCACCTTACTATCAAATCCAGCACTCAATACTTGGGATTTTCAGTTATCCATCTGTTAACTGGAATAATTACATTGCTATAAATAAACAGGCTCCGTACTTCCTAGACTTCATTAATACAAACTCACTAATATGTTCCCATATAAAAGGATCACATATATTGGCCCTGATTATTGCAAACAAAGCAGGATTATGCCCAGCACATAAAATTTCAGCCTCCTTATTATAGTCTGGTCATAAAGCAGTGGTTCTGATTATTAGAACCCAGACTAAAACACTCGGAAACTGCCCATTTTCAGAGATCTTGCTAAGGCAAATTTAATTCAATTATATGATGGCCTGTGGAGTTTCAGGAGCCCCCTCCCCTTTAAGACCCTACAGCAAATGTTGCATTCATGGAGGAGTTCTAGTCTCACTTCACTATCTGCATTTAGACATTAGTCCCATTTAGTAAAAACTAACAGTGCTAAGTATAGGATAAACTTCTTGGGTAGAACTTTAACATAAAGCAAAATCTATAACATGAGAAAAAAATCCTCCCCATTAGTAACAAACTAAAAAAAAATCACCTCAAAATTATACCCAAAAAGTTAATCAAAGCACATATAAATAAATCAAATCTTCCAAGGCTAGGTATGATTTTAAAAGTGATTCCCCTGTCAAAGATAATCTGTTTCAATTACTTAGAAACAACAGCCACCACTGTCATGAGATGACACATATCCCTAACCCGGAAGACATAGCTGATATATTAGAGACAAATTTAGATCAGATTTCTCCTCCTGTCTCTACCTGGCCTACATACATTGCATCTACTTGTTAGCCTCCCTCCTAAATATCTCCCACGAACAAGTCCCAAAGGATCTCTTAGAGGTGAAAATTGCTAGCTCATTTGAGATCAACAGCATGCTGATTTGCTTCCTTTCCAGTACGAAGCACTGCCTTACTGACCCCTGCCACAGTCTGTTCAAGTTCAGCTTCTCATCTGGCTTTTAGCTTCAGACTTGAAGAACTGCAGTGGTTATTGCACAACAAAAAAGGAGGCCCACCCCTGATCCTCATAACAATAGACCAAAAAGCCTCAAAAGCCTTATCTTCAAGATAATGGAATGCAGTATTATGCACCTCATTAACACGGACATTGTCAGCCTAAAGGACCTTGACCCAAATCAGTTCTGGGTTTGTGAAGAGCAGATCCTAACTGCATAACTTGGCTGACTTCTTTGAAAAAGGTCACTGCAGTCTTAAATGCTTGCAAGTAAATACACAGAGCTTACATAGACCTATCCAAAGCTCTTGGCACCATTCCTCACTGAGACAAATGTAACCTACTGTGTTACTCAGTGGGTAGTAGCAAACTGTCTCATCACAGAACCAGAAAGTTAAGGTGGAGGCACACTCACCTGAAAAAAGCACTACTAGTAATGTTCCCCAGGGTTGGTACTGGGGCCACTCTTGTTTGGTTAAAGACCTTTGGCTGTCTAAGCTTGCTGATTACTGTAAACTCCTTGAGCTATCATCAGCTCCTCTGGGGACTCCTAGATTCTCCAAGGATTAATCTGTACAAACAAATGGTGCTATGACCAGAAAGTGTAATATATTGTTTGGTAAACTGGATCAACCTTGCTCCTATCACACTAACAATACCCTGTCAAAGCAGTAACAATTATAAGAGATATGGCCACATTTCTTGACAATGACCTATCCTTTCACCACCATGTAGCCATGGTTGTTAGGAAATCCAAAGCAGAAACAGTTATAAGAAATATGGACACATTTGTTGACAATGAGCTATCCTTTCACCACCATGTAGCCACGGTTGTTAGGAAATCCAAATCAGAAACAGTTATAAGAAATATGGACACATTCGTTGACAATGGGCTATCCTTTGACCACCCTGTTGCCATGGTTGTTACGAAATCCAAAGCAGAAACAATTATAAGAGATATGGGCACATTTGTTGGCAATGAGTTATCCTTTCACCACCACATACATTGGTTGTTTGGAATTCCTTCCATTTAACCCAGCTAATTGCTAAAGGTATTTTCTACAGATCCAAGAATGTTATCATAACTCCCTAATCTTCCCTTATTAGTCCCATAACTGAATACAATGGTCCCTTTGGCCTCTGCCTGCCTAGATATATGACCCAGCTTAAAAGACCCCAATATTTTGTCACAGAGAAAATTAGGCACCTGAGTTCCATCACCTACATAGAGTACTTTTATCTGTTTTTGTTATCTTGTATGTACTCCGTGGGGGTCTGCTGACTGGACTACAAGACCTCACACTCTCTTGTCTTGAGTGATTTATTTCATACTGGCAAAAGTGGCAACAGCATGAACACCTGTACTAAAGACCTTAAACTTCATCATAAAATAAACAATGTGATAAATAACATACACAAATAATTCCTCTCTTCTGGAAAAAAATCCTCCTTCATATTAAGAAAAGTAGTTCATTCACTCTCTCTAAATGCAACTAGTATGAATGGATGGAAAACCAGAGATACATCTCTGGTCTTACCACATGCACCATCATGGAAAGGGGCAATAAGTAGTAGGAACTGCAGTGGCTAAGCTACAAATTATCTACTTGATCAATTACCTAGTAATGGCCTATGAGCCTATAAAATATGATTATTGATGCAATATGGATAACTGCTAGTATGCTTTCAATACTGCATAGTAATACACGTTTTTGCATTAAAAATATTGTAGAATGTGGTCCACTGTAATAAACAATATAAACAATTATGTAAAACATTTTTAGCTTCCATCTGACTTGTCCAACAATAGGAATGTTGACATAAATATACTGAATTAAAAAATGGCACAGGACTAATCCCCAGGGGTACACCCTTTCTTATAACTCTGCTGTTCAGAAATGTATTCTGTACTCAAACTCTGCACGGTCTAGACTTCAGATAATTATATATAGATACAGATATATATATATATATATATATATATATAGATATATGTGTCTGTGTGTATGTATGAATGTGTGTGTGTGTGTGTGTGTGTGTGTGTGTGTGTGTGTGTGTGTGTGTGTGTGTGTGTGTGTGTGTGTGTGTCTATGTATCGGGCACTTGATCAACTGGACAGTTCGCCAACACCCAGTAAATCAACACCATTTGGTTGACAGATGTGTGAGGTCAACAGTTTTTGAGAAGGGGAATATTTCCTTTCCCCAGGGATTGTGCAATTTTGGAGTTAGTATATATAATTAGCAAGGAGCGAAGGGAGTGCAGGGGGGCTCGTCCCCCCTGCAAAAACACTTGCTGTTGGTTTAGTCTGCTACAAGGAAATTCCAGAAGTATACAGGGAATGTGTCAATATTGGTGACTTCTACATTATGAAGTACTTGGTGTTGCCGCACTGTCCTTTCGATCCAGTGCCCTGCACCCATAGATATGGAAGGACATTATTTCCACAATAACATACACCCTGGAGTGAATTATTGTGCTTAGAGAATGGGCTGTCTGTAAAACTGTTGTGTTTTACTTATTTACTTATTATTTATTTTATTATTATATTTTTATATATCTTTGATGTAAAATAGTTCCTCCACCTAATGTTTCAAAGTTGCTGTAGTATATGTAAATGGTGTTGGAGGAAGCATTTTACATTCAAAATATAACATTAAAAAATAATCCAGATATTCACTTTATTTTTTGGTCCCTTACTCCTTAAATGTGTGGTTTGCTGCTAGTCATTGGGTTAGAGCGGGTCAGGTAAGTGTGCGATTGTGTGTAGGTTAGGATTAGGGGGTGGGTTAGGTGAGTTAGGGTTAGGGCATGGGTGAGGTGAGTGTGCGATAGTGACGGACCTTGGGGTTAGGGTTGGGTTAAGGTAACTGGATAGCTAGTAGTGTATGTAAAGTTTAGTTTAGGTTTAGTTGTAGGATTTTAAGTGTATGTGGGTGGATTGCTGTTTTTTGTGTGTATGTTTCTCGGAATAGCGATTTTTTTCCCTGGGAGAAAAATCGCTATTCTGACTGTTCGATGTTTGCAGATTTCAGTGTTTAGGGTTCGATATTACAACATTCGATGTTTACCAACTTCGATGTTATAATATAGATCCCTTCTGATCCCTGTTATACAAGTAAGACTTTTGAAATTGATAACTTAATGGACCATGTAGCAACTTCTGAACAGTGATTGGCTGTAACAAAGAAAAGAAAGTGACATCGGGAGGTTTTGGATTGTCCTTTAGAAATAAAATGTGGTTGCATGATCCCTTTCATTTGTGTTTGTTCATAGGCTTAAACTAGGCTAACAACAAATGGGGGATTTACAAACCTAGCCATGCAATCCAAATGTATCCCACAAGGTGTTATACCTTAGACCAAAACTAGTTAAGCATCAGATAAATACTTTTCCTACAGAAGCTATTTGGTTTGTTGCTTATTGTGCCTATGTTAGTTAGGGCATGATTTAACAGCTGCCACTGTACATCATAGATATAGCTATCAGACTAGGGGTAAAGTCTGATTTAGCATCCACTTGTCCAGGCTGTACTTGAATAGGGTTAGGAAAAGGTTGTTCATTTTGGGAATATGCAAAAGGTCCATCAGTGCAGGATGCAAGGATGCCTTGTATGCCAAACATAAATTGCCTCTTAGCAATATGTAGGAAATGTAGATATTAGGCTTTGAGGCCATCTGCATAACACATTGTGTTTATGCCCTCTATTCTATTTGTGAGGAACCTCTGCAGACATTTCAGTTGTTGCAAGTGCCTGGTCAAGTAAATACAGCAGAGGGGTGTTATATTCAGTGATGGGTCTGATGATGGCTGATAACAGTGGCGTGATGAGTTCCCTGGGCCTAGATGCCTTTTCTTATAAGTTAAGTGACACAGAATAATTTTCTTACAACCTTAGAAATATGTTGGTCTAAAACCGGGTTACTATCGGCATGAGTCCTCAAATCCCTGACTACTCTATCTAGTTTTAGGAGTGTTTTATTAATGAGGTAGTTTTCCTTGGTGGCTGACTTCCCGAAACTTACTATTATGTATTTTGGCATGTAATTTTAAGATGTGGCTTTAGCACCAGCCATTTATCTGTGTAAGACATTTATGTAAGATGTTAGTATCTTGGGAAGGGGGTTCTATGATTGCACCTAGCTTGCAATAATTTGGAAACTTGGTAAGCCAGAGGCCCTTAACATTAACCAAGACTTCCAAACAATAGATACCAAAGAGGAGCAGACCCAAGTCAGAGCCCTAGGGGATTCCATTGGTGACCAGCCTCTTTGTGGAGGTGGTCCTTCAAATCCTAACTTCCTGGGTCCTCTCTGTAAGCCATCTCGCTATCCAGAGAATTACATAGGGGTTTATGCCTAATTTCATGAGTTTGTTTATAATGCCCAAGTGGGGTATTGTCTCAAATGTTTATAATGCCCAGAGGGGTATTGTAGCAAATGCCTTAGATAGGTCAAAGTAGGCAGTATGTACCATTTTGCCCTAAGCCATTGTCTTGGTGACCTTCTCAAAGAAGTCCACCGAGTTTAGTAGGCATGGCTTGCCTTTGATGAAACCAAACAGGGTTAAATCCAGTGTCTGAAGGTTTCTTATGTCATTGTTAATCATTTCAATGATAATTTTCTTCAAGGGTTTGCATATGAGTCTAGTCAGACTCATGGGTCTGTAATTCCTGAGATCTGTTGATGGTCTACCCTTGTGCAGAGGGATAACCATTGCAGTCTTCCATTCTCGTGGCATGAAGCCGGTGCGAAGGTTGTGGTTGAATAGCAACACCAGTGGCCCTGATAGGTCATATTGCAGGCTACTTAGGAGGCATCATGGGATATCACCAGGGCCTAATAAAGCTGTATTCTTGATCTTAGGGGAAACATCTAAGACCTGCTCCCTACTGATAGTTAGAGGGATTATGATAGATGGTATTTCCTGGGAGGGGGGCAGGAAGTAAGAGGGGGTAAAGCTGGATCTTACTTTATTAGCCAGAAGATTTTTTATATCTCCTGGTCCTCTGAAAGTGACTCCATTTGCCAACAGTTTGGCACACTGATGTGTGCTGCCTTTGAGGTTTCTGGCATAGCTAAGGAAGATCGTATGGTTGTCCTTGGACTGGGATGTTATCTTTACCTCAGAATTTGCTTTGTTGGACCTAATTAGTACTCTTAGTTGTCTATTCAGTTTGATGACAGAATTTTTATCTTTCTTGGTGTTACACTTCCTAATATTAGCTATGAGTCTTTTTTCTTTTGTTGTACAACCTGTTTAATTTTGGAATCAATTAGGGTGGTTTGTTTTTTGTGTTAGTTTTGGAGTTACTTCTGGTAGGCACAGCAGCCTGTATGCTGTCATTGACATAGTTTTACAGAGCTTCTGTGAACAATTCTGCATAGGCTGATGTATTGTTTGGGTTTGGAGAGGCTTGAAATTTTGATAGGTTATCTGTTAATAGAAGGTAGTTTGTCTATAGTCATTTCTAACTCTTACAGGGTTTGCTGGGGTTGCAGAACTGATTCTTATTTCAAAGGAGACAGCTTTCTGGTCTGACCTTGCCAGTCTAGGAATCTTTCACACTTGTCTGGGTTGTATAGGATTTCTGTCCCCCTTGAGAATGGTATTTAGTTAACTATAGCATCCATGGGACTAGATGACATCCCGGGCTGTGTACTAGATGAACTACAAAATGAACTGGCACCTCACTTAAGTGTCATGTTTAATCATACCCTCACCTCAGGCTTTGTGCCCACTGAATGGTGCACAGCTACAGTTATCTCACTCCACAAGGGCGGATCCACCTTGGATCCCAGGAACTACCACCCCATCAGTCTAACGAGCCTGATCTTCAAGACCATGGAATGTATTATCATGGAACTTATAAACAAAGACATTGGCAACCTTAAAACACTGGACCCCACCCAGGTTGGGTTCGTGAAGGGCCAATCTTGTCTCCTGAACCTGATTGACTTCTTCAAATCAGTCTCCAGAGCCGTGGACGAGGGTAAGGCAGTCCACACAGCCTATCTGGACCTTGCCAAGGCCTTTGACTTCACCCCCCCCCCACTCTGGAATCATAGATAAACTTACTAAGCTGGGCATTAATCCTTACATCACTCAATGGGTTGCCAACTGGCTTACTGACAGAACTCACACTGTAAAAGTAGCTGACTCCAAATCCAGCTCCAGACAAGTGACAACTGGAGGACCTCAGCATTCAGTCCTGAGACCTCTCCTGTTTGGCATCTACTTCTCTGAAGTACTTCTCTGAACTCTGGCTAACAAAGTTCGCAGATGACTGCAAACTGGGAGCCATTATTGAATCCCCAAATGATGTGGATACTCTACAAAAGGGCCTTACAGAAACAGATGCTTGGTGCCAGAGCCATGGGCTCAAGCTCAGTGCCAAGAAATGTATAGTTATTCCCTTTGGGAAAAAAACATGTACCCATGAATTACCACATAGGTGGCAGTACACTAAACACCAAAAGTATGATAAGAGACGTAGGGACACAGGTGGACAATGGTCTCACCTTCAATAACCACATCGCCACAACAGTCAGGAAATCCTTCTATGTGGCACACCTCATCACTAAGGGCTTTTCATCAAGAAAAATGGAGGTCATTGTCCCACTGTACTCATCCTTCATTAGACCCATTATAGAATACAACGGCCCATTTGGTATGTACCTCTCAAGACATCTGCATCAACTGGAAAGGCCGCAGAAATACCTCACTAAAAGAATCACAGGCCTAAAGCAGATGCCCTATGCTGACCACCTTAAAAAACTCCAGCTATACTCTGTCACATATCTTCTACTCAGAGGTGATTTCTGCTTAACATACAAGGCCATGTCAAACCCAGAGCTGTTGGACATGCTACACTTAAAGAAATCCCAATTGCTCAGAGTCACATGCTCCAGGGATCTAAACCTTGTCATCACAATAAACAAAACATGCTGGAGGGATAGGTTCCTGACCCAGAGACTCCCCAGACTTTGGAATAGACTGCCCATACATGTCAAGCAGAGCGCCTCTTTGGCCCTCTGTAAAAGGAACCTTGATGATTGGATGGGAGAAAGGAAATTCACCCCAGGGATTATGTCAGTCATCCTGCTAGACAGGGATCCAGGAAAGTAAATAGTGTGGAAAGAAATAGCCAGGGAATTGTTATGGCTAGGCTTGTATAGGACCTAGGGCCGATAGCCTAGTACCAACCAACCTATGAACCTATGACTAGTAAGTATCTCCAATAGGTCTAAGTATGACCTATTGTTTCATGAGACACAGAGGCTGACCTATAGCTTGATAAGGATGTGTGATGGAATTTTTGTCTATGGTAATCTGGACATGGAGAACTCCAGTGCTTCATCCTGTTTAAACATCCTAGAGGTATGCTTGGTGTTAATGTAGATCAAGACACTTCCACATTTATTTTCTGCCTGTGCAGTTGCTGGTCTAAGTGTGTGGAAGACCCTGAAGCCTTGCACTCTCTGGGGCTTTAAACCATGTCTCAGTAATCTTACAGATGTCTGCATTCTCCAAGGTGAGGAGAACTTGCAGGGAGTGGAGCTTCATGTTTACACTCCTGGCATTGAGCATTAACACCTTTAGATTTCCTTGGCTGATTTTGCTAGCTGGAAGATTTGACAAGTTGCGTTGCCTAAAAAGGGCATTGTGGGAGAGGACAATATTTTAACCAATATTCAAAAGCCTAGATAGGACAGCTACAGACCATCCATTGCAAAATATGGTTTATTAACCATGTCCTCCCATGCTGGCAAATGTTATATCCCTCTAGAATGACACCAAAATCTAAGCCAATTGTTAAAGTCAATCATCTTCTGTTCATATTGTGGCATCATCCTTGGTGAAGGTAGAATGCTGCTGATGGCTTGGCACATACCAGCCTGTGACACATAATCAAAGAGTTCTACAATGTCTCTCTTCATATAGTCTAGGGAGGCATATCTGATGTCATTCACAGCTGCATGGACTATGACTGAATAACACAGTAGAGAGTCAATTATTCGAACTAATTGGGACCTAGGGTAGTTCAGATAATCAAACTGTTCGGATAATCAAATATACATTGAACTAGATAAAAAACTTTTAAAATCGTATTTTTTTCTGCACACAGGGAATACACTTTTCAACCATTCAGCGATTCCAGTGGACAATAAAGAATATTTTTCACACATGAGCGGGCTACAGGCTCAAAAAGCATGCACAAGCAAACACATATAACATTTATATATTCAGACTTTATGATTTTTCCTACCTGAAAACTTTGGAAGGCTGCATTCAGATAATTGACATTTCTGATAATCAATGTTTGGATAATCAACTCTCTACAGTACTGGTACTCATAGTGCAATGAGGTGCTTGCATAATATGACTGATCCTGGTCCCTAATAGACAACTGACCATTATTTCCTTCTTGATCAACCTTCTGACTGGTGCATCAGTATGTTGTACAATGGACTCCCCTGATACTAGAGTACTGGGTTGTATAGCTTGTCTTATAGGCTTGATAGTTGCAGCTCCACTGGGTGTGGCTGTATGTGCAGTGTTAGGTGTTGTTTCTGTTGAATGCTTTTAGGTTTGCTGAGGATAATTTTTGCAGGTGGAATGCATGGGAGGTCTTTGGGATTTGGGAAGATTACATTTAAGTGTCTCAGTATAAGAGGTGTATGTGTTGTGGATGTAGCCTGTGTGCTTCTGACAACGAGATTGTTATTATGAGTGTTTGCATGCAAGAGTTTTGCCTTCAGAGACATAGTGTCAACTCTCACTTACTATATTTTTTCTTTGAGGATTAAATGGATATAAGTGAACATTAGACAATTGTTACATTGGCTCAGTATACCCATATCCTCAAAACTTAGTGAAAAACAGAACGGTTTCACACAAAGCCAAAGGTTCCAAAAAATATCCTCAAAACTGGATGAAGAGAAATTGGAAAGGTACATATAGATCAATGTGTGTGTACAACTTTAAGAAGCTCTCTAGGGGCTTACACAAGTGTATAAACACTGAGCACGTGTGAGCCTGACTGCTATTTTGTAGTAAGATGTTGTGATGTAAGCATGTATGTCTGTGTAGTCTGCCTGTTAACCAGTTTGTTTATATTTTGTAAAGCTGCTATCCATCCTGATATGTTTTGATGTAATAAAGCATAGAAATGAACCACCCTGCCTGTTCATCATCTATGTTAGAGAGGGACAAGTGACATGGTGTCAGAAGAGGTATGTCTAAAAAGGACATGTGGCCAGAAGGGGATCCAGATTCTTCAGATTCAAGTACCTCTCGGGCACTCAGTTAACACTGGAGGAATATATAGGAGTGAATTATCCCTACTGCACGTTTAACTCACAAAACATGTCAGAAACAAATTTCAGGTATTAAAACTTGCTCAAACTATTTCTTATTTGCAAAATATGAAATGAGGCATTCAGAATGCTCTAAATGAATTTCTAAGTAACAGAAATATCCAATATTACAATATATTAACAGAAATATTCAAAATTACTACGGAAAATGTTTGAAATAAAGTCTGAATCACATAAAACGTATAAAATAAGGGAAATGACCGCATTTTTTTCACTAAGCACTACTTTTTCACATTAATCAAAGTTATTCAAGTTGTCTGAAATGTATGAAGTGTTTGCATGTTTGTACAGTGTTACAGTACAGTTATTTTGCAAAATACAGCCATCACAAAGTAAATCATTTCGAAGAGTTCATTGTGCATTTGAATGTTATTACAAGTGCTGGCTGTGTGCATGTTCATACATAATTGCAAAGGCCATATTTTTCAGTGTGTTTGGACATAATTTGTTGGCATGGCAGATGGATTTCAGAAACCAACTCCACTGGTGTTTGACATTAATATTGCAGAGAACTGGAGAGTGTTTGAGCAAGAGTACAATATTTTCATACAGGGTGCATTTTCTGATAAGATGACCATACAAAGGCATTTATTCTGCTTAATTTAGCTGGTTCAGAAGCCAAAGAAAGAGAGTGTTCATTTCTGTATGCACCTGCTGTCTTTGCAGGAGAGGGGGAAAACCACCATATAATTATACCGGCTGAGTCAAGGGAGGACCCGAGTGCTTAAAACGCAAATGTAAAGAAATGTGTAACCCCCAAACAAATGTTATAATGGAATGGCACTTATTTTACACAAGGGATCAAATGCCTGGTGAAACTTTGAAGCATAGATAACTGATTTGAGAAACAAGGCTAAAACGTGTAGATTTGGTGATTTAATGGGTGAGATAATAAAAAACAGACTTGTGTGTGGTATTAAAGATGATGCAGTGAGAAAGATTTTGCTTTGTGACAGTGATTTAACTTTGGATAAGGCCATTGAAATTTGTCAGATATATGAGCTTACAGAAAAGCACACAAATATGCTTATAAATGAGAGATGCATGCTTCCAGTAACTTCTAAAGCCCATGTTGATAGTACGCAGCATGTGGTTAACAGAAACAGGCCCAAGCATATGGCTGCAACTGTAAACCCTGCAATACTCACAAGGAAACCCCGTAGTAGTTTTCTAGCAAGGTCTAAGGCATGCTCTGGAAACCGTACAGACTCAGGGAAGCAGAAGAGTGAGTCAGCAAACTCAAAGCATGTACCTCCACCCAGTTTCATAGCCAACTGTCATAATTGTGGAGGAAGTTATGAGTTTAAAAGGGAAAAATGTTTAACTTTTGTTCAGCAATGTAACAAATGCAATAAGTGGAATCATTTCAAAAGGGTTTGTAAATCAAAGGGCACACATTCTTTCATGAAAAGGAAATATTCAAAGAAACAAGTTGATTAATTAGAAAGCTACAGCCCTACTCTTTATGTTAATGGTGTGTCAGTGCTTCATGAAGCAGTCAATGCAGTAGATTTAAGGGCAAAGAATGAGGTATTTTGTACTGTTCGGATAAATGGAAGACCCATAGAGCTCAAAGTTGACACAGGTTTAAAGTGTAATGTTATGTCTGCAGAAACATTTGCTAGAGTACATGCTGGTGAGAAGCTTGATTTGGCAAAGTGTGTGAAGCTTGTTGCTTATGGTGGTGAAGAGATTCAAACCGAAGGCTCAGTAGTACATTCATGTTGTTCTGCTGGGAGAAGCTATGACTTGTTATTTTATGTGGTCAAAAGGCACATCCTATCTTTATTAGGGCTCAGAGGCAGTTTGAAAACGGGTCTGCTTTCATTTATAATGAAGCCCATCTGTTAAATAAACACCTATCCCAGAAGTCTTACTACAATAAGTCCAGCAAACCACTCAATCCATTACGTGAAGTAGAGACAGTGAGAATGCAAATGTGCAGAGGTTATGATTGGATTGGAGTCGTGAAGAGTATTTGCCCAGAGCCAAGAACGTACATTGTGGAATCACAAGAAGCAGAGTTTAGGTGGAATTGGAAACATTCGATGCCCATGTTCGAGCCTGTACCACAGCACCTAGCCTCTGAGAAAGACTCTTTATCTCAGAGTGAGTTGTCTAGCGTTCCAATTCCTGAAGACTTTCCAGTGAATATCCTTGTTCCTGAGATGAATCCCAAAGTTCCTGATACAAGTTGTTCACTGAAGACTGTCCCTGTTGCTAAACCCAATTCTGAATACTATGTTACTAGATCAGGTCGCATTTCTAGACCATGTTACAGATACACAGCAACCTGGACAAGAACATTTTGTTTGTTTCTAATGTCTATATATTATTGCATGTCTTATTTTAATGTCATTTCATAGGAGACAATTCTTTAAGAGGGAGGATGTAAATCAGTGCGTGTGTACAACTTTAAGAAGCTGTCTAGGGGCTTGCACAAGTGTATAAATACTGAGCACATGCGAGCCTAACTGCTATTTTGTAGTAAGCTGTTGAGATGTAAACATGTATGTCTGTGTAGTCAGCCTGTTAATCAGTTCATTTAAATTTTGTAAAGCTGCTAGCCATCCTGATGTGTTTCTATGTAATAAAACATATAAATGAACCACCCTGCCTTTTCATCATCTATGTTAGACAGGGATGAGTGACAATACATATCCATGATGTCAAGTCCATTATTAGGTGAGCTACAAGGGTGCAGCACATAAGGGGTTGGTTGGGCATTTAGTATTATTGATCTAAGAAAAACAATGACTGGGAAAAGTACTTAAATACCTTACATGACAGACAATAAATAGCAAAGAAAGAGGGGGGAAGGGAGGGACTTTGGGTTTCAAATTACCATAAGGGGTAGAGGCCAGAGACACAGCCTTTTAAAACCAAAGCAGTAAAAGGGTGGGAGGGCTGGAAAAATTTTCAAGCTGCAAAAAGCAGTCTAGCTATAGTGGGATCTAATCAAATAAAGCCAATGTTGGAGCTCTAGTTGAATGACTCTGAGCTACAGGTGAATAACACCAGGTAGGGTAGACTTTCAAAAGCTTTAGCTTAATGTCTCAGTGGGGGTGGGGCAGACACAAAGAACATGGAAACAGAAAATCACTGTAGTGCAACTTTAAGCAGGTAAATGATAAGCCGAATATAAGACTCTTAGCAGCAAAACTGATATATAAACAGCTATAAAAGCAATGAAGCACTGATCCTGGTGCATGATAAAGAACACTCTCTCTCTAGTGCAATTATACTACAGTCTAAAACACCAGACTATGCAGAAAATCACCAGTAGCACTGTTTATAGAAAAAGTGCAGTAATAATTGATGTAATCTGGTAGTAGTTCATAGTTCTGCCACAACTAGAAATGAAACTACAAGACTTAGGCCTCAGAGAGGGCTGAGAAATACAAAGAAAAATAGATTTTATAAGTTATTCTACTTATGCAGATAGAAGTGCAGTAGAATAATCTTCCCACAACAGCAAATGATGCTATAAGACTAGGGTCCCAGAGCAAACTTAAAAAATGCAAACAGATAATTTTTTTTGGCTAAAACATGGAAAAAAACAGAAAAGTACAAAAAAGCATCACCACAAAGGTCACTATAAGTGCAACTTAAAATATTTTAAGCAGAATTGAAACAAAGGCTTTTTTCTGTCCTATATTTAACATCATGTATGTTCATAAGGCATTTCATATGCAATTTCTTTCTCCAATTCATATCCTTCATCTACCTTCATTTCACCTCATACAGTCCAAACTTTATATAAACTTGTGCAGTAGATGGCACTCGCTTTTAAGCATACAATATTCCATCCATCAACATTTATGTAGGTGAACTCATATTACAAAATCCCTGTGATTAGATACAGAAATTGCCCTATTTACATTTAAATATTTTCAACTGTGAAACATTTTCCAGTCTAGCTGTTAATCAACTGTGAATATTATGTGTATCTGTAAGGCATTTCCTATATAATTTTATTTTCCAGCTCATATCGACCTTCTACCCTTGTTTCTCTTCATTCACCCCATAATTTGATTAAACTTAAGTAAACTTTTACAATAGCCGGTGTTCTCTTTTATTCAAGTATTTATTCCCCCCACCTTCATTTGTCCTTTTTCCTCAATCACCCTGTGGGCATTTATTATCTCACTTTTACTTCCCTTGTGCACATAGTATTCCAATAGTCTTAACACTTGGGTCTTTGTCCCAGAGCATTCATTTAACAATAACTTCATGTCCATGTTTATAGTTAGTTAATAGCTATTCCACCATTTCTATCCTTCAGTGCAGTGACTTCATACATTATGCTTCAACCACTTTTCAGAAATGTATACATCGTCGTACAGTAGCTCCAAGAAGACAGGTCCAGCGTCGGATACCTTTAGGCCATTATTCCCTATATTCAAAATGGCACAGTCCAAACTGCTTTTCACCACTGTTCCCCCCTTGTACAGGGATTCATTAATTTCTCATTGCAATCTTCCACTCACCTAGATGTTTAGAAGATTCCCTCTTAAATATTGCTTTCCATTACAGCTGTCATATCAAACACATATATTTTAGATAGAAATGTCAACAGTCAGGGATTACAAATGACAGGTACAAAAAAAAAAAAAAAATAGAAAACAAGAAAATAACAAAAAATAATAATACACAGTCCAGGCATCAGAGTTTCTTTCTCTCCCACCTGTTCATGTGCTTAAGAATAAATCCCTTGATCTTTTCTCCTTCTGGCTGCCTTTATTATCTCACTTTTTCCCTTAGTTTCTGCTGCCTCCTGAAGAGGTACATCAGGTCCATCTCTCCAATACTGTACTCTCCAATCTGCTGCTCCACCTACCACCACTGGTTTACAACTGATCCCCTTCATTACTGCAGCACCTTTTCTTAAGCATACTCAAGGCTTCATTGAACTTTGCAGAAAGATTCTTAGGGCTGCTAGATAAAACAGACTTCAGAGGATTCCTTTTTGCTTGCACATTTTCACCACTGGTGCAAGCTCACTTCTTTTCCTGATGTTTGAGTTTTGAGCAATGAAGATTCTGACATCTACCACAATAGGCTTCCATATCTTAGCCAGAACTCATTCTTCTTAGCTTGTACATCTGGAGATAGTCTGGGGATATGCTCCCATCCACCCTCAGCCTCCACACCATACAGTGTGCTATCTTTGTTGCCGTGTTGTCCAATGTTATTTCTACACATTTGTTAAAAATGATTTTCAGTGCCTTTATATATTTTTGTCACTGACTTTTCTCTGGCACCACCATTAATTTAATTTTATTTTGGTGAGATCTGTCCTCTAGATCAGTTAATTTTAGGTCCACAAAATCTAGCCTTGCTTCAGCCACTTCTGCTCTGACTTTGAACTCTTTATTCTCCTCTAGCAGTGCCAGGTTTGCAGCAGAGTGTCTATTTAGGGTATGATCAGCTTCCTCCACCCTCTCTTCATGCCATTGCAGACTGTCTCTTAGAGTTTGTTTCATCTCCTTCTATTCCAGCTTCTCTGCCAAATCACTGCTTCCTGCCATTTCCAGTGTTTTAGTTCTTTTTCTTCCCCAACATTTTCAATCTACATTTTTTTTAATTTCTATTAAGTTCTCTGGGAATTGGCACATTAATCGATCAATTTTTTATTCATAATGCAGACATTTTATATTTCTAAACTGACCCACAGTCTGAGAGCTAGGTATCTTCATTGCTTACCCAAGGAGTGCCATACCAGAAGTCAGTTTTCCTACTGTTTGGCATAACATTTTTCTTACCCTACTAACCAACATGAAAAAGATCTTTGACAAAAATTTGTTTTGATAGGAACTGTTTCCACAGAGCAATGTAATTCAAACTTTCACTCTTCAGATGAAGAGCCTATCTGTGCCTTCATCTGAAAAGAGCTGAACATAGGGGTAAATCAGTAAATACTAGTTTTATTCCCTTCCCAAGACTTTTGAATCAGATACCTTGCTTCTTCCAAGAGGCCTTCACTTTGGTGTCCTTCCTAGATCATTTGTTGCAGTCACTCTCATAACAAAATAACATCTTATTTCTGAAGCATTTATTTATTATTTTATTTACTATTTGGCAGCCTGGAGTTGGGCTGGTCTTAAGACCCTTTTCAGCCATGACCTAGAAGTACAGCAATACACAGAGAACAACAGCAATAGACAGAGAGCAAACAGTTACATACATATCAATGATAAGAAAAGTAAAGCAGAAATCCAAGGTTGTTAGACATAAATCAATTGGAAGGCATTAGGTACTAAAGCTTGTTCAAATCTAAATAATATTATATTAACTGAACATCAACTAATAGAAAGGGGTAAACTTTAGTCAGATGACAGTGGGAGGAGCACCAAGTGTAGAGGTAGGAACAACCAAATCTCAATAACAAAAACAATTTCACTTTACAACTTGTCCTTTAGTGTCTGCAGTTTACTACTACTCAGGTGGGAAAATGTGACTGTACTTCCATTCATTCTTGGAACCACATTTTTCAAACTTTTATGTAGACAATGGAAAGTCTTTAACAGCTAAACTTGATGGAAGAACTGGCATTTTTATAACTTACTAAGTATGTCAGAGCAATCCTTCCTTTTTCCAGACATAATTGTAGAAAACCTTTGGTACAGGTGGGCTACAGCCTTAATCAACACCAACTTCTTAGTATAACTTGCATCTATCAGGATTTTATTTCTGCTCTTTAAACTGATCATTTTAAAACTCAACTAACTGAGCTGTTTCTTTTTTTCCCTAGGAGTTTGACAGCCATTGATCTCTGAGCAAAACAATGAAAGACAAAAAGATCAGGAGCCAAAATATCAAAAACAAATGTACTCTTAATTTGTCAAAATTACGTTTTTATATGTGAGAGAGACCCCCACACCCCATGTTACTTAAATATACCAAGTCTGACATCACAGAACAGTGCAGGAATAAATCACCCATAGCTGCACTATTGAGCACCTGCTCTTCCCATCCACCCTTAATTATATGTCCTAACCTTACTCCTTCCCTTAAACTCAAAACTACATATTATATCACTAAAATCCCCTATCTCAAACAATACTACTAAGCAAAACACACACACACATTCATACATTTCACACACTGCAATACATATACAAACCATAAAACCTTTCCCCTTCCCTAGCTCTTACTGTACTCCAATCTCACAAACACTTGCACCCATACTTTAATCCCCAATGCTGAAACGTTCATTATATACAACAGTTTTGGCACATACTCTAATCCCCAATGCTGAAACTTTCATTATATACAATAGTGACATCCACCCCCCCAACCCTGGACCACCTATCATCACTCCTCACAAGCAAGCACCCACCACCCCTACCCCCTCAACTTCTCCCATTAGCCACAGTCCTTTTCCTAAATCCCTATCTATCTTTTATCTAAATATACAAAGCATTATTAATAAAACTACAGACCTGCACTCATGTATTGATCTCTGCTCCTCCCAAATCTTAACCCTCTCAGAAACCTGGTTAAAACCTCACATCTCAAACTCACAAATCCTTCCCGCAGGCTAGAATATCCTCTGAGCAGTCATAACAAATAAAAAGGTGGAGGTGTTGCTATCCTTTAATCTGGCCAGCTTACCCTCTCTCCACTCTCACTTTCCACACCTAACTTTGCTCCTGCTGAAATTCTAATACCTAACTGCCACGTAAATCCCTATAAAAAAATTGCCATGGCATCCATCTACATTCCCCCCTGGGGACACCATCCCTGTCCTTGAAAACTTTCTCTCTTGGCTTACCCAAAATGTTACCTATGAAACTATTATACTAGGTGACATAAATGTAGATTGGACAACTCTTCCTTACCCATCTCCTACTCATAGTCTCAATCTATTCAGCTCCCAGCAACTCATATCTTCCTCTACCAGGTACAATAGAAACACTACTACAGGATCTATAATAGAATGGATCCTCACCTCAGACCCTCATCTTTACCATATCCCTGGCATTCTCCCTAATTCCCTAAGTGACCATTCCCCCATTTATATTCATAGATACTCCCAACACCTTTCCAATGAACACCTTTACAGAGATTGCTATGATCTGACTCACTTCAATCCTGACTCTTTCATCTCTACATTGTCAAACATTAACTGGTCCTTCCTCAAAAATGTCCCCCTTAATGATGTTGTAACCTCTTTCAATACTCTATTTCTAGATGTACTAAACTCTATGGCACCTTCCAGGAAAATTAGGGTAAAGTCAAAATGTGCCCCCTGGCTATTTAAGCAAAACTCTTTATCATGCATCAGAGGGATGCTGCCTGGAAAAGATGGGCTTCAAACTGAACTCCTCCCTTATTCCAACACTACAAAGAATGTAGAAACAGGTGTAAAAAAAAGTGTTATCAACAACAAAAAAACTTTCTTTGCCTCCAATCAAAGTAGCCCACACAATAACCAAAATAAAATTCTGGTCTAGCATAAATAAAATCCTCCACCCTGGTAATCCTCCCACCCCCCAACCCATTCCTCTAAATACTGCCTCAGAGACAGCTGCTCTCTTAAATAATTACTTTATTGAAACTATCCAAAAACTAACTCCAAATAGCTCTACTGCCACCTCTCTACCCTCTCATCACAGACCTCCTTCCCCTAATACATTCCCCCAACAACCTGTTCCCACTGCCTTCATCAAATCACAACTAAATAAGCTTAAACCCTGCTCTCTCTCTGCTGACAATTTACCTTCCTACTTCTTTAAAATTGCTGCCAGTGCTATCGCTTACCCTGTCTCTATTCTCATTAATCATTCTATCACTGAATCTCTTGTCTCAGACCTTTGGCAATCCTTTTACACAATCCCTCTTCATAAAGGAGGCAACTCCACTGATCCATCAACTATCCTTATTGGTATACTACCCCCCCCTCTCCAAAATTCTCGAAAAGTGTGTCCACACTCAGCTACTTAAACACCTGCTAGATAATAACCTCCTTACTCTCACCCAACATGGCTTCAGACCTCACCATAGCACTTCTACAGTCCTGCTTTTATTTACCCAAACAGTGTCAGAAACCTGTGATAACAACCTATTAGTTTCTTATCTTTTCCTTGACCTCTCCAAAGGTTTTGATACTGTCTCTCACTCTAAACTAATTAATAAACTCTACGACCTTCATCTCTCCACCCCATCTTTAAGCTGGTCCATAAGCTACTTATCTAACAGAAAACAATCCATACGCTGGAAAACTGTCACCTCTCCATTCCTTCCTGTTAACACCAGTGTACCCCCAGGCTCAATACCGGGACCTCTCATTTTCAATATTTTTACTAACAGTCTATCCTCTGCCTTCAACATCTCTACCCTCTTACAATATGCCGATGGCTCCACCCTTATTACCACTGCCCATAGCATCTCTGAACTCCTTGCCCTCACCCAAGACACTTTTACATTCATTGAAACCTGGCTCACCGACAATTAACTGATTCTAAACCCTAAAAAGACAAAACTTTTACTTTTCCTTCCCAAAACACGGGCACCACACAAATCTACTTTCTCTTATTACCTCCCAAAACAATACCACCAGCAGACCTGAACCCTTTACATAATTACTTGGTGCTATAACTGATGATTAATTAAAATCCGACATGCACATACATCATTCCATAAAGAAAACCCACCAGAAACTTGGTCTCCTGTACCAGAATCACAAACTGCTCTCTTCTTCTGCCAAATCCTCCTTGGCCCTGTCTCTCTTATTACCCTGTCTTCTGTATGCTGCTCCAGTTTTTACCAACCTCCAGTCTTCACTTCTCTCCAGACTAGAGCTAACATACAATAAAGTAGCTAGATTCGTCTCTAATCTATCTAACAAACCCCACCACTGCCTTGCCCTTAAATCATTACAATGGCCTGAATTCCCTAAACAACTGTTTCTTTCTCACCTGCATATCACACACTCAGTTCTTCATAATCCCACATCCTGTCCATCCATCTCTAACACTGTGTCCCTCTATAACCCCCGCCGTCAGCTTCGCACATCTGACAAACACCTTCTTGACATCTATAAGCCATCAAAAAATATTGGTAAGTTTCTGTATAAGTACCCTGTAGCCCACACCTGGAATTCCCTTCCACTGAAAATAAGAAGCATCCCTCATAAGCTTCAATTCAAAAAAGAACTCAGACATTATCTTCTTAACACCTGGTCCTGCCCTTGCCAAGCCCTACCTGACTTTCTGACTGATTTTGTCCTACATTCTATTTATGCTCACCAGTTTCTCTCACTGTTTTTCCACCCACATTCTTTTAACACAGCAGTTTAGTATATCACATTCTCCTCATGTAAATACTCTACTCAGGACCTACATCTGTTACTATGTTTTTGGAATTTGTGAAACTTATACAATAATTTATATTGACATTGTCTATCTCATTTTTTGTACTGTCTCTTGTCATTACTACTGTTTTAAATTGATGTCCTATTGAAATATTGTGATTTTTTTTTATCTTTCTATTAGTTACTGTTGTTTTGTTTTGCATAGCCTGTATATGTAATTAGAGCTCTTCTCCTCGGGTCTTCACTGAAAATGGGCCTTTGGCTCAGTTGGACCAACCTGGTTAATAAATGACAATAAATAAAAAATAAGTAAATAAATAGTTTTGCCACATACTCTAATCCCCTCTGCTGAAACTTTCATTATATACAACAGTTTTGCCATTACCATCCACTCTCACATACTTTTACTCACTAAAAGCAACATTGGATACTGTTCCTTTCATTAACTCCTGCACTCAACTACAAGTACATTTGACTACTTTCTGCAGCAGAAATAGCTAACAATCTGTGCTTTTCAAAGAGTGCACTTTAACTATACATATACATATATATATATATATATATATATATATATATACACACACACACACACACACACACACACACACACACACACACACACACACACACACATATACATATAAATTATTCTGGGCATGCTCAGAATAACACACACATGCGTGTACACATGTATGCACACACGCATACAAGCAAACACACACGCACGCACACACAAACACACACACACACACGCACACACACACACACACACACACACACACACACACACACACACACACGCTTCTCTCTACTGCTCCATATCTTCCCGTACCCCTCATCATTCCTTGTGTACTGCTGCAGTATGTAAGGGACATATTGGTATGTAAGTATGTTAAATGGAAGAAACACAAGCAGAAGATCAATATTCATCTACTGGGATAGTGATGGCATGTGTTTCAGCTGTGGTTTGGCTTTCCTTCTTGCATGGCAAGTTGTTTTTCATTTCCTGCACACACATGCTACAAACTGTCAACATGAATAATGCAATTCACTTACAGGGAATGTTATGTAGTCTTGTTATCTCTTCTCAGTGGTTCCATCACAGTTTGGAGTAGCAATTGCTGGCAATGCTCCACATTGTGTAGATATGCCTTTGTTCTCATCTTGTATTACCCATGTGATGTGCCATGTTAAAGGGATTGAGGTAGCATGAACAATGCAGTGGAGCGATTCCACATTTCTAAATTGATCTTTTGGAAACCAGCCCTTATGTAAAAACTGTATGTTTTTTGTACACTCTGTTACATATCAGAAAATGACATCTTGTAAAAATGCAATTAATCGTTCTCCGGTTCGATCCTCGGCTGGGGTGCCTTCTGTGTGGAGTCTGCATGTCCTCCCTGTGGTCGCGTGAGTTTCCTCCGGGTGCTCCGGTTTACTTCCACATCCCAAAGACATGCTGTAGGTGGATTGGACACTCTAAATTGACGGTAGGTGTGCATGTGTGCATGTGTGTGCCTTCTCTGGAAGATTGGGCGCCGGGTTGGCAACTCGACAATGTACAACTCCACTGCCAATCATGAGCGTATAGGTGATCAGCTGTGGTGACCCTTAACTGAGAAAAAGCCAAAAGAAGAAGAAGAAGAAGAAAAATGCACTTAATCATGTAGCCACTGTTTCATCTAAGGACTCATTTAGAACATCTTTCTTATGTGTGTTTACCTATGTAACTGTGTAATTTATGTATCTCCTTATTGCCACTAAAAATACGAGTTTTATTTCTATGCAAATTTTAAAATTAAAAATAAAGAGCTGGACTGAAGTAGAAAGCGGCATTAAGCAGTAAGGAAATGTTCTGCAGATAAGGTGATACAGATAATATGTTGCACAAAAAGGCAGGATATTTAAAAACTGGTATGTAAGAGCAATATGGCACCATCTGAAGACAGAAACAGAACAATTCAGGAGAAATGTATGCAAGTATGCTTTCACAGAAAATAGAGAGGACACATGGAACCACCTTCCATGGAGATCAGGGAATCAAAAACAATGACGGAATTTAATAATTTGTGTGCAACAGGGTCAATGCCACAGTGATGTGAGAAAAATTAGGTTGTGCTTTTACCAAAATTAAAAACTTATTAAATAGATGATAAAGGAACAGATTACATCCAATTGGGCCAATTATTTATTTTCTATATTCTGAATCATTGCTTCTTCACAATCTGGTTTACTGTTAGTACAGATAGATGTTCCATGTTTATGTCTTTGGGTCAGGGTGATAGCAGTACTATGACTGTTTTTGTAGGGCTGATGTTTGTCTTGGAGTAGTTTAAGGATGTAGTTTGTGTTTATGCCCTTTCCTGTCTATGTGTTCATTTCTGTGATGCCCTTAATGCCTGTTCTTCATTTCGCCTAAATACATTAATGTGCACAATGTTCATAATAAAACCACTTTTATTTTATCTGCAAACAATTTACTTCTGGTTTGTCACATTTGCAGTTAAAAGCAGGTAAATAAATTAACGTTCCAAAGTCTGTTCAAGACAAACTGCCCAGCCAAATGAGCACTGGTATTTCAAGCCATATCAAACGGGTCTACTTCAAATAAATGAAAACCCACATCACCAAAGATAACATCACCGAGACAACATTGCCAAAACCTGAATTTAGCAAACTACCACAACGCAGAAGGATTTCACAGGGTAATTTGGCCACCATCTAACAATGAAACATACCACACTACCACAACCCCACCCAAGTGGGGCGCTACACCCTCCACAACCCACCCCAACTAAATATACCAACTCCGGGATCACACTACAGTAGGGAAATGGGCAAATTTCCCCTTGTTGGCCACCTCGATACTTACCACGTGAAATCCTTTGGAATTGTGGTAATTTGTTAAATTCGGGTTTCATCGATGTCATCTCAGTAATGTTGTTTCCGGGTAAGTGTTTTTTTATTTATTTGAAGTAGACCCTATCAAACGTTCATCAGAGAAAAAAAAATGATTAGAACTAATATGCTGAGAACTGATTTTCTTTATTGTTCAGCATGGTCAGAGCAAATAATCCAAATGCTTTACCTACTGCACTGTTATACTACATTTATATTTTTGCTTTTTGGTCTGTACTGCTTAACCGAGCTTTTGAGCATCCTCATTTGCCTTACAGTGTTTCATGTGTTGTTATACCATGGTTTAATTTTCTTGGCAAATATTGCGCAGCATAACATTTTAGTAGAGTGCTGCCATATTTATTGAATGGAGGTTAGATGGGCAGGGTATCCTGTGTTACAACTTATGGATGACCAGTTTTCCATCATTTTAGCAGCATTAGTGTGCCACAGGGTTTTGTTTATTTCTTCTTCTTCTTCTTCTTCTTCACACCCAGTCTTATGATCCATCATTTATAAATTTTGGTATTTAATTAAAGTATACCATAGCCTGGCAGTTACCATAAACATTTAAGTCAGTGCAGAAATAAGAAAATGTCCGATACACCTTCCTGCAAATAACAATGGGGTCACGGAATCTAACTTCAAACACTCTGAAACTAAACTAACTGAAAGATGTAAAAAAAAAAAAGAAAAAAGAAAAAAAAAAACAGTTCTCAAAATCTGATTAAATAATGTCATTACTGACAGCCCCAAAATGTTGGCACAGAAAATCTTGAAGCAGTTCATCTAAGTGCCTTTCCTGTAGCCAAAATAGCAATGACCCTTTTGATGGATGATGTCATCAACATTATTAAGCCACGTGTATAGATGATTTTACCAGTTTTGTTATTAAAACATTGATTTTAAACAGCTGCCTGCAGGCTGTTGGATGAAAGTCAAATTCAGGTTGTCACGTCCAATTTTCAAAATACTTTCATTCTACGCAGGTGGCAAAATAAGGTTGCTAAAAGCATGCAAAATGAAAGGAGAAATATAAATGCACGAGTACTATGACCTATTTATATTTAGGGAGAGATGTGTTTGTGTGTGTGTGTTTGTGTGCACAAAACAGAAAGAAACAGAATAGTATACACGTGTGTGTGTGTGTGTGTGTGTGTGTGTGTGTGTGTGTGTGTGTGTGTGTGTGTGTGTGTGTGTAAGTTTGTGGGGGATGGTACATCCACTGTTCTCTCTGCCTGTGACCTCTACCAAATGCTTCTCCACAATGCAAAGAATTGTATTATGCAGGTATTCTATATGTGGGTGGCAGGTCTGTGTGTGCAGCACTGCTCTCTTTATACCTGCTCTCCATCTGTTTGTAATTGGGTCTGACCTTTGTGCCACTTAAGGAAACAGCAACTGCTGCAGGGCATCTTTGCAGAGAAATTAGTCACAATAATCTCCTAGTCACTTTCTAAATGCATTTGATATTCAGGAAACTCTAATGGCAGTATGCATTTAATGGAAGCGTGACACAATATATTATTTTCCAGAGAGATTTTGAGACATTAAAACTAAAAATGCCTCATACAAATAGTATAATCACGAGTAAAACTGCAGAACACTACATATACTGATGCTTTGTTTAAATGTTTTGTCAGTCAGTAGACTGGTTATTTTCACCTAAGCCACAGGTCACATGAAAGCAGGTAGCATGCAGTACTGCAAAATCCTGCAGAATTTAGCATTTGATGATCAATTAAAAATTAGAAATAACATATATATTTAGCAGTATCGGCTGTGACAATCACTAATTTTAAATAAAAAAAACAACTATTTTACTTTCGTTAGCTCTCTCTTTAAAAGTTCAAAAGCAAAACGAAACATGAAAACAAAAGAACTATATATCAAACATGCACTGATGGTTATAGTAAATTATGGTATTTCTAATTTATTCATGGTACTGTCACACCCTACTATTTCTGCATTATTCTAGTTGTTCATTTTTGTGAAGTGCACTATATCATTCAGGACAAAGTGTTCCATTATTTATAGTTTGACTTATACTCAGCTGATTTTATTTTGTTTGTTTTTTTTGCACTGGAAGTTTTCTATCAATAATTCCTTATTTTGAAACAAGTAATAAATGGCATGCTGGAGAGACCTTTTTGGGCCCCTAATTCCTTACCCTGGATAGCATGCACACGTATACTCACTCAAGTTGTAATTGACCCAGCATGAACAGTCAGTCTGAATGGCAGACTGTTGTTGACTTTATTCCTTATAAAGTGCCACATAATAACAAAACAGCTCTGTGGTCCAAGCCTCTGCGATAACTGACCTGATCTTAACCACTCAGTTCCATCTTTTCTGTCATCCCAACCATGATTTGAGTAATTTATTAAGAGAATGCCCATCTAAGGCACACTCCGGGCCTTAACTCCCTGTGTCATAGAGTTTCTTGATCACCAGTTGTTTTATTAACTTATTTACCAATATTTATTGGCCTTTTCATGTTGACTGCAAGCCCCATAGCACTCAGTAATTTCCTCAGGCTAGTTTACTATAGAGATAGTTCTAATTACATTATGCTCTACCCTATTCCATCTTCCCCCACCACCAGAGGCTTTAGATGACTGAATGCCATATAGGAATCACACATGTACATCAATACACAACATGCTACATGACAACCTACCAGTTTGCAGTGGAAACTGGCATGTACTATATACAGTGCCCTGAGACATTCCTAGGTGACTTTCAGCAGCAATATATCCATTGTGTTACACAAAAAATGTCATCATAAGCTTTTCACTGTTTTTCTTCCTATGGTCCGATGGGTACCTAGTCAAACATGTGGACACCTTGTCCCTGCACTATGCTGAGCCTTCTAACATTGTTTCTGCTAAGATGTATTTAATTGCAGAGCATCCTAAAAACACCTTCTGATAATGTTGACCTGATGAGATAAAAATTCAAATAAAAGCAGACCAGTACATTTCCTGCTTTATCAGCAGGTATACCACATATATGCTTTATGAAGCATCAACCAACCAAAGTTTAATTTCTTTTCAGTAATGACCAGAAGAGAACTAATGTGTAACACAGAAGGAGGCAATGATCTAGAAGGGAAGCTGAATTAGAGGTTTTGCTCCTGACTGCTGTGTCAGCAACTGGAGATCATTGGTGAATACAAAAATACATAAAAACACAAGGATCAAAATGATAGTACTCCGCCAGCAGTTTAATATCTGGTACAGTGGGTTTTCCCCTTCATGGGATAACCAATACAAAAACCTTTCCACAATAAATAGTCACAGCAATTATTCAATAAATCAATTAACATTCAAACAACCCATCATTTAAAATGACCACTGCTCTTTACATTACATTTTTACATTATATACATCCCTATATACAATTTTAATATTAAATTGTAATGTTCACATCAAAAAAGCCATTACCCATACGACACCATACAAAAATCTAAAAATTAAGCACGACTTCCTGATTTAAACCTCCTTATTGAAACTTTTCATTGGGGAGTGGGTTCAATTTAGACTGTATAGGAAAGATATTGCAGTTAATAAATTTCTGCTTGCATCTAGTATGCATCCCCCACATCGTATCAATTCATTGCCTTATGGGGAATTTAGGAGGATTTGGTTTAACACTTCTGATATGGGATCTAAGGACAGATTTTTGGCTGAAGTGGAACAAAGACTTTTGGTTAGGGGCTATTCAAGTGACATCTTGGTGAAGGCTAAGAACAAATTGAAATATGGGGTCGGCTATGATAATCAGGGTAATATTAATGTAGTAAATTATTATAGAGCTCAATATGAACCAGAGACTGGTGATTCTAGTAACAGATTATTTTATGTTACTAGATTCAGTCCTTTCTCTAATATTTTGAGAAAGGTGGTATTGAATTTGTGGCCTATGATAACTTTTTCTTATAGCCAATTTTGTAATTCGAAGGAACTTTTTAATTGACCCAAATTCGAACGAACCATGTCTATCAGACCAGTGGGCTCTTTTCTTTGTGGGGAATGTAGTGTATGTGGGAGGATTAGAAATATATCTAATACAATGATAAATGGTTGAACATTTGAATTACAGGGTAGATTTAATTGTCAGTTGTGTGGTGTTATTTATATTTTGGGATGTGGGTGTGATGCAGTGCAATGGTATGTTGGGCAGACTAAAAAAAAAGCTAAAATTAGAATTTTAGAACATTTAGCAGACATCAGGAAAGGCAATACGAATAGTCCTGTGGCAGAACATTTCATGAAGGAGCATTCAGGCAATGGGGAGTCTTTATTTTTTAGCATTTTGGCCCAACCTATGTTTGATAGTGGAGTAGATTTTACTAAAAAACTGAACCAGTTGGAAACCACATTCATTTTTAATTATGGTACTCTTTTTCCTAGAGATATAAATCAGGAAGTCGTGCTTAATTTTTAGATTTTTGTATGGTATCATATGGGTAATGGCTTTTTTGATGTGAGCATTACAATTTAATATTAAAATTGTATATAGGGATGTATATAATGCAAACATGTAATGTAAAGAGCAGTGGTAATTTTAAATGATGGGATGTTTGAATGTTAATTGATTTATTGAATAATTGTAGTGAATATTTATTGTGGAAAAGTTTTTGTAATGGTTTTCCCTTGAAGGTGAAAAGCTGGGGCACCAGGATAGTAAACTGCTGGTGGAGTGCTATCGTTGTAATCCTTGTGGGGTTTTTTTGTTTTGTTTTTATTATTTTTTTTTTTTTTGTAGTTTTGAGTTATTTTGTGTTTTTTTATGTAGCTCATTGGTGAACCCTGAACATTGGAGGGTCAGCCCGCGGAAGGCCTGATTGCCGTTGGAAGCTCTCCTTCCAGAGGGAGACTCTAGATTGTAGTTACTCTTCCAGCAACACCATCAGAGGTGCAGCATTGAGTAGAAGAGTGATACAGCATAACACAAAGGTGTCTATAAGATGTGTTTACTTTCTTTAAGATAAATTCAAAAAATTGGATGGGGTCCTGTCTTGCACATTCTAGGTATCTCAGCTTCTGGTAGTGCAATATTTTCCTTTTGCTCACCCTGAGCCAACCTAGGACATATACCAATGGGCAGAAGGCCACAATCATCAGAACAGGAATTCTCTGCCCTTGGGGGACACACATGTTGGGGGGTTTTATTGTGATGTGCAGCTCATCCAGGGTGATATAGTGTATGGCAACTCAAAGAGAATGGCATTCATCAAAAGTCATTAAGATCATGAGTCTGAGGCTCAGCAGAGGTTGGAAGAGGGTCTGCTGAGGACTATAAAAAAATAATTTAAGAAAAAGAAATAAACCAGAAGATGAATAAGTGACCCATAAAGTCATCTAGCTTTCCTTCCTGCCAAGACCAGTGGAAGAAGGATTGTTGTCTTTTATGTTTATCCTCATGATTTACTAACATTGTCCCTGTTATGCTCTAACATACTATTGTGAAGATATACAGATATTTCCTCTGTTATGCTCTCGCATACTATTGTGAAGCTGTACAGATACTGTTCCTGTTATGCTATCATATATTATTCTGGTAACATAAATTATATCATCCATTGTATGATCTCATACATTGCAGCAATTATCTCATGCATTCTTTGTATTTTTAGTGTTTTAACAAACATATTGTGATACAGTCCAGTATATTCACAAGCAGGATAATAACACAATAGCACCTCATATCCACTCACACTCACCAATCCCAGTTTTCAAATCTCCCCCAATGATTCTAGCCTTCTTTCTAAAGCAGAATGGTTCCATTGACTCCACTGTTCCTTTGATGAAGACTCCTTTATGATATATCCAAATGTATACTCTCCCATATAGCAATCTAGTCACTTCTTGAAAGTATTTAAATTAACAGATTAAAGTGGTATCAATTTACACAGTTTGTGGCTCAATTGACTTAAAAAGGCATCTGTTTTCTTAACTCTATTGAGATTAACAGTATATCGAGAACCTTTATATCTCAGGTTACCAGACTTTTCTCTTAAAATAAGTTTTACTTCTAAATAATTCCTCATCTTTGATGGTCTTCAAGCTAGGCACAGTTTTCCTGTAATGATTCTGTATGAAATTCTGAACAGATCCAGGTGTTTTAATCTTTCTTCATCATAACTCTCAAATGTCCAGATTTTCACAGAATATCCAGATTTTTGGCTCGTATTTTTGTTCTGTTCCTCATAAAATGTGTGGTTTTCTGGCAAATCACTGGGATGATCAGAGGCTTGAAGTCACTAAATAACAATATAATCTGAGTTTCAGACTTCAGATCCTTCAGAAAATGTATGTTAAAATAAACCCTGTAACCCTAGCAACCTTCTAAGTTTATAAGAGTAATACTTAAAGTATGTCCCTATTTTCAGGCCTTTGTTCCACCATTTTGTCAGGCTTTGTCCATATTTCTTGCACTATGAGGTTGAGCGGTATGGTCTTCATAACTTCATTTGTTCAAATATCTAACTTTTTTGTGTATCTTCTCTGAATCCTTTCGAGGTAACTAAATCAGTTACTGATAAAGTACAAAACATTAAATAAATGATTTAAGGATACGTTTAAGACATTGTCACCCTCTGTCATGTAACCACTCTCTTCTATTCTGTCCTGCTGCCTATACCTGTTCAGTCTTTTCTTTGTTTCCTGATAAAATATTTTTTCCTCTGTTGACAGGGTTAGAGCACTGATACCAATGAACTATTTTATGGCTCAGCCTGGGGTTTTATAACCAAAAGTATACAGCAAAGTAAGTATATACACATTAACATCACAATTGTTCAAGCTTTTACAACATGCATGAATTAATAATTAACAAACAGTGAGGAAAACCATATAGATATAAATATTAAATTGCTCCAGAAATATATAATGTGCACGAATATTTGAATAACAACGTAGTATGATGTATGATGTATATATATGTATGAAGCCAGGTGTATTTATTCCTCCCAGAGGGAGGGTATCAGAGAGACAGTCTCCTAGATCTGTTGGCTAAAGTGATTTTATCTGGACTTATCCTTTTTACTCTGTTTCAGTATTTTATGAAGTGGGATGAGGACTTCAGAACTCTTACCTGAAATGTTGTTTTATGGACAGCACAGCAACATAGACTGGTTTCACCACAGCTATGAGTTGGTTATATATTAGCACATTTGAGATAACCAGATTTATATCCTTGCTGTTTTTGTTTCATTTTGTTTCCACAAACAAAATCTTCATGCCGAAATGTTTACTTCATATTAAAAACATAAAATAACAAAAGGAAATGTAAAAACAAGAAAAAAATAAAGGCATAAAATAAAATAAATGTGAGGAAAAAAGAAAAGTCATTTGCCAAATGAACCTAAACCTAACCATCATAAATATGAACATTATTCTGCAGTTAAAATAACTTGTCAGAAGTGCAACTATTCCAAGTAACACACACCCACCAGTTCTATAAATAGAATGGTAATAGTTTTGTTTTACAGTTTTCAAGAATGCATCTCTTGATGGGCGTTGTAACTAAAATTATTCAAATTCATTATTAATCAATTTCACCCATATTAAATAGACACATTATGATATATTACAATACATTACGAATCTAACTCTGATATATAATGTGTAAGTAATGATAGTAGGTATACAAACTTTCTCCACCTACATTTAACCTGAGAGCTGTTCCGCAATGAAATACCTCTGCTTGTTGGTTACCACAGGGCCAATATCTAGTATTAATTGTATAACCCATTTTATATGATACGTGTTGGGGGAGTACTGTGTAACAAAAAAATCTTAATCCGCCTCAGAGCCTGAAGATGTTACCCATAACTTCATGGCTATGTTTTTTTTAATACAATGTAGTGCTGCTTCCCATTTTTGTTAGAGTCATATCCTTGCCAGCAGTATTTCTCGCCACCCCAGCCTACCAGTACTCCAGGATGAGATAAGATTTTGAAGAAAGCTTTTGATTGTGTCATTCTATACTCCTAAAAATAATACATCTACAGTCATGCAGTCATTTTTAGTTAACAAGCATTGACCAGGTGCTACCCATTAGAACTGGTATATTTCAAGGACTGACCTCTATATTTAGCAGGCACCTAAAATAAATGTATTTATTAGCTGGCAACTTAAACGTTGTCCTCATAGGAATGAAATGAAAACTATTGTTGATAGTCTGCCATAAACTGCAATTTTAAGCTATATTTATTTTTACTAACTGCCTGACTGATTCATTTATTTAAACATTAAGAATGTGAATAAGCAGTAAACTATGTTATTTTTGATTGCACAAATTTCCAGTATCATAACACTCATAAACTCAGAAATAACAGGTTGTAACATACTAAATTTATGTGCAGTTTACATTAATAAAATAGATAGGCAAATATAGAACCACTGCAGCAAATAAAAAATAGTCTGCATGAGTATTGTTCATAGCTAGGTACTAGGCTATCGGCCCAAGGGCCTACATAAGCCTAGCCAGCAGGGTACCATAGCTTATGCCACCCAAGAAAGTTATTTTCCTGTGCCACTGTCCAGCAGAGAGACAGAACCTGGGGTGTATTTCCTATTTCCCATCCACTCATCAAGATTTTTATTGAAGAGTGCTAATGAAGAACTTTGCTTGACATAGATGGGTAGCTTGTTCCAGAGTATAGGAAGTCTCTGGGACTTGAGCTTGAGGCCATGGCTCTGACACCAGGCATCTGTCTCAGAGAGGCCCTTCTGTAGGATGTCCACATCTATCCCTCCAGCATGTCCTGTTTATTGTGGTGGCAAGGTTTAGGTCCCTAGAGTGTGTAGCTTGGAGGGATTGGGATTTCTTTAGGTATAGCATGTCCAACAGCTCTGGGTTTGACATAGCTTTATATGTTAGGCAGAGATCATCTCAGAGTAGGCGATATGCTACGCAGTAAAGCTTGAGTTTTTTGAGGCGGTCAGTATAGGGCATTTGTTTGAGGCCAGTAATCCTCTTTGTGAGGTACTTCTGTGGCCTTTCCAGCTGCTGTAGATGTCGTGTGAGGTACATTCCAAAAGGGGCATTGTACTCTATAATGGGTCTAATGAGTGATGAGTAGAGGGGAACAATGACCTCTTTTTTCCTGGATGAGAACCCTTTTATGATGAGGTGTGCCACGTAGAAGGACTTCCTGACTACTGTGGCGATGTGACTATCAAAGGAGAGACTACTGTCCACTTGGGTCCCAAGGTCTCTTATCACGCATTCGGTGTTAAGTAGATTGCTGCCTATGTGGTAGTTCATGGGTACAGAGTTTTTACCAAAGGGAATGACACTGCACTTTTTGGCATTGAGCTTGAGGCCATGGCTCTGACACCAGGCATCTGTCTCAGTGAGGCCCTTCTGTAGGATGTCCACATCATTTGAGGATTTGACTATGGCTCCTAGTTTGCAGCCATCTGCAAACTTCGTCAGCCAGAGGCCTTCTGTGTTAGCCTGTACTTCAGAGAAGTAGATACCAAACAGGAGAGGTCCCAGGACGGAACCCTGTGGCACTCCACTTGTCACTGCCTTGAGGTCAGACTTGGAGTCTGTAACTTTTACAGTGTGGGTTCTGTCAGTGAGCCAGTTGGCAACCCATCTTGTGACATAGGGATTTATACCTAGTTTAGTGAGTTTAGCTATAATTCCAGAATGGGAGATGGTGTTGAAAGCCTTGGCGAGGTCAAGATAGGCTGTATGAACCACCTTACCCTCATCCACGGCTTTGGTGACTGCTTCAAAGAAGTCGATCAGGTTCAGGAGGCATGATCTGCCTTTCACAAACCTGAACTGGGTGGGATCCAGAGTTTGGAGGTTACCAATGTCTTTGTTTATGAGTTCCATGATGATACATTCCATGGCCTTGCAGACCAGGCTCGTCAGGCTTATAGGTCAATAGTTCCCGGGATCAGTGATGCCTCCCCCTTTGTGGAGTGAGATAACTGTTGGTGTGCGCCATTCAGTGGGCACAAAGCCTGATGTGAGGCTATTATTGAACATGGTGCTTAGGTGGGGGGGGGGGCCAGTTCATTCTGAAGTTCATGTAAAACACAGCCTGGGATGTTGTCCGGTCCCATGGATGCTGTGTTTTTGACTTTAGAGAGTGCAGCTTTTACCTGCGTAGTTGTGATTACAGGGACTCTGCATTCTTCCTGTATAGATATAGGCCCTTTAGGGGGGTGAGAGGGGGGTAAAGTTAGCACTGAACCGATCTGCCAGGATGTTGGCAATATCAGTTGGTTCTGTAATTTTCATGCCTTTGTGCTGTAACGTAGAGCAGATCTGAGTGTTGCCATCTAGATTCTTGACATAGCTATAGAATGCTTTGTGGTTGTCCTTGGATTTAGTGGTGATTTTGTTTTCATAGCTAGCTTTGGAGGATCTTATAAGGGATCTCATCTTCTTACTGAGGCTGACCAGGGAGCTCCTCCACTCATGGGATTTTACTCTCTTTTGCAACAGTTTCTTCCTTCTGTTGTACAGTTTGTTTATGGCAGGGGACTACCAGATTGGCTTCTTTTTGGAGGATAGCGTTTTAGTTCTGTTTGGGATAGCACGATTCATGCACTCATGTAAGTGCTTATAGAGTGCATTTGTGTAGGATTCAGCATTTGTAACTGTATTGTCCATCTGCATGGGTGTCATGAAGCTCACCACTTCTGTCTTAAGAAGCATGAAGTTGGCTTTGGAAAAATTTTTTACTGTGGTTTCCTTAATGGGGGGTGGGGGCGGGATATGGATATCAAGGGTGATAAGATTATGGTCGGATCGGACCAACGAGGAGTTGACTTCAGGTGTGGAACACCGGTAACTCATGTTGGTAATGACTAGGTCTAGGATATTGTTGCTCCTGGTGGGGGTGTGGATAAGTTGATCTAGGGCATTGGAGTTTATGAATTCCAGAAAGTGTTGACCTAAGGAGTTGGTACACGAGTAGTTTTCCCAGTTAATGGTGGGGTAGTTGAAGTCATCCATTATTAGGGTGTTTGGTTGAGCCCTAATATTTTCCAGTACATCAAGAAAAGAGGAGTGGGAATCCTGGTGCATGGTGGGGGATCTGTAGCAAGCTACAATTTGGATTGCAGTTTTGCCCAGAGTTAGTTGCACTTGGATAACCTCGGATGCATTATGCTGTGCAACTAGCCTGGAGGTATGGATATCCTTAATGAATATGGACACACATCCGCCTTTGGTGTTTCGGTCCAGGTTACATGGCCGAAAAGTGTGGTATGAGTTATAGCCTGGTAGTGCAGGGGTGCTGTCTGGAGCCTTGAACCAGGTCTCAGTCACTGCACAGATATTGATGTTCTTCATTTTAAGGAGTGCCTCGAATGAGTGCATTTTGAGATTTAGACTTTTAGCATTGAGTAGCATTACCTTTAGTTTCTGTTTGCCTGTTCCTGTTATGGTGGTGAATTTGTTATTTGAACCCTGCCTAGAAAAGGCACTATAGGGGCAGCAAGAGCCTTAGCCAGTATCCGGAATCCCAGGGGTGACAGGTGCAGGCCATCTGTGGCAAAGCATCGTGGTCTGCTGACCATGTCATCCCAAGCAGACAGATACCGGATCCCCTTAGAATGACACCAGAAGCTTAACCAATTGTTGAAGTCAATCATTTTGTCCTTGTACTGCGGTATCATTCTGGGCGATGGCAGAATGCTACTCAGGGCTAGGGTCATACCTGCCTGGGTTACAAGATTGGAGAGCTCTTCCATGTTTCTTCTCATGCAGTCCAGGGAGGTGTGTCTCAGGTCATTCACACCAACATGGACAATGACAGAGTCATATTTGTACTTGGTGTGGAGTGACCTGAGTGCGTGGGTTATGTGGTGGATCCTGGCACCCAACAGGCAGCTGACAGTAACCTTCTCCTTGTCTAGCCTGGTGAGTGGGACATCAGTGTGCCTGACTATAGAGTCACCTATGACTAGTGTGTTGGGTACGTTGTTTTGCCTTATTGGCTGTGGTTGAGTGGCACACTGAGTCTGTGGGTTATGTGTCATTTGGGTTGTGTTGGGGGATGGAGGTTGCTTGCGTTTCTGCTTTGGAGGTCTCATTTGTTTATACTAATGAGAGCTGTAGATACAGAAAAAAACTGTTAAGCATTTAGGTGAACTGGTATGAAAGCCATGTTCAGTCATATCTCAGGCAAATAAATACATATAGTAATAATACAGTCTCGTTACATAAAAATTAGTATATTTCAAAACACAAATCATATGAAAGGTTAATTAGGTACATAAACAAGTGAATATTATACTAAAGGTTAATAGACATTTTAAACCAGTATCCATTATTTACAATACTTAAGGATTGCCTTATTTCAAACTATTATTATAAAACATTACATGCATCATATTTAAGGGTTGTAGTTAACCCATATCAAAGGATTTGCATTTTGAGGTTTCAGCCGGCTGGTAAGTTAGTGCAGGTTTGAATAAATCTATGCATGAGACGTTTATTTTATTTGAGGGGACATATTTCCACTCTGTAAAACAATTTCGCCATTCTCACCTTTTAAAATTTTACCCCATGTGCACCCTAAAGCAAACTTGCTATTTGTTAATAGAAATAGAAATACAAGCCTCGTTACATGTTTCTTGGTAGTGTTCTTTCATGTTGTTTTTTTTTTTTTTTTTTTTTTTTAACTGAGCCAAATATTTGATTTTACTTAAAAAATCATCTTCTGATACATATACTATTCTGCTATGTTTATAACTTTATATGCTTGTTGACAGGCTCAGTGGGTCATTGAGGAACTCGATGCTCCATATCCCTTGCAAGTGTCCTTCTTGAAGGTATAGACTCAACGGCTGAGGTTAACTGAGAGGTGGAGTTTATGTTATAGGCATGGGAGTCTTTCAGATAGAAAGTTCTCCCACGTCACATTGTAGTTGATACTATTTTTATTGAGGTAGAGTGCCCTCTTGTGTTCATGTTAAAGACATTTTCGAAGCAAGAAGTGTGTAGAGCATAGTCTCCTCTAGGAAGGCAATAAGATACAGGGAGAAGACACAAGTTATTGTAGTCATAGGTTATAAGACAATCCTTGAAGGCCTCATTGTGAGGAATCCTTACATATTGCTCCAAAAGGCATGTATTCTATAGTTAGTGTGGTAAAAGTTGGATACAGTAGGACAATTACCTCTCCGACAAGGCTCTCAGCACCATGGGTGATCAAGTTTACAACTCAATTTGTTTTGCAGATGGTAATAGCTATGTGAGTATAAAATGAAAAGTCAGCATCTACAAGGACTCTAAGGTCTTTTATTATTTTGTCGATCTGTTGTTATTGCCCATGAAGACTGTATGAAGTTGGGCAGGCTTTGCCCAATACCAGAATCTTAATTTTTTACATAAAAGCCAAGGTTATTTCTACTGCACCATGTCACTTGCACAGAGGTAGCATCCACTGGGTTAATGACAATACTTAAAAGTACAGAGTTATTTGCATATGTGATGGGCTAGACACTAGTCGTAATATCTGAAAAAAGATTCCTAAAAATGACTGGCCCCAGGACACAGAATTAAGGGGTTCCATTGGAGACAAAGATGATAGGAATCCTGTTGTTCATACTTAATGTGCAAGATCATGTAGGGAATTATGGATCAAAGTTCTTACAGCTTCATTCACCTTTTGAATCCCAAGTTTATATATGATTCCCTCATGGAATATCATGCTGAACGCTTATGTCAGATTAAAGTAAGGTCCATGGAGAGATCCAGGGCAGTGGTCACACTCTCAAAAAAGTTTACAAAATGGAGCATACAAGATCGACCACTTGACAAATCATTACTGGATTAGGTGATGTAGAAGGAAGATTTCTCATGTCTGCCTGAATAAGTTCCATGATAATTCTGCCTATCACCTTGCACAATATGCTTGCGAGGTTGATTGGTCTGTAATTCTTGAGGTTTGTGTAAAAGACTCCCTTGTGGACTGGGAATAGAAGAATCTACTTCTGGATATCATGGATACAGCTAGTCTCCTCTCAACACACACTGTCTCAAAACCTCTACCTGATGATTTCACTACCTCTAAGAAAGCAGCCCATTCATTCTACAGGGGTGGGAGCCGAGCATTCCTTGGCTAGTCAAGAGTCTGTGGCCCAATAAGTTCTACACAGGAAGCCCTGTTGATCCACTCACTCCCACAATGCTGAGAGTTGGGTGGTAGGAAGTGGTCCAGATATAAGTCCTGTTGACTGGCCTATTGTTCCCTGCCTAAGGTTGCTTCTGGACTCCCTATGGCTGCCAATTTGGAGAGAGGAGGTATACATGCTTACACATCCACACATACTTTCCATTCCCAGCTAAGCAGGGAGATCACAAGTGGATGAAGCATGGCCACAGCTAGTCTTTCATGCCCTTTAAATTATATGTATAAGCAGTATACAGTATTAGTTTTGGGTGCACAAATTAGGCTTCTGGTGTCTCATTTAATCCTGTGGAACTGGTGTTTCTGACTTTACAATGGGCTGATGCAACCATTTCTGCTGCCCTTTCAGCTGTAGTCATGTTGCGGAGGAAAAGAATGGATGGGATTCACTTTTGTGGCCTGTAATTTCTTCCAAATCTGTATGCTAGTGTGCTAGTTGAATGTATAGGGTCTGTTGTAGTGATAGAATTTATTTGTTTATTCCCCTTCATCATTTAGAATATCTTGCTACTGTCACTAACAGCTTTAGCAAGTTAGACCTTGAATGAAGCTTTACTTCTTTTGATTGTTATACTGAGTTCTTTTAGGAATGAGATTACCCTAGACTGGTTACATTGGACTGGGTAAAGTTTGGAGATGTACTTTTCTTTTCTTTTGGTTTAAAAAAATGCTGATTTTATAATGACACAATTTGTTTTTTTTGCTGAATTTTCCACTATATTTATGCCTCATGGAGATGCATTTATTAATGGAATTGTATAATGTGTACTAGAGGGCCAAAAACAGGATGCAAGGAAGATGTTAATATACAGTCCAAATTGACTGTGGCAAGGTCATTTTTCAATACACCATAGCTGCCTTTTGAAAAAATCGATAAAAATGTCATCACTTAGGATTGTTTTGGTGTATATAATGCATGGGGTCTACATCTAAATCCCAACACCCATATGATCGGCAGTTAAAAGCCCAAAATGAAAATACCGAAACTGAAAAAACCCAAGCATCGACTTTTTCCCAGGGTAAGTAAACACTTGCCCAACATGCCCTTTTCTCTACTGTAGTGCAATCCTGGAGTTGGTCTATATAGTTGGGGGGGTGCCCCCACATGGGGGTGTGGTAGGTGGGAATAACTGAAAAATTATGAATTATATGTGATGCACTGGTAGCAGCAATATCAAGTAAATTCCCACTGGTATTCTCAGAAACCAATTGTTGCAGCCCATGAAAGTAATTAATATTAGTAAAGTTACACATTTAGCACTAGGTTTATTCCAGTTTATGTCTAGATAATTAAAATCCCCATTAATAGAGTATTGCCTTTTCCAATGAAGTTGTCAAACCTACCTAAGTAGTTCCAGTGAGAATCCAAGTCAATACTGGTGTTCTGATAAGAGTATAATCCTAAACAGAGTTCTCTCACATATCTCATGAATATTAATAGACACATATTCTAACAGTTTATATACAGCTATCAACAACGTTCTGATACTGTCATGTGCTGTGCTAATGTAAAAACCTCACCTCCTTGAGTTTCATCACACAAGCTTTCAAATTTAGTGTAACCCACAAAACATAAATCCCTCAAGTTCCAACACTCTGAAATAGCACAGTCTATAATTGCCTTTATGTATCAAGTTTTTTTTTAAATTGGTGATGTTTATTAGCTGTGCTTTGAGTTTTACAGTAATAACATTTTATAGCACTATCAGATTTTCTTCGAGTGTGTTTTGAGATTTTATGGGGACAATTATTTCTAAAAAATATTTAAGTTTTACAATTATTTTATTACATACAAAATTTGTGTCATATGAGCTAAGATGTAACCTGTCCTTGGCAAACAAACAATAATCTAATTTACATTCTTTCCAGTAAGTTTTCAACTTAACATTATAAATAAAGCATAGTTGCCTTAAACATGTGCTGTATTTGTGAGATTATTTTGCAGGTGTAATCAGTCCACTTTGAAGAAGTTATTATTTCTCTCAAAATCAGTCCAACTGAGTTTTTCCTCTGCAATTTCAATCATAGATAATATTGCATTCTTAATACAGTTTAATGGCATGATATATAAATCATTAGTTCCAACTTGAATAAGGACTTTATAATATCTAGGTTTCACTTTTAGCAGCCTGACAAACACCCTTAGAATATCTGTTAAACACCTTAAGCCTGTTAAAGTACTGTCAGTAATACTACTCTTGTCTAAACCAAATACGTGTTTTGTTGTAGGCTGGAAGACTGAGTCTCCCAAAAACAGGATTTCACAATATTTCTGTTGTTCATGTAACATAGGTATGTCATTATTACTTGCATTTTCACAATTAACTGATGAAATAATGTTTGTGTTAAGTATACAGCCTTTACTTTTCACTTTAGATCCTACCTTCTTTGTTTTATTTGCACTGTTTGTAAGTTTATCCATAGTGTTATTGTCACTATTCTTTCTTAACCTTTTCTTGTTAATGATTGATTCTATAATAACTTCTGGATACATTACCTATTGGGATGGCTGGGATGAGATTGATTACTGCTTCTATGTGTAGGGAAGTACTGAGATCAAGAAGAATAATATACCCTTCATTGACATTACCACTTTCCAGTTTGTCTCTGTTTGACAACTCATTTTCTTGAGAGTCTATTCTAAGAAGTGAAAATTTTACACTTATTTCTTTGATAATCAACTCAATGCCCTGGTCTAAATTAGTATTATTGTTGGTGGCGTGGCCAGGATGCTAAGCAGAATTCACCAGCTCTGCTATTCTCATTATATTTCTGACAGGACATTTTATTTTTAGGCCATAAAAAACAAATTCTCAATATACTTCTCTGAAGAAGGAGTTACAAATGGTTTTGACTAATATTCAGGAATTGTCTCTGAAGATGAACAAAATGGACAATAAATTGGACAATTTTAAGGAGAGTTGTACTAAGCAAATGGAGCTAATCCAAGAGTCTGTTAATCAACAGAAGTGCAGATTTCAGGAAAAGAAGAAGCTTTAAACGATGTGGCAAAAAGGTTATCAGAAGAAGAAAACAACACTGAATTCCTATTACAAGCAAAATACTTTATGGTAGGCCACGGTGGTGCAGCAGTTAGCATTGTTGCCTCACAGCAAGAGGTTCTCCTGTTCGATTCTCAGCTTGAGCATCTTCTGTGTGGAGTCTGCATGTTCTCCCCATGGTCAAATGACGTCTAAAGACATGCAGGTAGGTGCGTGCGTGAATGGCTGTGCCTTCTTTGAAGAATGGGCGTCGGGCTGGCAACTCGGCACCATAAAAATCAACTGCTAATCATTAGCGGACCGGAGTTCCACTGTGGCGACCCCTAACTAGGATAAGCCGAAAGACATACATACATACATTGAGTAAAACAGATAACCTAGAGAACAGACCTCGAATAAACAATATCCACATTTTGTTTACCTGAGAAAATAGAAGGGAGCAATATGACAAACTTTTTAACATCCTAGCTCTGTAACATTTTTGATCTGCCTGAAGCAATGTCTTATGGCATTGAGAGAGCACACAGATCTATGCCAGCTACTCCTTCTGAGAATAATCCAACACTGAGATCTACCATTGTAAAGTTTTTTTCATCACAGGGCAAGGAATTAATACTCAAGACAGCTTGGTCAAAATCTCCCATTAAACTAAAAGGAAAATTAATAAGGTTTGGCAATGGTTATTCCACCACAGTAATATCTAAAAGGAAATGTTTTCTGTTATTAATTAAAAAGCTCAAGAAAAAACAGACAAAGGTACATTTGGTTTTCCCTGTTAGACTTAAAGTATTTCTTCCAGATGGGACCAGAGAATTTGAGATCTTAGATACTGTGTTGTCTTTCCTGAAAACAAAAAATATAATTGAGCAAACAGAAGCCATGGACTAGAATAACAGTTCTCTGAAATGAATGGCAGAAATGGATGGAAAACCAATGAGAAAAAAAAGCAAATGGAAGTAAAAATGACTATTTAAACAATTTCAATATTATTATTCTTGTTAAGCTGTCTAATGCATACTTCTACATAAAAAGTATTGTTTATATTTTTCTCAAACTCTTTTATCACAAAAAAGAAAACCTGGATGCAAACAGCACTAAGGTAACTGTGCTCTCTTTGTTACTGTTACTTACTTATATATATCAATTCTTATTTCAATGTTTGAATTTTTTTTAGATATTAACATATTAATAGTTACTCTGGTTGCTTTATACCTTGTTATACTTAAAATCAATAATTATTATATTATTTAGCACATATGTGTTAATAACTAGAGCTAGTACAGCAAATACTTATTATAGGTTCCACATTAAAATTATAATCATAAGTTTATTTAATATAGTATGATTCAATTTTGAAATTATTCTGTAGCTAAGCATAACCTTATTCAATAGTATAAACAAAAAACTCGGGAGAGACAAACGGCAGAATACGTTCCTTTTTCTTAGTGAGATATGTTATGTCAGTCAAAAAGTATCTATCACCATAGATTAGCAAAGGTGCATAAACACCCACATAAACTCACTCTCAAACATGGTGGAAAAATAAGGATAGGCAGTCTTCACTTATATAGTGTATATATCTTGTTTTACAATGATTGTTTTATTGGCCTGAGGAAGCCTTCGGGTGAAAGCACTTGCCATGTTAATGCTATATTAAAAAGTTTTAACCTACTCCTGGATTGTGTTCGGAGAAGTGCTTTATACCTAGCATGTGGACTATCGTTTTGCATGTGATGTTTCTGCACTCTGCTTGAGTACTAGAGAAATAGAATTATCATTGGTGAAGTGAAGACTGCCTATCCTTATTTTTCCACCACGTTTGAGAGTGAGTTTATGTGGGTGTTTATGCACCTTTCCTAATCTATGGTGATAGATACTTTTTGACTGTCACCCCTATTCTTTACATTGGTTATGGAACCATTTGCAAATTACATAAGATCAAAAACAGATATCAAAGGAATACAAATAAACAGCAATTTAAATTGGAAATTACTTCTGTTTGCTGATTATATACTTTTAATATTTCACTGAATTCCCTATTTGAGGCTATAGAAACATTTCAATCTAAATCTGGTCTTACATTTAATGAAAACAAAACAAGAATTTCATGTATAAATTCCAGTATAGATGACATGAAAGAAATATTTTCTAAATATATTGTACAAGATAATAAAATAAAATATTTAGGAATAATTGTAACTAAAAAACATTAAAGATATAACAAATATAAATTATATTTGAGGCTATAGAAATATTTCAATCTAAATCTGGTCTTACATTTAATGAAAACAAAACAGAAATTTTATGTACAAATTCCAGTATAGATGACATGAAAGAAAGATTTTCTAAATATATTGTACAAGATAATAAAATAAAATATTTAGGAATAATTGAAACTAAAAAACATTAAAGACATAATAAATATAAATTATAGTAATAGTCCAGAAAATATTAAAAATCTTATTAATAAATGAAAGAAATTCTTATTTACAGTAGAAAAGAGACTTTCAATAATAAAAATGACAATACTACCAAAAATATTATATATAATACAATCATTAGCTCTTCCCACCCCTAATCAATACATCAGAGAATTTAATACCTTAATGCTTAGATTTCTTTAGTATACCAACAAACCTAGATTGGCCCTTAGTCATCATTTAAGAAGTTGTAATTATGGGAGAATAGGATTTCCTGGTTTAGAACTATATTCCTTATTTGCTATTATAAAGACAATTACTTTTTGGGCAAATAACATCTGCACTGCTAAATGGAAAGATATACAAGAGAGTATTTGTTTAACATCTAGCCATCTACTATGCGCACTCCATAACAAGATAATCAATAATAACTTTCTCTGGTTATTAAAAGATTATTTTTGGAAAGTCAAAACCAAGTAATAAATTTCTATATCTCCATGATATTGATTGACTTTAGAAAGTATATACACAAAAATCCAGAATATAAAGATTGGCTATTCTTAGCATTCCCTATAGCATATACACAAAATAATATAAGTACTTTCAATACAACCACAATGTCTATTTTTAAAGAAACACATCTAATATTTTGGCATCAGTTGATGAACAAAGATAAGTTACATTCTCTAGATTTTATTTTAAAAAATAATCTAAATAATGAAATGTGGTTAGATGTTCAAAACTGTAGATACTCAATAGAGAAAATAATACACTTAATGCAATTTTCAATAAAAAAGCAGTTCCAAAATTTATAGAACTCCTAACTGTTTTGATGCATCAAAATACTACAGAAAAAGGACTTCTTTCTAAAATCTATAAAAGGATTAAAAATTATTCAGAATACTATAAAGAAAATTATTGGGACTATTTTAAATCCATTAATTATTACCCTAGTGAAGATGAAAAAAAAATGATATTACCATCCTCTAAACAAACCAAGTCATCCTTTAAATGGAAGCTATTTTCTTGGAAATTTATGCATAAAGCATTCATTTTACTGCATAAAATTGAGCTAATGTCTAAAAAAATGTTGGATGTTGGAGATGTAAGTTGAACATCAAAGCAGATTGGCATATCATTTATGAATGTATTATAAATAAACCATTTTGGAATAATATTAATTTTTACACGCTCTATTCAGTGATAATTTTGTATTAAATAAATTATTAATCTTATTTAATACCCCAATTCCTTCACATGTGAAAAAGTAGATCATTCTCTTCTTTGGAGTCTCCTGTCAATTGCAAGGAAAGTGATCACCAAAAATTGGAAAAGTGAATCGACTCCAACAACAAAAGAATTTCTTAATATTGCAACCAAAGTTTGTCATCTAGAACAATTGTCACTCAAGGAAAGAACAATTAGAACCACTACTTCTTATAATTTGCAAAAGAAACTCAAGCAACTGTTAAATAAGCAGACATTGAATAACTGAAATGAAAGATAACTTCATAAACTAATTGAATTTCTCAACCTTTTTGCCTTAAGTAGACACCTTGCAAACAGTTGTTTTTATTTTTTTTCTTGTATTATTTGTTCTCTTGTTTATCTATTCAATTTCTATACATATTGTAATATTACATTTTATTTATTTGTAAATTTTAACAAACATATTTAGAAAAAATAAATTAGTATTATTGTTTATAATTAAGTTCCTACTTGTTTGGTGTAATACCTACAGGACCATATATATATATATATATATATATATATATATATATATATATATTTTTTTTTTTTTGGATGGTTGGTTGTATTTTGCTATGGTTGCTAACTTTCTTTTTTTCTCTTATTTACTACCCTAGTAAGAGTAGCTGTAAAAGACATGGGAGAACTCACAAACAAAGGAAGCAAAAAATTGTGCTTCTTCTTTGGTGCAAGGGTAAACACTCATATAAAATATAAAATCAAAGTGCTCTGATCTGACTTCTGTATATACATGGATGTGTTTAAAGTGTAAGACAGCCTCTTGACTACCTGGGTAGCATTCAGCCAAATACTCCACTAAACCACCAGGGAAATATAGTGCAAAAATTGCTCTGTGATTTCCTGATGCCTTTAAAAAGGCAGGGGAGAGCTCACAAGTTAATGAAGTAAACGTTGAGTTTCCTCACTACTACTTTAAAGGACACAATGTTAAACACACACAAAAAAAAAATCAATGTGTAGTCAAAAAATATTCCACATGAAAATGTAGTGGAGACAAATAACAGATTGAAGTGATTTGACCTAGTGTATGGAGTGCCTGAAGATCTATGGACAGAAGGTTCTGATGTTATCTAAGAGGCAGCAACAAAAATCTTCCAAATAAAAAGAAAATTAGGAAAGCAAAATGGATGTTTATGGAGGCATTAGAATGGCTGAAAAAGGAGGACAACAAAAGGCAATGAAACTAGGCTTATATATGAAACTGAATGCATAGCTTCAGAGAACAGCAAAAAGAGATATGGACGCATATTTAAGTCAACGGTGCAAAGAAATGGAATAAGATAATAAAATAGAAAATAAATCTCTTCAGGAAGATTGCTGATATTAAGGAAACCATCTTGGTAAAAGTAGGCATAATAAAAGACAAACATGGGAGAGACCTCACAGAAGCAAAAGAAATCAAGAAGAGGTGGCAGGAATATACTGCACTATATAAGAAGGACCTAATCACTGATACAAATGAAGGTATGTTCTCTGATGTACAGATATACATCCTGGAGAATGAAGTTAGATAGGCCTTATAAAGAATTGCTAATAACAGGGGGCATGGCTTGAATGGCAGGCTGGATGCATCAGAATTCTTAAGCTCTGCACTGCTCAACTTCTTTTGACAGGTATTCTTATCTAGTATCACCAATAACTACTTGAAACCAACAAATCTAGAATCTGGAAGTGACCAGCTACATGTTGGTGCATTTTTTAACAAAAATCTTCATATTTTCCTGTCAAACTCTCTAGAAGAAGGGACACTGCTGAAACGACATCCATAAAGGAAGATGAGGAACTCCAAGTTCTCCCACCAAGATAATTCAATGAAGAAATACAGGCAATTCTTACCACTGTACAAGCTTTGGTGACAAAACTAGACAAACTAAACCTAAAAGTTGACAATATAAAGGAAGATACTACCAAACAAACAGATTCACTGAATGATGTCCTCAAACAACAAACTGCCCAGATTGCTGCACTTGAAGGATCTGTAACAGACAGAGACTGCAGGTTAACAGAAAGAGAGAAAAACCTAGTCTTTCCTCTTCGAGAAAATACCAGACTCACTGAGAAGATTGATGATATAGAAAACAGAAGGAATAATATAAGAATTTATGGCATCCAGGAACAGATGGAGGGGGACAATATGATACATTTCCTGACTTCCCAAAACATTAAACCTGCCAGAGGCATTATCCTTCAGGATTGAGAGAGCACACAAATCACAGATCTGTAACCACAATTCCTTCAACCAGTAAAAAATACGTCCTAGATACATTATTGTAAAATTCATCTCTACTCAAGACAAATACCTTGTTTTAAGAACTGCCTGGTATCTTGCTCCACTGAAAATAGGTGACCAAATCATCAGATTTGATAATGACTTTTCATCTCTTGTAATGTCCAAAAGGAAAGCATGTGTCCCATTAATAAAATCATTGAAGAAGGAAGTAATTAAAGCACAACTCATTTTCCTACAAGAATAAGAATGTGTCTACCAGAAGGAAGGAAAATTTTTGACACCCTAGAAGAAGTATCCACATTTGCCAAAAAAAAGAACCTTTTAAGTCAACTTGAACCCATGGATTCTTCAGTGAATTTAAAAAGACAAGCATCAAAGAATGAATGGACAATTAAGGGAAAAATGAAATATAGAGACAAGTAAACATACTTAAGTTTTCTTTTCCTCTGAGATTAATTCTCCTTTTAATTAATGTGAAACCACACACAGAAGGTAATGTAACTTTCTTTTTTCCTTGTTATTGTACTATGAGGCTGCCAGCTCAGCTATCTGGAAATGTAAATAATCATATGTAATTTATGAATATTAATATGATCCATATGCTTGTCTTACAAATGTAAGATAACTATATGTTATGTGTGTATTAAATTGCTCATGCAGAAGTGTATGTAAAGTACTGAGCTAAAATGTGACCACAGTGTGCCCTACTGGTAAAGGACAGAAATTTATATAAATTATGTGCCTGTGCAAGTGTATGTGTTAATGGCAGAAGTTGGAACATACAGAGTTAACTTGCAAAACCTCAAAAATATAAGTGGAAATTGTTTTACAATTCTGTTATCTCTGTTTCATCTCAGAGCAGACACAATGTCTAGAGTTAGAGGGTTTCCTATTGTCTTGAAACAGAAATAATTACTAGGTTTCAAATGTAAAAGTGTTAATTGTTTTACGACCCCTAGGCGAACTTCTGAGAGATATGTACTTCTCCCATAGAGATGTTAAAAAGTATGTTAGTTTCTGTTAGCCTGGGAACTGAAGGCAGGTGACAAAGAGTGATGTCATTCTGGCTAACACAGCAGAAATGTGTATTATTAATTTAAAAACTATCTCGGAGAGTGAGTCTGTGCATTTTCTATCTTGTCTTGGACCTAGAATCATCCATTCAGCACTTCTTATCTGCATTTGCCTTGCTCTGTAAGTAAGTAATTTAGGGCATGGTATCTTTTAGATATAGATAGGAATATTGTAAAGATTCATTTAGATATGTTCTGTATTTATTTGAGACTGTCCTGCAATGTTGCTTTAAAATATTTCCTGTGATTCTAAACTCTGATGTCACTGTGTTGAGTTATTGAGTATTGTCTTGTTCTTTTATTATTTATTATTAAATGTATTTAAACATTTTAACTGTGGCTGGTTTGTTTAGAGATATTTAAGCTCTTAAAGTACTTACATATGTATTTGGTGACACTATATAGGCCACTCCTAAATAGCGTTGGCCTTGGTCACACTTACAATAGATAATAGTAACATTACACAGTAAGATTGGTCACCCTTTGGGAGGCTGATAAGGGGTACTAGTGCACTGCTAACTACCTTATGGTCTGGGCAAAAGGGGACATAGCTAGTAATCCAGTGCCAGCCTTTCTCAGGTGTGTTTTTGTGCATAAATCAAATCTCAATGTGTGTGTGTGTGTGTGTGTGTGTGTGTGTGTGTGTGTGTGTGTGTGTGTGTGTGTGTGTGTGTGTGTGCATGCGTGCATGCGTGTGTGTGTGTGTGTGTGTGTGTGTGTGTGTGTGTGTGTGTGTCAGCTATCAGCTACTTGGGCAGGGAAATGAAGCACTGCTTGGACAGAGAGAGTGCTGGGAGGACTTGGCTTGGAACCCTGGCTAAGGACTCAACTCTATAGTTGTGCCAGTGAGAAGTCTTATTGGGGATTTGGAGAAAGAGGGAGAAACCACCCCCAGACTGACTGTGATCTCTGTGTGCTCTTAAGGCAAAATCTACTTTATGGGTCCATATTAGAAGACCGAATGTTTAGGTGATCGAACACCTAAACATTGATCTACTAATATCGAATCACACAGTGTTGAACATCCCAGGGAAACACACCCCTCGGCCACAATACAAAAAACATTACTTTACATCTAAATTAAGTGGGGAGCTTCACCCCCACACCCCCTGACGTGGGGGGCTGTGTCCCCCACACCCCCCTAACTACATATACCAACTTCGAGATCGCTCAACAGTAGGGAAATAGCAAAATCTGGCGAACGGCCAAGGGAAATCTTTCCCTCCGTGAAATCGGCCATTCGCTGTTTTCTGCTTTCGATATTGGTAGTTCTATGTTTAGGTTTTCAATAACCTAAACATTCAGTTTTCTAATACAGACCCGTACTTAACTGTGTGTGTGTGTACTTGTCATCCTCCCAATGTGTACATCCCTCACTGGTGCTAGTGGTGAGGATTGAGGCTCCTTGATTACTGTGCCAGTGCAGGGGCATCACACTCACTATAATGACAACTTTTCAAACAAATATGCATTATTCAACCAGTTCTGAATGTTTAAGACTTTATGAAACAGTAATCTGTTATATTATACTGCATTCTTTTCATATACATATCATTAGTGAAATAGTATAGAATTACTCCTGTATACCATATCTAATATCTCCGTACACATACCTTTCTTTTACCTTAATCTCAGTAATACAGCACTTAAACAATGGATATAAAGGGAATGCTTAAAATGTTATATTTAGATATTTTAAAAGTATTGTTATTTTTATTAATAACATGTGCACCTGTATTGCTCAGTTAGACTTTTATAAATGTTTCTATCAGCTATGACTACACTTTATGTATAATTAGCATTTTATTTTGTTTTCTTTGATTATTTTGCCATTTCACATTTTAATGCTTTAAAAATGGCTTTTTACACTGCATGTGGCTTGTTTGTAATATACAGATCAGCAAACAACAAAATCAGCCAGCACTAAAATTGTGAGATATAATAATCAGATTCATTTATTTATTACAAAAGCAGCCCAAATGAATAACTGCATAATAATGCAGCCCACACATTAAAACAATAAACATGCCAGTTTCAGCATAATAGCCTTCATCAGTGTTTAATAAATCACAAAACACAACTGAATAAATATCAACCTGTCCCACCTATTCCTAGTTTGATTGGATAATTACAAATGTTCATTAAGACCTGGTGGGAATAACCCTTCAAGTCTGATGATCCAATTATTTTCTTTTTTGTTTAATAACTTATGCCAACAAGCTTTACTATTCCTATGCCCCACAATTTTATCAATAATCACAAACATAAATTGTGCAGTGGGATGTTTAGTGCTATGTTTATATAATGCATTTGATATTTGTTTGTTCCTGATATCACAAAGGTGTTCCGAAATCTGCATTCTAAAGGAAAGTGAGGTCTGTCCCACACATAAGGCAGAAAAATGTACATGTGGCTAAGTAAATAATCCCATCTGTACTGAGTTACCAAAATATATGAATATCATAAACTTTGGGAGTATTTCTGCTAGTAAATTGTTTACTCTTCAATACATGCCAACATAAAGTACAATGACCACAAGGAATACAGCCAACCAATATCCCCCCATCAATCATTGTTTGCTTTAAATTCCTACAATGAATTCTATTCTTATAACGATTGAAAAAGTCACCCAATATTTTGCCTCTTCTGAATGAGAAGAGGCATCTTGGTGCTAAGCTATGACTAAACTTAGCTTCAGAAAGCAAGATGTTCAAATGCTTGCATATTAAATCCATAAAAATAGAGGTATTATGACCATAACTAGTAGTTAGCCTAATGGCATGTTCATCCCTGATATCTCTCTGTTGATATTTTAATAACTGAGCTCTACTGTATTATAATTTTGTGCCAAGTGACTAGTTTTAATAATATCTTCCTTATTATATCCTATATCACAAAACCTGGCAACTAAATCATTTTGTTGTAACATGAACATTTCATCAGATGAACATATCCTACAAATATGTAAAAATTGAGATTTGGGGATATTGCGTATAATGTGTTTGGGTGGCAACTAGGGGCATGTAGCAAAGTATTAAACTATGGATATTTATGGCAAACACTACTATCTAAAGTACCATCACTCTTATGAACAACATTAACATCCACAAAAGAAATTCAATTAACATCATAATGTATAGTAAACTGAATATCCCACTTATTGCCATTCAGATATTGAACAAATTCAGTTAAATTATCAGCATCTGACCTCCACACCATCCAGCAATCTTCCGAATATCTACACCAAATGTCAGTCTCATCCAGAAATAAATTATGATTCACATCATATATGATTTGTTCCTCAAGGTAGCCTATGAAAAAGTCAGCATAAATGGGTGCAAAAGATGCACCCATAGCTGTCCCTTTTAACTGTAGATAGCACTCACCATTAAAATAAAAAACATTGTTATTAAGATCATGTTCAGTTAAACATAAGAGAAATTAAAGTTAACTGATGGATGATTTAGTAGTATATAAAAGCTGTTTAATGAAGTAAAGCTGTATAAACCTGAGGAAGCGTGCCTTGGATGCACGTGAAAGCGCTTGTTATACAATAAATCAACTTTATTTCTACATCGTGGTGGTTTCCATCTGGTTGTTTCTTCATATAAGAGAAAGGTATTAAAACCAGGACTATACAGTAGAATATGATAAAGTCAATATTCCAAGGCCATTGGGCTAGCCGAATGTGGTATATTTATGTACAACGCTGTTACATCTAAAGTAGACATAATCCAGCCTGATTCTAACTGCATGTCAGAAATAATGTTCCAAAACAATTTCTGGATGATGTGAAGATCAGATTCTGATTATTTAACTGAATGTGTTTAATATCTGAATGACAATAAGTGGGGTATTCAATTTACTGTACATTATGATGTTGATTGAATTTCTTTTTTGGATGTTAATGTTGTTCGTAAGAGTGATGGTACTTTAATTTTAACATCCACAGTTTAATACCTTGCTACATTCCTCTAGTTGCCACCCCAAACACATTATACTCAATATCCCCAAATCTCAATTCTTAAGTATTCGTAGTATTTATTCATCTGATGAAGTGTTCATGTTACAGCAAAATGATTTAGTTGTCAGGTTTTCTGATGGAGGATATAAAAAACAACATATTATTAAAACTAGCCAGTTGGCACAAAATTATGATAGATCTCAATTATTAAAATATCAACAGAGATGTATCAGGGGTGAACATGCCATTAGGCTAACTACTAGTTATGATCATAATACCTCTATTTTATGGATTTAACACAGAAGCATTGGAACATCTTGCTTTCTGAAGCTAAGTTAAGTGATATATTGACACCAAGATGCTTCTTGTCATTCAGAAGAGGCAAAACATTGGGTGGCTTTTTCAATCATTATAAGAATAGACTTTATTGTAGGAATTTAAACCGAACAATGATTGATGGGGGGATATTGGTTGGCTGTGTTCCTTGTTGTCATAGTACTTTTTGTAGGTATATATTGAAGAGTAAACAATTTACTAGCAGAAATACCCCCAAACGTTATGATAGTCATATATTTAGTAACTGCATTACAGACTGGATTATTTATTTAGCCACATGTACAAGTTCTGCCTTCTATGGGGACAAACTTCATGTCCCTTTAGAATGTAGATTTTGGAACACCTTAATGATATCAGGAACAAATTAATATCATTATGCATTATATAAACACAGCATTAAACATCTCTCTGCACAATTTATGTTTGTGATTATTGATAAAATTGTGGGGGATAGGAATAGTAAAGCTGGTTAGCATAATTTATTAAACAGAAATGAAAATAACTGGATCATCAGACTTGGAAGGTTATTCCCACTAGGTCTGAATGAACATTTGTAATTATCCAATCAAAGCAGAAATAGATGGGACAGGTTGATATTTATTCAGTTGTGTTTTGTGGTTTATTAAACACAGAGGAAGGCTATTATGGTGAAACTGGTCTGTCTATTGTTTTGATGTGTGGGCTGCATTATTATGCAATCATTCATTTGGGCTGCTTTTATAATAAATAAATTAATCTGATTATTCTATCTCACAATTTTAGTGCTGGCTGATTTTGTTGATTTGCTAATCTGGGTGTTTTAAGGCCGTTGCACTTCCACACATGCGGAAGACTTCTTTCAGTCTTGTTTATAACTTCTGTGAGTGTTTTATGCTTAAAAGTCTTCACTTTATCATAAAATTCTCACCAACTCACTTTTGACAAATTGTATGGGACGTTCAAGCTTCTAACAGCTTCAGATAGCTCCCGTACTCATGAAGAACAACTTGCAATGTCTTCCAGGAAGTAGACATGACCTTTGAACTTGTTTCTCATCACTGAACTCCAACAGCGAATCGGATTCAAGAATAGTGTTTTTACTTATTTAACAGCTATTTTTAACAAAAGAATCTGCAAGTACTTGTTTTATTTAAAAATAATGATTTTTTTAAGCTGTAGAGTGTAAATATTTAAAGAAATATTATAAATTGCTAGTTTCTAGCAGTGACAGATTTAAATGCAATTTTACTCTGCTTAAACAGCTCTATATACCTGTATTTATCTACATTAGTTAATAATAAATGAGATTAGGCAACCCATTTCATATAGTTTGTTTAGTTAAAGAATTTTAGTATATTATGCAGACATTTACGTTTTATAATCGATGTTCATACAGTATTGTGAACTGACTCTTCCTGTTTCTGTGTTTCTAATGCATATACTGTTTCCTTTCTGCTTGGTATTATTCTGCAGTGGCTAAGACTTGTCACTAGCTGTCATGAGAGGGAAAGTTTCTGATTTCTATAAGAAACATAGCAAGCCTGAATTTAGTTTATTCATGCAGAAGGTTGCTGAACTCCATAGTTTTATTGTTTTTAAATTCATTGTTTTTGCACTGTGCATAACAACTTCAAGTATGATATTTAACATAATGAACCTAGGAAAGCATTTTTCAGTTTTATTTAAAGTAGCATTCTCTATTATATGACAGCATTCAATATTTTATCTTTAAATGTCAATGGGTTGAACAACCACATGAAAAGGAGTAGTGTTAACAAATATTTATCTTTATATAAAGTTGATATTGTGTTTCTACATGAATCTTACATGTTATCAGATGATCTAAACACATTAACATTTAAAGATTCCAAAAGAAGGAGGCAGAAGTGAAACCAAGATTCATTTATGCCACAGGTGAGCGCTTTCATCTGAATTACATGGACTTTATTTTTCTCTGCCTCCTTCTTTTGGATTCTTGGTTGAACATTTAAAGATTATAAGATTTTGATAAATTCACACTTTAATTATAAAAGAACATGTGTTTTACTCTTATACAAAAATTAGTAAGAATACCTGAAATAGTGAATGATAGCAGTGGTGGTATGCTTGCACTAGTTGTACTAAGACTGGATAAAAAGATGTATAATTTTATTAATACCTACTAGATACCTGGTATTGGTACAAAAACTGAGAAAAAGCATTTGGATATGATAGAAACACATCTAGAGGTGAAATACTTTTAGCAGATGATTTCACCTGTATCTTGTCCACCACTGATACTACAACCTCTAAGCCCTTCAAGATATCTCCAATAGCTAAGCATCTAAACAATATAAAAGAGAGAAACCTAATTGACATAGATTGTAAAAAAGCACTGTCTTCCTTAAAATATTTTCAGTATTCTTCCAGGTTTGACGCACAGACCAACATAGATAAAGTTTTAGCAACTAGTTCCTTACAATCAAAAATAGATAATGTAGTTTTGACATCATACCCTGTGTCTAACCATAATGCTATCACCTTCAGTATAACACTTAAAACTGATTTATTAAATGTTTGCCAAAGATTACCTGCTTATTTAGTAAAAGTAAAAGGTTTTAAAGAATGGTTTCTAAACGAAATAAAACATTACATGGATTTCAGTAATAATGGAAAGGTTCCAGACATGATCCTATGGGACACATTAAAGGTGGCCTTATATGGCAAAGTCAAAAGCTGGTACATAAACAAAAGAAAAGAATGGGATAAAAAACTAGTAGTCATACAAAAAGAACTGGACAAACGAAAACTAAAACTTACACCAAATGATAAATCTGTATTAACCAATATATGCAAATTGAATAAGGAATATCAAGATATCATACAACACAAAATCTCTTTAAATCTAGAAAAAAATCAGATTGTAATCATACCCAGTTAATCCTAAGAGTCTACACAAGAATGCAATTAGATCTAAACATTTAAATGAAAAAAGCATATCAAAGAAATTACATACACTAAAAATGACCAGACTATTAGAGTCACAGACTTAAAAAGAGATATTTTATTATGTTTGAAGAAGCACTATGAGAATATTAACAATAATAATCCACCTACAAATGACAATAAAAGTATAGATAGCTTCCTAATGGACAGCATCCAGAAGAAGTTATCTAAGCATAACAAAAATAATATAGAAAACCTTTCTCTTTCAAAGAATTATAAGAACAAATAAAATATCTCAAGACAAATAAAGCACCGAGAGTAGATGGTCTAATCCCAGCATTTTATAAACGTTTGCCTGATAATATATTGAAAGTTTTGCTTAACATATTCCAGGAAGTCAAAACCACAACAAATGCCCCAGCCTCATGGACATATTCTATTATAACTCCCATTTTAAAACCTAATAAAGAAACCAACCTACGTACATCATATAGACCAATATCCTTACTGAACACAGATTATATGATATTTATGTCTATCCTAGCAGACACATTAAATAACATACTCCCGGAATTAATTCATGAAGACCAAATTTTCATTAAAAGCAGAAAGGTACACGATAACGTAATTAGGCTACATCCCTTAATAGACTTAGAAAATAATAAAAAGAATGAGCTATCCATTTTAAGCCTTGACATAGATAAAGCTTTCAATTCTTTAAGATGGCCATACCTATTTAAATTTGTACAAAAATATATCTTCTCCTTAAACTTTGTTACATTAATTAAGCAAATTATATGAAAACTCAATTTCTTATGTAAAGATTGGATCTTATTTATCTGGTCCTTTAGGGATATCAAAGAGTACTAAGCAAGGATGTCCCCTTTCTCCAATACTTTGGCCTTTGCCATGGAACCTCTTGTGAATTGCATTAGGAATAATGAGAATGTTAAAGGATATAAAGTATCAGACAAACTATCCCCTACAATACAACTTTTTGCTGATGACCTATTAATAACTTCTAATGACATTGAAAACTCAATAGATCACCTGTTGAACAATGTAGATTCTTTTTGCAAATATCTCTGGATTAAAATTTAACCACAATAAAACTCAGGCACTTCTAACAAACAAAAAATGTTACTATGAAACTGAAATTAAGTAGAAATATAAAATGGGAGAGCACACATATTAAATATCTAGGTGTCCTTATTGAATCAAATTATAAAAAAAAATCACTCACAGCTATCAACATCTTATAACTTCACTTACAAGTTTAATAGATAACTGGAACAAACTGTTTTTTTATATTTGAAGACAGACTAACCCTAATTAAAATGATACTACTATCCCAAATTGTATTTTTTAGCTAAGCCTTAATACTCCCCCCACCTATTAAAAATAAAAATAAATTAAATAATATCCTGTTAACATTTCTATTGTACCCTAAAAAAACAAGAATTTCACTTCTCTGTTCCACCTTAAGCTGGGAGGAGGGAAGTATAGGATTTGCAAACAGTGATTTTTATCTAAATTCTGCAACTATCAATGCAGTGTTGCTTTGGAATAATAAGCAAAAACTGAGGGTGATGCTACTCAATGCTAGAAGTCTAAATCTCAAAATGCACTCACTCAAGGCACTCTTTAAAATGGAGAACATAGATATCTGTGCAGTGACTGAGACCTGGTTAAAGGCCCCAGAGAGCACCCCTGCACTATCAGGCTATAACTCATACCACACTTTTCGGCCATGTAACCTGGACCGGAACACCAAAGGCGGAGGTGTGTCCATATTCATTAAGGATATCCACACCTCCAGGCTAGTTGCTCAGCATAATGCAGCCGAGGTTATCCAAGTGTAACTAACTCTGGGCAAAACTGCAATCCAAACTGTAACTTGCTACAGATCCCCCAGCATGCCCCAGGATTCCCACTCCTCTTTTCTTGATGTACTGGAAAATATTAGGGTTCAACCAAACACCCTAATAATGGGCGATTTCAACTACCCCACCATTAACTGGGAAAACTACTCATGTACCAACTCCTTCACTCAACGCTTTCTGGAATTCATAAACTCCAATGCCCTGGATCAACTTATCCACACCCACACCAGGGGCAACAATATCCTAGATCTAGTCATTACCAACATGAGTGACCGGTGTTCCACACCTAAAGTCAATGCCTCATTGGTCCTATCCGACCATAAGCTAATTACCTTAGATATCCACATCCTGACCCCACTCCCCGTTAAGGAAATCACAGTAAAATATTTCTCCAAAGCCAACTTCATGCTTCTTAAGACAGAAGTGGTGAACTTCATGACACCCATGCAGATGGACAATACAGTTATGACTACTGAATCCTACACAATTGCACTTTATAAGCACTTACATGAGTGCATGGAACGTGCTATCCCAAACAGAACCAAGACGCTATCCTCCAAAAGAAGGAAGCCAATCTGGTGGTCCCCTGCCATAAACAAACTGTACAACAGAAGGAAGAAACTGTTATAAAAGAGAGTAAAATCCCATGAATGGAGGAGCTCCCTGGTCAGCCTCAGTATGAAGCTGCGATCCCTGATAAAATCCTCCAAAGCTAGTTACAAAAACAAAATCACCACTGATTGAAAGACAACCACAAAGCATTCTATAGCTATGTCAAGAATCTCAATGGCAACACTCAGATCTGCTCTGAGTTACAGCACAATGGCACTAAATATACAGACCCAACTGATATTGCCAACATCCTGGCAGATAGGTTCAGTGCTAACCTTACCCCCCTCTCACCCCCTAAAGAGCAGATCTCTATACCGGAAGAATGCAAAGTTCCTGTAATCATGGCTTCACAGGAAAAAAAACACACTCTCCAAAGCCAAGAATACAGCATCCACGGGACCAGACAACATCCCAGGCTGCATTCTACATGAACTACAGAATGAACTGGCACCCCACGTAATTACCATGTTCAATCATAGCCTCACCTCAGGCTTTGTGCCCGCTGAATGGTGCACAGCGATGGTTATCCGACTCCACAAGGGGGAGCCACCATGGACCCCGGGAACTACTGCCTCATTAGCCTGACGACCCTGGTCTGCAAGGCCATGGAACATATCATCATGGAACTTATAAACAAAGACATTGATAATCTCCAAACTCTGGACCCCACCCAGTTCGGGTTTGTAAAAGGCAGATCATGTCTCCTAAACCTGATAAACTTCTTTGAAGCAGTCACCGAAGCTGTAGATGAGGGTAAGGTGGTTCACACAGCCTATCTAGATCTTGCCAAGGCTTTCAACACCATCCCCCACTCTGGAATTATAGATAAACTCACTAAACTAGGTATAAATCCCTATGTCACAAGATGGGTTGCCAACTAGCTCACTGACAGAACCCACACTGTGAAAGTAGCAGACTCCAAATCTGACTTCAGACCAGTGTCAAGTGGAGTACCACAGGGTTCAGTCCTGGGTCCTCTCCTATTTGGTATCTACTTCTCTGAAGTACAGGCTAACACAGAAAGTCTTTATCTAACAAAGTTCACAGATGACTGCAAACTAGGAGCCATAATTGAAACTTCTAACGATGTGGACATCCGACAAAAGGGCCTCACTGAGACAGATGCCTGGTGTCAAAGCCATGGCCTCAAGCTCAATGCCAGAAAGTTCATCGTCATCCCCTTTGGTAAAAACTCTGTACCCCTGAATTACAACATAGACGGTAGTATACTTAACACTGAAAGTGTGATAAGAGACCTTGGGACACAGGTGGACAGTAGTCTCTCCTTTGATAATCACATCGCCACAGTAGTCAGGAAATCCTTCTACATAGCACACCTCATCACAAAAGGTTTCTCCTCCAGAAAAAAAGAGGTCATTGTTCCCCTCTACTCATCACTCATTAGACCCATTATAGGGTACAATGCCCCTTTTGGTATGTACCTCACAAGACATCTACAACAACTGGAAAGGCCACAGAAATACCTCACAAAGAGGATTACCGGCCTCAAACAGATGCCCTATGCAGACCGTCTCAAAAAACTCCAGCTTTACTCCATCACATATCGCCTACTCAGAGGTGATCTCTGCCTAACATACAAAGCTATGTCAAACCCAGAGCTGTTGGACATGCTCCACTTAAAGAATTCCCAATACCTCCGAGCTACACGCTCTAGGGACCTAAACCTTGTCACCACAATAAACAGAACATGCCAGAGGGATAGATTCCTGTCCCAGAGACTGCCCATACTCTGGAATAAACTACCTATCTATATCAAACAAAGCTCCTCATTAGTACTCTTCAAGAAAAATCTTGATGATTGGATGGGAAATAGGAAATTCACCCCGGGGATCACTTCTGTGGCTCTGCTTGACAGTGGCACAGGAAAATAATTTTCTTGGGTGGCAAAAGCCAAAGTACCTTTTTGACTGGGCTTGTATAGGCCCTAGGGCTGATAGCCTAGTACCTACCTATGAACCTATGAACCTATGAGCCACACGCTCCAGGGATCTAAACCTCACCACAACAATAAATAGGATGTGCTGGAGGGATAGATTCCTGTCCCAGGGACTTCCCATACTCTGGAACAAGATTCCAATCTACATTAGGCAGAGCTCCTCACTAACCCTCTTCAAGAGAAACCTTGACAAGTGGATGGGAAACAGAAACTTTACCCCAGGGATCACTTCTTGCTCTACTGGACAGAGGCACAGGGAACTAATCTAAGGGGGCGGCGAAAGCCAACACATTCCGGCTAGGCTTATAAATGCCTTCGGGCAGATAGCCTAGTACCTACCTATGAACCTATGAACTTCTTCTACATCTTATTGGAAGTTAATCCATAAAAGTTTACCATTGAATAGTAATAAAACATTGCTTGAACCATACCTTCAAATACATAGAAACATCTTTATATGGATATTGAAAATATATTTTCAAAGTGAGAAACTGAAAATTATTCTTACACCTCTTACAAACCAGATTTTATTATTGCTCAAAAGGCTTATGTTTCTAATCAACTGATCAAAAACTTATTAATAACTATTTTCCCAATTGCTTTCACAAATGAGTGCCTGATATCTTTTGAAACCCAAAAAATGTTTGATCTATTATATTGGAATCAGTTTCTTTCAGTTAATAAAATAAACTCTGCAGACTATCTGAATACTAGATATAGTTTACAGAATTGTAATTGGCTAGACATCCAAACCTGTAAGGAAATCATACATAGCAAACTCATATCTTCTATAGAGAAATACAGTAAGAATACTTAAAAAATCTTAGATTACATTTCAACCATTATTAATGGCACACTTAAGAACACATCTCACATATCTATAATCTGTGAAATCCTCAGAAATGATTTTGGTAAAACAGATATTTCTTTTTGGAATTATGCTACTAAAGTAAATAAACAAGAATTCTCAACAAAGGATAAAAAACTTTGTTTAGAGTCATGAAAGGATCCACATATTCCCTGTTTTGGTGAGTATATACATGGAAATTCTTGCACAGATGTTTTCTCTAACACCACACAAATTAGCTATAATATACAAGAAAGATGAAATAAATGTTGGAGATGTGGACTTCTTGATGCTGACTGGATACATATGGTTAATTGTAAAGTAATCTCTCCATTTTGGTTAGATTATAGATATATTTGTAAAGATTTATGGAACAACTGTACAATTTCTGATTCTCTTATTCTTTTTAATGTTCCTGTTCCAGAAGTCATCCTCAAAAACCAAACATTTTTACTGTCGTCAATTCTTTCCTTAGCAAGGACAATTGTATCTAAAAATTGGAAAGCTTACTCTACTCCTGTTTTTAAAATTGCATTTGTTCATCTAGCTGTCTATTTACTGTTATAAAAATGAGAGCAAATAACACAACCTATTATTTAATTGCTTGGAAGAAATTGTTTAACCTTTTAGAAAAAACTATTGTGTTTTCCCTATATATATATATATATATATATATATATATATATATATATATATATACTATTTTTTGTTGTGGACACTATATATAGTTTATTTTGTTCTATTCCTGTTATCACATTGCTAAATTATTGTTTTATAAAAATGAATAAAAACATTTTTGAGAAAAAATAATTGCTAATAACAAGGCTGCAGGAGGTGATGGCATTCCACCAGAATTGTTTTAAACCCTGTAAATTGGTGATTTTACGGTAGTACTTTCAATATGTCAGAAGAAAATGGTAAACACAGTACTGGCCTTTAAAGTGGAAAGTTTGTTTATATCCTAATCCCAAAAAAGGCAATAGTGAAGAGTGCTGAAATGTTCAAACATATACTTCTGTCACATGCCTCAAGGTAATGTTCAAGATCAGGCAAGCTAGACTCTTAACACTATATGGAACAAGACTGACAGATATGCATACCTGTTTTTAGAAGGGCAAAGGCACCAGAGATCAAATTGTCAACATTTACTGGATAATAGAGAAAGCGAGAGAGTTCCTGAACATAAGCCCCTACATCATGAGATGGGTTGCCATTTGGCTCACGGATAGAATCCACACAGTGTGGGTTGCAGGCTCTAGGTCTGACTCTAAACCGGTTACAAGTGGCATCCCCCAGGACTCAGTCCTAGGACCTCTCCTGTTCAGTATATATTTCTCAGAGGTACAGGCAAGCACAGGAGGACTATAGCCGACCAAGTCCGCAGACAACTGCAAACTGGTGGCCATAATTGACTCTCCGGCTGATACAGACATCCTCCAGAAGGGTCTCACTGAGACGGATACCTGGTGTCAAAATCATGGCCTCAAGCTAAATGCCAAAAAGTGCATAGTCATCCCCTTTGGAAAAAACAAAGTACCTGTAAACTACCACATACGTGGTAGTCCCCTAAATACAGAAAATGTAATAAGGGATCTGGGGACCCAAGTAGATAGCAATCTCTCCTTTGATAATAATATTGCCAAGGTGGTTAGAAAATCCTTCTATGTGGCCCACCTAATCACAAAAGGGTTCGCATCTAGAACAAAAGAGGTTATTGTGCCCCTCTACTCATCACTCATCAGACCCATCATAGAGTACAACGCCCCATTTGGGATGTACCTTACAAGACACCTGCAACAGCTGGAAAGACCACAGAAGTACCTCACCAAGAGGATTACTGGCCTCAAACAGATGCCCTATGCAGCCCAACTGAAGAAACTCCAGCTGTACTCAGTTGCATACCGCTTACTCAGCGGTGATCTCTGCCTGACATACAAGGCCATGTCCAACCCAGAATTGATGGACATGCTCCATCTAAAAAAAAAAAACAAATCCCCAAGAGCCACACACTCTTGGGATCTAAACCTCACCACAATGATAAATAGGATGTGCTGGAGGGATAGATTCCTGTCCCAGAGACTCCCCATGCTTTGGAACAGGATTCCAATCTGCATTAGGCAGAGCCCCTCACTAACACTCTTCAAGAGAAACCTTGACGAGTGGATGGGAAACAGAAAATTTACCCCGGGGATCACTGCAGTGGCTCTGCTGGACAGAGGCACAGGGAACTAATGGCTCTGCTGGGCAGAGACACAGGGAACTAATCTAAGGGGGCGGCAAAAGCCAACACATTCTGGCTAGGCTTACAGATGCCCTCGGGCAGGCAGATAGCCTAGTACTTACATATGAACCTATGAAAAGATTGGTCTACTAAGGTCCTTGCATTCACAAAGAGTCAGAGTAAGTTTAATGACTAACCAATAAAAACAAAGTAAATTTGGAAGGTATAAATATTATTCAAAATATATATACACTTCTTATGGTATCACCTCAGAAACTTTGATACTGTCATTGAACTGTACCATTAAAAATGAGTCACTTTGCATGCTATGCAGAGATGTTGCTTTCAGTATGTGAAATTACCTTTGATGGTGAAGCAGTGCATGGGCAACCATTCATAAAGTGAGGTCTCAGAGATGATATATTGAAAATGCATTCCCTAAACAGTTAACACTAATAAAGTTAAAACTATTTTCCATATTTGTGGAAACACCTGGAAGAATATCTCAGATGGCCTACTTTGATGAGCTGCTAAGAAGTGTTTTATTATTGCTGTGGTTTCGACTCACTCACTTCCCATTTGCATGCCAATGCAACTGAGGAATTTCACTTAACCATTCAGTGGCCCCACAAATGAAGACTTGTGATAGGTCTTACATAGCTCAATCAATGATTAAAAAATAAATGAATGCATACTTAAAGTTTTTCAGCTAGGAGTAATTCTGTACTAAACATTCAGAAAGCTCATTCAATTGAATGGTGAAAAATGCTTAAAAGGTGAAGAAGAATGCTTTTTAAATGTCTCCAGTGGCTCAGAGTGATAAAGCCCTTCATACAGCCCAACTAGCAGCATCAGTACTGGAGAGGCCATGGAGAGGGGGGTGTGTACATGAGCAGCCAACATCAGCTTGTCAAACTGGCAGCAGGGAGACAGCCTAGGCTTACTACAATATAGGATCATGAAGAGCCTGGTGAACTTCATGCTACAAGTGGATATACTGCTTAGTCAGAAGTCTTGTATGCACATACTTACTGAGGTACTAATATACAGAGCTCATAAAGCTACTATGGGGAGGTAGTGGGCATCAGGATATACTCCCTGGGAGCAATATGACACTTCACCAGCATCCTCAAGCAATTCATTGTCTCTGGACATGGTTTAGATTGAGCGTGAGGTTGGCTAAGGTGGCTCTGGTCGACCTAGTAAAAGAGGAAAAAGAGGACATGGTGGCAACTGATGATCTGCTGCAGGGTGGGGAAGAAAAAAGAAAAAGAAAAATGCTTTAAGGTAGTATACACATTGAAAACAATTAGATCAAATTCAGTGCAGTTAATGTTCAGCTGAAGGGCAGATAAAGGGGGAAAAATTTCAAATAAATAAATAAGCCAGCGTACCTTTACTAATACTGCTTTCTATTTCAAAATTTTGCAAGAACTACATCTTACTGGAACTTAGTTTTAATTTTTTTAGTTGCCTTTTCAGATGTAACTACTGCTTTCTCACTGCCAAAAAATTACAATATATTTGCTTTTATAAACATCTGGAATATACCTCAATAATTTGTTGATAATGTAGAACACTGTCCCCCATTAACTGATCTTTGCAGCTGCCAAATATTTACATTAGCAGTGTAGACTGGCAGCTGCTGCATCATTCAGACAACTTCAGCAGATTAGAGAAGCGCAGTTTTCTGACAGCAGCAAATACATGTTCAGTCTGAAAGAATGTGAATGCAGCCTCTTTACAGATGGAATAAGTGATTATTCTGTCTGTCTGTAAGTCTATCTATCTATCTATCTATCTATCTATCTATCTATCTATCTATCTATCTATCCTGTCTGTCAAGACATCTGTCTAGTTGTCTATCTTGCTGTCTATCTAGGTAGATTGACAGCTAGATAGATAGACAGACAGATATAAAGATTGACTGTACATATCTGGCTGTCTATCTGTTTTTTCTAGCTCTCTATCAGTCACTCTACCTACTTATCTGTCTAAATAAAAAATACATATATAACATTGAACTGCTTGGTTGAAAGAAAAAAATGTAGAGATAGTTAACAAGCAACAGTCAGCCTGACCACGTAATTGCATCACAGTTATTCGGGACCTACTCTGACACGGGGTCCATTTTCTTCATTATACCCAGCTAAGTTCATGGTTTATCTCAGTTTACTATCAAAATAAAAAAAAATATTGACGAATGGTCACATCATCAAACTACAACATCGGAAACCGTCACACTAACTGCTGTGCCTGTTGAAACGATCAAAAGGCAGGAACCGACATTCGGCATTATTTTTACCGGCACCATCAGGTAAAACAGTATTCACACGGCATACATATTTATAATGTTTTGCAGGGGGCAAGCCCCACCCCCCCACCCCCCGCTAATTAAATATTCTAACTCTGAGATTGCACTGCAATGAGGAAAAGGGTACTTTTACTGATCCCCACTGTAGTACAATCCAATTGAAAACAGCAACACTCAAAACCGCGAATGCAAGCTATGTGTTGATGTTTCGAAGTAGACAGGATTTTCGATCGCAATTTTGTCCTTTTGCACCTTTACCCTGGACCTTCTGACCGATGGTAAAGTGAGTTCATAATTTTGATTGTAAACCATTTCACATTAAATAAATGTATTTTCCCACATTTAATCTAGGTTTGACCTCTCTAAAGCCTTTGATACAGTCTCTCATAAACTTCTTCTCCTTAAACTAGCAAACTTAAACATCTCTCTATCCACCATATCTTGGTTTAACAGTTATCTCTCTGACAGACTTCAATCAGTCAAATGACTCTCAGCTGTCTCCCCTCTTCTTCCTGTTAAAACGGGTGTTCCATAAGGCTCCATCCTTGGGCCCCTTCTTTTTAACGTCTTTACCAACCTTCTCTACTCTTCCTGTCCTGGATCCTCACTGATACAATACCGAGATGATTCTACACTTATCACTATTACTGAATCACCAACTCAACTAAAATCAGACACACAATCCTCTTTTAACTCTGTGAAAAACTATCTATCTGAAAACCAACTTATCCTTAATCCAAAGAAAACCAAATCACTACTCTTTCTCCCTAAAAACCTTAACCACATAAAGTCTTCTTTCTCCATACTATCACAAAATAATACTCAAATACAGGTGGACACCAGTGCAAAACTCTTAGGTGTTACTATTGATGATAGACTAACCTTTGATTTATATGTCAATAATTGTATCCGAAAAACACATCTCAAGCTAGGTCTCCTCTATAGAAGCAAAAAATATCTTACCAAAACAGCAAAACTAACCCTTGCAAATGCCTACCGCTTACCCGCTTTACTTTATAGCTCCCAAATTCTCACCAGCCTCAACACTGGACTATTAAACAAGTTAGAAACAACTTATAACAGGATTGCCAGATTTGCTAACCAAAATTCTTACAAATCCCATCACTGTCTCTCACTAAAAGAACTAAATTGGCTAGAATTACCTAACCTGCTCCGGTATAATCAGTTTCTGATTATTCATTCCATTCCTCTACAAACCCTCTTTCTGTCCAACTATCTCATCTCTAATCTCTCATTACCTACCCACTAGATTACTTCGCAGTTCTGAACAAGGCCTACTAAAAATCTACAAACCAAGCACCAAAATGGGTCACCTAGTCTATAGCTTTAATCCTTCCAAGGCCTGGAATAGCCTACCACTAGTTATAAGATCCCTTGAACATCCCAATCAATTCAAAACCGCTACAAAAAAAATCTTCATGAAAAATGGACCTGCCAATGTAATTATCCCCAGTAAACACTTCCCTATAACCTTCTACTTCTCTTCTCTCTTCCTTCCCTTCAATAAACAAACTTACTACTTTATCTTCTCCTCTTGGTACATCACTGTACAAACATAACTAGTAAAATATTTCAGCTATGTAACTATTGCACTGTTATTTATATAATATGTAATTATGAATTTATCCCTCTGAATAATGTATTTCTATGTATTTCACTTGCCACAGTTTAATGTATGACACTGTAATGTAATAATGTGTGGTACTGATGAATGTAATGTGTGGCGCTGTAATGCAGTAATCTGTGGTACTGATTAATGTATTTCTATATGTATTTACTATGTAAAATTTCTATTTTCTGTTGGAGCTTTTCTCCTCAGGCCTCCGCTGAAAATGGGCATTTATAGCCCAGTTGGACAAACCCGGTCAACAAATATAAAATAAAAATAAATAAATAAATAAATAAAACACTGCTGCATTTTTTTTATTATGTGTTGTTCGTGTTCTCTGCTTACCCAATATTGAAATCATGGAATGTAGACTGTGGAATATTTACTCTCAAACACAGCAATAAGTTCTACTGGCAGGAATGTTGCTGGATTGCCTTGGATTCAGTATATCCCATGGACCTCTTTTAAAGGACGTTTAAGGCACTACATAGTACGGGTTCTGGTTTGTTTGAGTCTTCTTGCTGTTTTTGCTTATGTGGCTTTTCTGTGTGATCTTTACACTTGTAATTTGGTTGAAGTTTGGGTTATTTGAATTCATCTTAATGTAATAGGCACCAGGCTTCCTTATAAGCTGAGCATTTCCAGAGACTGGTCAGAATAACCATTTATGTTATACTGAAGAGCCTATAAAATGAGTGATACACATCTTGTCTACAAGTAGTGAGGTTTGACTTTACTGGCCTGAATGTATAAATAAAGACTTGAAAAGTAAAAATCAGTGAACATTCAGAGGCTTTAGAGATAGGCACTTGTATGTCTTTAACTCATTATAACCTAGTGACATCTCTGGGCATTTCTGCAGTTACATCCTACTGATATTTCTAGGCAACAAATATTGCTTGTTCATATAATAATTCCAAAACCATACTGCTTAGAAGGTATCAGAAGATTTTATCTAACAGCTTATACAATGGCAAACACAACTGTACTGATATGTGACCTATGTCTATTGCAGATAAAGAGATATTGAGTATTATTTGCATGGTATTCATTTGCATTATAATCATTTTTATATTTCTCTAAATACCTCAACAATCATGTGACACAAACATAAGTACTTAGCCTCGTATAAAATCTCACAGCTATATAATGGGTACTGAGATACCATAAGCTTTTTTATACAACATTACATAATTCACATGTACTGTGATTTTTTTTTTTTTTGTGGCTTATAAAATCCTGTTTAAGACCTATAATTGAATGAATGCAGCCACTGTAAAGATTGCTTTGTGCTGAACAGTTTGGCATTTAGTTTTCTAGTAACACCAATGGTTCTAGAGATTTGAATACTTGTTTGAACTGTAGGGCAATAACTTCATTTTTTTAATGGCTCAGGTCACACCCACTGGGAGTTAGAGTACAAACTCAAAAGAGCACCACTGGAGGTAATGAAATTTATACATATCGCACGGGCCTCCTTCAAATGAGTTTTAAGGTACTACACAGTGGACATTCTGGTTTGCTCTGGTCTTTCTGTTGTTTTACCTATGTAACTTTACTGTGACCTTACCACTTGTTTCTTTGGATGTCAATTATATAACTACCAGGGAAAGAAAGATACTTCTCCTTAAATATCAAGTGCAAAAAGCTAATCTATCAGAAGTTAAAATATTCCTTATCAGCCATTATGTACTCTTACCTCATGCACTATACAGATGCTGTGCTCTGAATATGCAGGAATTAATGAAAGAGGCAAACAAATACATTTAAAATAGAGAAATGTCATTGCTGACATTTCCAGGTCACTATCAGATGCCCAGCCAGAAGTAAATACCACATGTACCACGCTGATGACAACAAATCACTACAGTACAGATGGATACAGGAAGGATCATCACTGCTTAGAGTTCCTTTATCATGGCATACAGAATTTTGTAAACAAAATGGCTTCTAAAAAAGATTATTCTGAAGAGGAATCCTCTTCTTGCTCTGTGTAAAGTCACATCGACCCAATGTGTTTGTACCTTGAGCTTGTATGCTCAACCAAACTCTAAACAGTAGTGAGTGGTCTGAATCTCGGGGAGAGTATGTCTGAACTTGATCTTTGGTAATGTACCTTTTAAACATTTTGATGTTCCACTTAAAAAAATAGACTATTATTAAGAATGATGCAAATATTGCAAAATAAAAGAGAATTACAACTGGACAGTGCCCAGTAAAATCATATTGTTGATATTTACAGCTTAGACTGACAGAAGTAGCAATCTGAACAGAGTAGTTATATTTTCAGTGTGTATGGCTGCCATGCACTTTGTTGTAATCTGTAAATAGCATGGGACGGTTTCCTGTATATGGGGCTCTGAAAATAATTATTTGTCATCACCTCTCTGTGAGCAGAGCGCATTGGTTAAGAACAACCAGAGTCTGCTAAGCATGGTCTGTTAACTTTACAGAGCCAGTGTAAAAACTACAAATAAATAAATAAAATAAAAGTAATTTCTTAGCAGAAAAGAAAACTGTGTTAATATAAAATCAAACTGACAAATAATCATGGCAGCCATTAATATTTGCATAAATGTAAAGCTATATGGAGGCTTTCCCACTGCCAACAAACTTATGTAATTAAAACTATGAACACTGACTAATTATGTGATTTACTTGGGTATATCAAGACAGTATGATAATCAAGAGGTTGTGAGGTATGTTTGAGACTGGATTTGTCCATTAATTTATTAGTTATGCTGTCAGTTTATGGGGGACTTACTTCCAATTGTGGCTAGAATAGTCTTTGCATACAGGTAATCAGTAATATGACTAATCGGCTTTCCTTACCCACTTCAAAAACACACACAATCTTAAATGGCATATTTATTATCAAAATGCATTGAATTATTGTATTAATTTTATGAAAAATAAAAAAAAAAATTGAGAAAGAAACAATTACACACACACGCATGTGTGTGCGTGTGCGTGCGTGTGTGTGTGCGTGTGTGTGTGTGTGTGTGTGTGTGTGTGTGTGTGTGTGTGTGTGTGTGTGTGTGTGTGTGTGTGTGTATATAAAATTACTCAGACATGCTATTTGTAAACACTACATATCAGTACATTGCTAATAACCTCATACCTGATATTCTAACAGTCTGGTCAGACCACCTAATGCAAATTTAATTCTGTAATGAACAACACTGATTCATGAGCTGTCATTTGTTATGTTGCATGTTCTCCAATCCCCTAGAGCAGCCTGTCAAAGCCTGTCATGTCACACATTCTCGCCTAAACAAATCTGACGTCACCTAGCAGCTCAGTCCCTCATATGTCACATTTCGTAAGAATTGAAACTGACAGTCATGTACTAGCATAGTCTTGTATCAATAAGTAGGACCTGCTGAAAAGTAAGAAAGGAAATAGTCAAAGGCTTAATCAAGGAGTCTACCTTCCTATAACTAATTCAGATTTACCCCTGCAGTGAGACTTCTGATATTTAACAAATAGAAATTGTCTGTACAGCGGACTGTGATACCATATGATGGTTCAGTGGTCCATGCTGGACAGAATGATACTTTGGTAGATTAACTATTACATTGGGTTATATAAAAAGTGAAAAATGTCAGAAAAATCTTTTCATCAAAGCAACATGCATTATCTACATATTCTATATACTTATCTATTAATATATATTTTTAAGCATTTTACGTCTCTGTAAGTTATCCACACTGAAGGAACATTCCAATTTTATTAGGTATTGTCATTAATAAAATGAAATAAACTTAAACAAGACAGGCAGCATCAGTGTCAGATATTAAACTACTGAATGTGAGTACTTAACAAACTGACATTTGGCTAATTGACTCATTTTTATGCAGGTTTTTTCTTCAGAAGTGTTTTCATTCTTGTCAGAATCAGACCTTTTCAGTGCATTAGCATGATAAATATGCATGCTAGGTCATTCTTTGATGCCATCTGTGCATTTAAAAAGCAGGAACAACAAGCATGAATAAGAAAATAACAAAATGCAACAGCTGCCTCTTCTCTGAGTTCATCTATTGGCATGAATGTTTAGCTTTTTTGAAAGTCGGTAAAGCACCCATTTTAAAAGACGGCCATGAAGTTACTTTACTTTTTTTTTCAAATGAACAATGTTGTGTTCATGTAATTATACAAATATAGCTGATGCACATAAATAATTATCAGTTTTTCACTCTGCCACAAAGTCAGATTTTGACTTAGAAGTCTGCATTTTTCCCCTTCATGTGTCATTTGTCTTAACAATACATTTAGTGTGTAGTAACTTCAAAAGTGCAACATCTGTTAATGTGATTCACACAAACGTTATTGAGAGATAAACTCTGTCTCATAGTTACTTAACCTGTCTTTTTGAGAAAGTAAAGATGTGGTGCTCCCTTAGCTTAGAGTATTCTTAGAAAACCCATTCCCATGCATAGTTGAATTATTTGGGCTTGGATTATCCTGTAATAGTAATAACAATGTATATGGCTTCAAGTATTTGAAAACAGCTCTATCATACCTGTTAGTCATATTTAAAGTGGATGTATTTTTAAATATTAATTGGAATTCACTAATTTTATTTTCTTACGATAAAATATTGTGTATGTCTCTAATTTATGAGAAGATATATACACATTTAGGATTTATTTAATATTTCCCCAAAACACACATGCATGTGTATGCATACAGACAGACACACACACACACACACACACACACACAGACACAATTCCAGCTATACCAGTTGATACACGACTTTGAAATATTCCTAGTATAAGAGACAAAATGTGCTGAATGCCTTGAAATGCAAATACAAGATACTGAGTAAAAAGAAAGAAAGAAAGAAAGAAAGAAAGAAAGAAAGAAAGAAAGAAAGAAAGAAGGCGATGTTATCTATAGGGTGAGCACTGCTCATCCACTGATACTAAACAGCTCCAGCATGGGTTAGCATACGCCCATAGCTAGTGTACTGAAAACAGTCTAAAGTTAAATGTAAACACATGCAGACTAGCAGCTTTTGGCAAAAAAAGCTGTTCCCACCTCATATGTCATAAATGATACTTCTTTACAGACGGAAATGGTCATAAGACACCCTGGATTTTTGTTTGGACAACACTCTCTCATTCAATCATCATGTTTCAACCATAATCAGGAAATCCTTCAGTCTGGTCCAGTTAATTTCCAAGGGAATATCTTCAAGAGCCAAAGAAGTTATCCTACCTCTATATTCTTCTCTTATCAGATGCATCTTTGAATACAATGTCTACTTTTGGTATGTCACATCTAAGCATATTCTCATCTGGGAAGTCCCCAAAGACTTCTAAACAAGAAAATTAAAGATTTTTAAATCCTTGAACTATCCTGAAAAATTAGCATGGCTGTCCTTATACTAGGTAGCCTACCAGCTGCTCCAAAATTGCCTGTATCTAGCTTTTTCAGCCATGAAAGACCCAACCATATTTGACCTCCTATTTCTTCACAAAACCAGTACCTCTACAAATATTTGCACAAGAGACCTAAACCTATACCAAAACATCAGCAACCAACACAGCATATTCCCAGCCAATAGAATAAGTTACCATTACAGGTCAAACAAAGTGCTACTTTGGCTACCTTTAAAGCCAGCCTCGATGGCTGGATAGAGTGACAGAAATTTACATCAGGCTTATCATGGTAGTCCCTCCTTGATTTAGGAGGTAAGCAGTGTCAAGTGCTAGGCAATGGTTGCAAGAGTTTTTATGTTTGTCTACTTAAAGATGCATATGGCTAGGCATCTTACAGTCCCCATGACTGCTTTCCTAGTATTATTCTTATGTTCCTATATGAAATGTGAGAAGCTAAGGGATAGAAATCAGTGTGTTCTGTACTGAAATCAGGCTGTAACCAGGTCAGCTGTGTTGCTAATGAGCGAGTGTAATGAAATGAAGGGTGAGTGCCTTGAAGTTTGGTAAGCTGTATGACTATTTAAAAGGTAACACCATTGAAGGGCAAACAGGCAAAGTAATGAAAAGATAGTATCTATGCCAAATCTGGACTTAAGAGATGCATGATGAAACAGGTACTTGTCCTCAAGATAGGACGTGGAATGAAAGCTAGATAAATGAAATAGTATCTCGTACTGCAGTGTCACTGGTTCAACAGGTAGCACACTCTCCCTTGGTTGAGAAGGCTATGGGCTCTGTTTCCACAACAGATAGATGGATTCAGAGTTAGGAGCTGGCATAATGGCTAAGCATACTTCTTAGCCCAATAAATCTGGACAAAGCCTGCCATAATAGGGGTACAAAGGCCCAAAAATAGGGACAGATTTTAAGTATTGCTCTTATAAAGTTATACAATTGCTAGAATAACAGCATATGTATTAAAATGCATTTTCTAAAGGATATGAAGTCTGAAACTCAAATGTATGACATTATTTACTAATTTCATTCCTTAGATCATGTCAGTGATTTGCCAGAAAACCAAACCGTTTATGAGGAACAGACCAAAATTTTGAGACAAAAATCTGTACATTCTGCAAAAATCTGGACAGTTCAGAGGTATGTGGTTAAGGAGATTATCTCACAGGCAAAAGGTGCAGGGTTTGATTCTCACCAAGGGAAACTAGCTAGGCCCAGCAGGGCCTGCAAGGGTAGCTATACAAACACCTATGACTTAGAGGGAAAGCTTGGCATAATGGTTAAGGTTTTATCTTCACAGATACAAAGTACAGGGTTTCAGTATGACCTGTGGTGATTGGGTAGGCTTGTAATAGTCTACATGCTGATGGTCTAGAATTTACCTATGAACTTGTATAAAGCACTACAAAAGATAAAGAAGGACCCCCCCCCCCCCATGTCTAGTCTAGGGTATCTTAGTTATAGTAATATAGATGGTACTACACCATAAATAAGAGGGACTTTTTTTAGGGAAGAGTATAATGTAAAGGGAAAGGGTTATACATATACCTTTACTAGAAGGTGCTAGCCTTGAAGCATTCCTATATTACAGTAAAATCACATCAACAAGGTAATAGGATTTTTGAGTCAGACATCAAGCAATTAATCATGAGCATCACTATGGAGACTGAGCTGCAAGGATCCCCAAGAAGTTAATCCACAACTCACCATTTGAATACTATACAATTTAACCTCATCAAAAAAACAAACCCAACAAACCTGCACATTACCTTTGAAAAATGCCTTCCTGCACTGTTTCTATACCCAATTTACTTAACTATATTAACTACACAGTCACATAACCATGGGGAAAAGAGAAGCACCCTACATGGATGAAAAATAGTACTGCACTTATGGTTGCTAACTGAAATTCTAATCAGAATACCTAGCAAATGGCTAATTTTTCAGCACATTTTTATTAGTGATCATAGAAGCACTGTATATTGAGTATATTTCATTTAGGCATCAAATTGTTTATACACACACACACACACACACACATACACACATATATATATATATATATATATATATATATATATATATATATAGGTTTATTATCCAAATTTTGGACAGCATTCAGTTGAGCTGGGATAGTCAAAAGGCTATTTTATAGTTCACAGAAGGCTGAATTGAAAATGGTCAGCACCACAACAGAAAATTTGAGGTCGACGTTCTTTATGGAGATTGCAGTACAGTGGGGATCAGGAAATGTACAAATTTCCTCAATGTAGTGCGATCTCAGAGTTTGTATATATAATGAGCAGGGGGTGGGGGGTGCAGGGGGGCTTGCCTGCCTGCAATACCTTAGTTGTACATGGCTGATAGGCAGGATACACTGGGTAATGTCAAGTACGTCGAATGATGACTTGATGATATTACCACTTTGATTCATTTACGTGAACGATGTTTTTATTTTCATTTTTATTTTTTGTGGATGTGCGCGGGGGGGGGCGTGTATCATTTATTTATTTTATCGTATTTTGCCTTTGTTTGCTGGGGTAGATGGTTTAGCATGAACCCCTTTTCAGAAGAGGCCCAAGGAGAAAAGCTCTGTATATACAATCATTAAGACAATCAACAAAAGTGAGAGAATTATATACAGTAAAAGATTATGCAAAAGCAAAACAATTTGGATATTATACACACTACAAGAATCCACATCAAACATATGCATCACATGCATACAAGAAAGATATATTTATACAGACAAACAGTATGCGAGCAGCAGTGAGTTTACTTTATGGGAATACATTATTCTCAGTATAGGTTTTGGTTTCGTAAAATCAGTTTTTGTGGAGAAAAATTACATTAAGAAAGTAATAGAAAGATAAGTGAGAGTAGGAGGAAAGGAATATATTCAGGAGAAGAAATTAAATATATTGGCATTATGGCATTTGACCTGGTGAGATGCAGGAGCAGCTGGATTTTTTCAGGGGACATTTAATTGTTTCCTTGAATGAACTTCCATTTTGGTCTTTTTTAAGGTTAGAGGGATAGAGTTCTACATTTCTGAAAGTTTCTTTTGAGTGTAAGGAATCCCCTGCAGAACTGTAAGACTTTGTTATGACAAGCATGGATTTGTCTTTTATACACAGTTGTTATTCAGGTGAGTCATGAATGGACATACTCCCATCCTGCAATCTGGAATTTTGTAAATAATTATACGTCATTTGTGAATATCAACATGATACAGATATTTGTGCTACAAATGTATTAGAAATGTATTTTATGTGTATATTAAACTACTGGTATAGAAGTATGTGTTGAAAAGTGTTGGAAAGTACTGAGCTTTAAAAATTTATCCACATTGCACCCTACTGGAACAGAACAGAAATGCACATATACTATTGTAACTGTTTAGATGTATATACATTGTAAAAGGGGAAACTAGAATACAAAAGGCTAACTTGTAAAACTTCAGAAAAATAGTTGAAATTAAATTACTTTATAGCCACACCATAAAAAAGGATGGTATCTTTCAGTTCAGTGCAGTAACATGCACAATGTCTAGAATTAGACATTCACTGTATTGTCTTGAAAGTATTTTTATTGTTTTATGACTTTCAGGATCTGCCTTAGATCTAAGAAAAGCCTTGTCTATGTATTTGCACAGGTAGATGCTAAATCCTACCAGCTACATCAGTGAGGGTTTTACCTGGGATAGAGTCAGATGACAAGAAGTGATGTCATCCTGCAAGCTATCCCAGAAGTAATATTTCAGATATTAATTTAAGAACTCTTTGAGAGAGACTGGGTATTCTGCATTTTTCTTTGACCTGACAACATCAGGTTGAAGACCCACTTGCCACATCTGCCTTGTTTGGTCTGTAAGTAAGTTAACTATGATATAATAATTCTCTAGACAGAGTCAGGAATATAGCAAAGCTTAATTTAGATGTTTTTCTTTATTTATTTGAGACTGTCCTGACATGTTGTTTTAAATATTTCCTGTGATTTTGAACTCTGATGTTACTGTGATTATATACTGAGTATTTTCTTGTTCTTTTATTATTTTTTATTAAATATATTTAAAGATTTCATTGTGGCTGATCTTTGTGAGACATATTTAAGTTCTGATAGTACTTGCATATTTATTTGCTGACACTGTGTAGGCCACTCCTGATAGCCTTGCTCTTGGTCAAACTACCATTGGTATTAATAGCAACATTACACAGTAAGATTGGACACCCTTTGTTAAGGACCTTAAAGTAGCTGATAAGGACGTGGCTGGTAGCAGTAATAACTACCTTGTAGTCTAGGCAAAAGTGGGCATAGCTAGTAAACCTGTTCCAGCCTTTCCCAGGTGTCTGTGTGTGTGTGTGTGTGTGTGTGTGTGTGTGTGTGTGTGTGTGTGTGTGTGTGTGTGTGTGTGTGTGTGTGTGTGTGTGTGTGTGTCAGCTACTTGGGCAGGGACACGAAGCACTGGTTGGACAGAGTGTTGGAGGTCTTGGCTTGACCACTCAGCTGAGATCTCAACTCTATAGCTGTGCCAGTGGGGAGTTTTATTGGGGAAAGAGGGAGAAACCAGCACCATACTGATTGTGATTTCTGTGTGCTTTTAAGGGAAATTGCACTTGATGCAGTGAGCTGCATCTGGTAAATACTGGGTGTATACCTGTCATCTTCCCAGTATATATCCCCCACTGGTGCTAGTGGTAAGGATTGAGGCTCTTTGATTACTGGGCCAGTGCTGGGGTGTCACAGGGTGAATAGAGTTTTATTATGTTTTTTATCATTGGACATTTGGCTGGCTTATGCAAGACTTTTTATACATAAGCAAGCTAAGATAAAGAGATGTAGTGGGGTGGTTCAAGTTTGCTAGACAGTGATGTGTCCAGAAGTGATGCTTTGAGGCAAATCTGGCAGTTTTGTTATTACATTTTTCTAGCTTTGCCAGCAATGTGGCTTGCTGATTACTGAAAATGAGGGATGCGTACAGCAAAAGAAGGCAGTAAGTAAGCAGATTCTATACATTTTCTGGTTTTATTACCTGTATAAAGAGCCTATTTTCTGGGTGTGTTTTCTTTATGGCTCGTGTGACGCCCATGCCCTGGCCCAGCATTCAAGGAGCCTCAATCCTCACCACTAACACTAGAGAGGGCATCTCATATATGAAGAAAGCATAACCAATACACACAATACCGTGCAATTTCTCTTAAGAGCACACAGATCACAGTCAGTCTGGGGCTGGTCACTCCCTTGCTCTCCAGGTCCCCAATAAGATTCCCCACTGACACAAAGTGGGTCCAGATCTCAGCCTAGTGGGCAAGCTAAAACCTCCAGCACCCTCTCTGTCCAACCAGTGCTTTGTGTCCCTGCCCAAGGAGCTGACATACACACACACACACACACACACACACACACACACACACACACACACACACACACACACACATACATACACACACACACACACACACACACACACACACACACACACACACACACACACACACACACACACACATGCACACACTTTGAGAAGAGTTTATACAACCACACAGACACTCCTGGGAAAGGCTGGCACAGGTTCTCCAGCTGTACCCCTTTTACCCAGACTATACAGTAGTACCACTTGCCACCACCCAATAATATTTATCAGCTACTCAAAGGTCCTTAAAAGGGTGTCCAATTATGACTGTGCAATATTATTATCCAATTGGTAGTATAACTAAACAGTCAAGGCTTATTAGAGTGACTTGGTACAGTAATCACTATAAATATGCAATGTACTCTATAGCTTAAATTATCTCTGCACAAAATAGCCACAGTTGAAGGGTTTTAAAATATTTACTAATAAATAATAAAAACACAAGACAATACTTCTTACTACACAGTGCTAGTCAAGAGTTCAGAAATCACAGAGAAACACTTAAATAATTCAGTAGTACTGTTCTGACATCACAGAAAAAACACTTAGTCTAATCTTTCTAGTTCCTAGCTATTTCTAAAAGAAAACACAAGTATATTATAACTTACATAAGAAAACAGGCAGAGTGCTGATTAGTTGGATGGTCAAGGCAAACATTTTTAATAATCTCTGGTTCTCTCTGTTTAAATTGAAATTGCAGTTCTGATTCACATTACATCATTCTTCACACTTAACTGGGGTTCCCAGGCTACACATTACATAATTCTTCACACTTCCCTGGGTTCCCAAGCTAACAGAAACTGCTTTTACATTCTTAACATCTCCTTTTGTTATCATGCAGGTGGTCAGGAAGCAGAGCAATAAAAATACATTTGCATGTTTAAATCTAGCAATTTAACTCTAGGTTAAAACAATAGAAAGAATGTCTTCATCTAGACGGGCTGGAGCCGACTTTATATCAAAGGGTCACAACATGATTTACTTTGGTCAGTAGAGAGCACTGTTGTTTCATTTTTTTCAGTTCCACGTCTAACAGCAGTTTTTTTTCATTTAAGATAACAAGCCTGTGTTTTACATTGATATTTACAAATGATAGAATTATCTATAAAATTCTATCTGGCTAGGCTGGCAGACTTCACATCCCCCCCCTCGGAGATCTCAAGCTAGTTTTTCAAGTGACCCCTTGAGAAATGCTGCTTGAGAGAGTTAGGTCTATTTGAGTGTACCTCACCCCATTCCCTGTCTTGAGACCCCATCTGCATTGGCATTGCTAACCCCACTGCGGTGCTGCACTGACATATTATATGCTTGCTACCCCAGGCTCCATCTTAGCAGCTTGGCATTTTGCTGGCTGGCTCTGTTTAACCATGTTAGGGAGTTCTGAACTGTCATAACAGTGAATTTCCTTCCATAAAGATAAGGCTGAAGTTTCTGCAGTGCTCACACTATGGCTAGACATTCCTTTTCTACAGCTGCATAGCATTCCTCCCTGGGTTGGAGCCTATGACAGAGATAAACCACTGGGTGCTCTTCTCCCTCTGAAGAAATCTGGCTAAGTACAGCCTCCACCCCATGGTTAGAAGCATCCACTTGCACAACAAATTATTTGCTGTAATCTGGACTGGCTAACAAAGGGGGTCCTCCCAAAGCTTATTTAAGCTTCTGGAATGCTTGCTCATATGCTGCAGTCCACACTACCTTATCTGGCCTGTTCTTCCTTGTGAGGTCTGTGAGGGGAGCAGCTATGGTACTATAACTGGGGACGAACTTTCTGTAGTAACCTGCTGTCCCTAAAAATGCCCTCACCTGCTTTTTAGTAACAGGTGCAGGCCATGTCTGAATGGCTTCCACTGTTGTAGGTTCTGGCCTTATCCTACCACTCCCCACACTATGTCCTAGGTAGGAGACTTATGCCATACCCACCTGACATTTGCTCAGCTTAATGATCATCCTTTCCCTCTGTAGTCTGCTCAGCACTTCCCTGACATGCTGAAGGTGCTCTGGCCAGGAATGGCTGTAGATGGTAATATCATCTAGGTAAGCAAGGGCAAGCCCTCCTGCTCCTGCTAGGATACAATCTACCAGCCTCTGGAAAGTCGTTGGGGCATTCTTCATCCCAAATGGCATCTTTGTGAACTCATACAAGCCAAAAGGAATCACAAAGGCTGACTTCTCTCTAGCACTGGGAGTCAAGGGCACCTGCCAGTAACCCTTGCTAAGATCAATGGTTGCAAGATACTTAGCCCCACCCAGCTGCTCTAGGGCCTCATCTGTCCTAGGTATCGGGTAAGCATCTTTCTCTATGTGACTATTTAATTTCCTGTAGTCTACACAGAACCTGGTGCTGCCATCCTTCTTTGGCACCAGAACCACTGGGGAAGCCCAGGGACTGTTGGAATCTTGAATCACCTCTAGTTCCAACATCTCCTGTACGTCCTCCTTCAGAGTTGGTTTGACTCTCTCAGGCACTCTATAAGGGGCCTGCCTAATAGGCTTTTGGGGTCCTGTATCCACCTGGTGCTGCCCCAGGTGGGTGCACCCTGGTTTCCCAGTGAACATGTCCCCAAATTCCTGCAACACTGCTCAGATTTCTCAAACCTGGGTAAGAGCTAACTGCTGGGACATTGCTACCCCTTCCAATGAGGTATCAGCCTTTGCCTCACTGAGGAGATCAGTCCCCAGATCTCCCTCAGACTCCTCCTGCAACCCACTGCAAATGCTCAGCACAAGGACCTCCCTATCATGGTAAGGTTTCATCATGTTAACATGGTGCAATTTGTGCCCCTGCCTTCTGCCTAGCAGTTCCACCATGGAATTAACATCTCTTACCTTCCTTACCAACTTGTAGGGTCCCTCCCAAGCTGCTTGCAGCTTGTTGTGTCTGAGAAGAATGAAAAACATTACCTGTTGCCCCACAGCATGCTCTCTAGCTCGAGCATTCCTGTCATACCACACCTTTTTCTGTTGTTGGGCTTCTGCCAGGTTTCCCTGGGCCAAGCCCATGAGTTCCCTGGGCCTTGTCCTGAGGTTTAGGACGTATGCCACAACTGACTCCTTGTGAGACTCGCACTCACCTTCCCACTCATCTCGAAATAAATCTAGATGTCCCCTCACCCTCTGCCCATACAGCAACTCAAAGTGCGAAAAACCTTTGAATTCCTCCAGAACTTCTCTGTAAGCAAACAACAGGTGGGGTAAATATTTGTCCCACTCCCACTTAAACTGATCTGCAAATACCCATAGCATGGACTTGATTGTAGAGTTTAACTTCTCAACTAGACCATTAGTCTGGGGATGGTATGGGGTGGTCTTCATGTGCTTCACCCCACAGAACTTCCACAGACAAGCCAACAGGTCTGACATGAAATTGGCACCTCTGTCAGTCAGTATTTCTTTGGGGAAACCTACCCTGCTGAAAATATCTACCAAAGCATTTGCCACCTTCTCTGCCTCAATGGAGGACAAAGCCACTGCCTCAGGGTATCGTGTAGCATAATCCACTACCACTAATATATACTTTTCCCTGTGGAACTTGGGGTACCCACGATATCCCATAGCTACCCTCTAAAATGGCTCCTCAATCACAGGCAAAGGCATCAAAGGAGCTTTCACCTTGTTTCCTGCCTTGCCTACATTTTGGCACTGCTCACAGGTCCTGCAGTACCCTGCTACATCCTGGAAATTCCAGGCCAATAGAAGTTCTGCATAATACGCCTCTTGGTACATTTTATGCCCATTATGACCTGCAAAGGAAATATCATGGGCTATGGCTAGAAACGCCAGATGGTAGGCTCTGGGCTCTATCAACTGCTATACTCTCTCACCCTCTAGCCCTCCCTCAGGGGTTCACTCTCTGTACAGTAACCCTTTGTCCCAGTATACAGATTCCCCCTTTCCTTGAGAATCAGGTGCCTCCCTAGCTACCTGCCTCAGGCCTTGCAATGTAGGGTCTGACAGCTGAGCTTGTCTCATCTCCCTCCTTGTAACCCTTCCCAGCTCCCCTCCACAGGAAGTCTGGCATCCTCTGACAGTGGTGCCGCACTGTAGCCTGGGTACTACTATTCACCTCTACCTTTCCAGCCAATCTGTCCATGGACCATCAGTACCCTCAAGCAGCTGTGGCTCACCTGCAGTCTCACTGCTACAGCATAGCTCCCTCCCTGAAGTAACCACCTCACCAGCCCTGGCTGCAAGTATGCAGTCTGTCTGGGTCTCCCCCAGGCTACCAGACCCACATGCTTGTCTCCAATCTGACTGCATGTAACTGCATAAGCACATGGTACTGCCTCATCCAAATCCTTCCCTAGCAGGACATCTGCAGGATGGCAGTTCAGTACCCCTGTTGGCTCAAGACAACCTACTATTGGAATTTTGTTTTTCCCACTTACTGGCTCCCTCACCTTTTGTTCTCCACATTGCCTCCATGGACACCTGTATGCCAGATGGCCCCAATGGTTGCATTCAAAACATTTAACCCTAGCCCTTGGATGTGTACCTGGACTAGAGGCTTACCCTGCTACTGGCAGATTCTGTTGGGGCAGTCTGTGCTGTCCACCATGCGTTTCTTTAGACCCATGAGCAGTACTGGGGGTCCCTTTCCTGTGCAGGGCTGCCCTGCTTGCCAGGTATCGTCTCTATTCTTCCTCAACTCATCTGAAGTAGCACATTGTCTATCAGCTAACCAGATCCTCATGTCCTCAGGCAAAGTGCTAAGGGCTTGTTCCCTCACCAAAACATCTGCCAGCCCTTCAAAAGTGCTGACTTGACATCCACTCACCCACCTATGGAAATGAGCAGGTCAGAAACATATTCACACACACTTTCATCTGCCTTGCGTCTATGCTCATGAAACGTTTTCCTATATGTTTCAGGTGTTAGCTTAATAAACTCTAACAGACAATTTTTTACAGCAGTATAATCAAAACATGCAAAGTCAGACATTTTAGACAATACAGTTACAGCTTTACCATGGAGTAAGGGGGTCAGGAACCGTACCCAGAGCCTTTGGTCAACACTATACTGTTTGCATACCTTCTCAAACATATGAATGAAACTATCAAAAGTATCCCCCTCTTTAAACTGCGGAAGAAATTTACTGACCTGTTGTGCTTCTGGGGTCCAGTTACTCCCTTCCCCCTTACCTCCATGACTCTGGCAAGGAGTCAGCATTTCTCTCTCATGCTTCCTCTGCCTTTCCTTTTCCTCAGCTTTTATCTCCAAATGCCTGGCCTCCAACTCAAGTCTCTTTAGCGCCAGATGGATTTTTAAATCCTCTGCAGAAAGGTTGAGCTGTCCATTCTCTGAGGGTATTATATCTCCACTGCCGGTCTGATTGTCCTCCTGGTCACTGTTTTCTGATGCAGCTGTAACCACGGCTGCAATCAGGTCTGCCTTACTCAGGTTTCCATGCATCAGTCCCTTAGCCTGGCATATCTCTGTCAGCTGGCTCCTTGTTATCTTTCCATACTCCTCTGCTGACATGGTACCTGTTCACTCTGACTAACTAAGCTAACAAAAGAAATAAAACAATTGTGATCTGAACTCTGAGTATTCACTGCATGGCTGATTTAGAGTACAAACACCTTCAAAGCTCACTGTACACAAGCTACAGGAATTCACTCTACCCACACTACTACAAGCCATTTAGTATTTGCCAACCAATTAATATGTGGTGTGGACACCCCACCTCTGCCTAACAATTAATATGTGATGTGGATATCCCACCACTGCCAAACAATTAATATGTGATGACTGAGCCCTGGCCCAATAATCAAGAAGCCTCACCACTAACACCAGAGAGGGCATCTCATATATGAAGAAAGGATAACCAATACACACAGTAAAGTGTAATTTCCCTTAAGAGCACACAGATCACAGTCAGTCTGGGGATGGTTGCTCCCTTGCTCTCCAGGTCCCCAATAAGACTCCCCACTGGCAGAGCTATAGGGTCTAGATCTCAGCCTAGTGCGCAAGCTAAAACCTCCAGCATACTCTCTGTCCAACCAGTACTTCGTGTCCCTGCCCAAGTAGCTGACATACACACACACACACACACACACACACACACACACACACACACACACACACACACACACACACACACACACACACACACTTTGAGAAGAGTTTATATAACCACACAGACACTCCTGGGAAAGGTTGGCACAAGTTCTCCAGCTGTGCCCGTTTTACCCAGACTATATGTTAGTACCACTTGCCACCACCCACTAATATTTATCAGCTACTCAAAAGCCCTTAATAGGGTGTCCAATTATTACTGTGCAATATTATTATCCAATTGGTAGTATAACTAAACAGTCAATGCTTATTAGAGTGACTTGGTACAGTAATCACTATAAATATGCAATGTACTCTAGAGCTTAAATTATCTCTACACAAAACAGCCACAGTTGAAAGGTTTTAAAATATTTAATAAAAAATAATAAAAACACAATATAATACTTCTTACTACACAGTGCTAGTCAAGAGTTCCGAGATCACAGAGAAACACTTAAAATAATTCTGTAGTACAGTTCTGACATCACAGAAAAACACTTAGTCTAATCTTTCTAGTTCCTAGATATTTCTAAAAGAAAACACAAGTCTAAGATAACTTAAATAAGAAAACAGACAGAGTGCTGATGAGTTGGATGGTCAAGACAAAAATGTTTAATAATCTCTGGTTCTCTCTGTTTAAATTGAAATTGCAGTTCCGATTCACATTACATCATTCTTCACACTTCCCTGGGTTCCCAGGCTAACAGAAACTGCATTTACATTCTTAATATCTCCTTTTGTTATCTTGCAGCTGGTCAGGAAGCAGAGCAATAAAAATGCATTTGCATGTTTAAATCTAGCAATTTAACTCTTGGTTAAAACAATAGAAAGAATGTCTTCATCTGGATGGGTTGGAACCGACTTTAGATCAAAGGGTCACAACATGCTTTACTTTGGTCAGTAGAGAGCACTGTTGTTTCATTTTTTTTCAGTTTCACATCTAACAGCAGTTTTTATTTTCATTTAAGACAACAAGCCTGTGTCTTACATTGATATTTACAAATGATAGAACTACCTATAAAATTCTATCTGGCTAGGCTGGCAGCCTTTACATCTCAGTTAATGTATTGATCAACATTTTAGCTGGTCTTCAATGATGACACTAGTAGTTTAATCTGGTGAACTTACTCAATCTTGTTGTTGTTAGATGAGACAATAGTAAAATATATCTTTTAGTCTGAGATTATTTTGCATATAAATTCTATTAATTTTGTTTTATTTTGTTGGGATTTAGAGGAGATGAGATGTCTTTAGCCAATAATGCATGCTGGGTTATGGGTTGAAGTTCTGTTGGTGTTTTTGCTGTGCAGATCAGGGTAGAGGCATCAGTGTACTGCACTGTAGTGGTTTGCTGGCAGTATAAAGATCATTAACAAAGAGATTAAACAGCAGGGGACCTAATACAGAACTTTTTGCGACTCCTATTTTTACTGTGAGGAATGTAGAGATATCATGCTTCCATTTGATGCCTGTGCCGTTTTGGATGGGTAAGTATGGAACCATTGTAGAGAGGTATTACCTAGTCCTATATCTGAGAGCTGGAGTAGACTTTTTATGGAACCCTGTATTGAAGGCTTTAGACAGGTATAAGAAAAGTGTAGAGCTTATATTACCTTAATTTCTTTGTGTGTTCACAGCAGAAGTGAAATGAAGCAGAGGAATAGCAGTGCTGTAGTGAAACCCAAACCCATGCTGGGTATATATAAGTTAAAAAATACTTACATGTTCAGATATTTTATATGTCAATATAACCTTTTAAGGGGCAGATGGTTAGCAAAGAGTACTGGGTAAGTATCCATCCATAATAGTAAGAATTAAATAAATGTTTATGGGTTAGCAGCAGAAGGCAAAATGTTAAAGTCAAGAAAACTGAGAACAGAGCTAGCATTAAGTGTTTCTGAAATTTTGTTAGATCACAGAAGGAAAACAGAATTCCAGTTCATTGTTAGTGGGAAAATCCCTGACCTTTGACAGTACTTCATTAGTAAAACGTTTCTGGTAGAAAAAGAGAACAAATAGAAAAATAGCAGTTTCAAAAGGAATAGGAAAGCTTTAGTAACCATATAGGTAGATAAGAAAAAGTCTCTGGATTATAGGAGACTTTTATCAGTGCTAAGGAACAGAAAGGTAATATAGATTGTAGAAATACAGATGGGAGAAAAGAAGAGGGGAACATAACAGTGTAAGACAGAGAAAAAGCAATAAAATTGAATAACCAGCACATGATCATGAGAAGGAAGATGTATATCTTGTGAAATAATTGCTTAAAAACATTAGTAGCTGTGTTTTAACTAGAGATGGTGAGTTTATGCTCCTTAAAACAAATAAAGAAAACAAATAAAGAGATGTACCATGTTTTGCAATTTGGATGGCAGTTTATCATACATTAATGACTAAGTAACAAAATGGTGTTTCATCATGACCATACAAACCACACTGCCCATCTGTTAGTGGGTAGGTCAGAGTTTCATTATTCAAAGAGTTAGTGAAGGCTATGTAAGTTCTGTAGGCAGTATATTATGACATAGATACCAGTCATGGGTACACTAGGAATCCAGAGGAAGCAAAAAACTCTTTTTTTGTCATTTCTGTTATTAACATTTTCACTGTGTAACAAAAAAAAAAAACTAAAAATGAGTAACTAGTCCACCAGGTACCCAACATATACAAAGAAAATGTATGATGCTTAACTGAGACTAAACAACAACAAGCAAATTAAACAGTTTTCAAAGCATTTAAATAGAAAGCTACCGCCTTCTCAACTATAATAATTTGATATTGCATAGACAGTCAAGTCCTACTTAGGGTAGTTCCATAACAATTTCATGTAAACTTCTCTGTGATGCTGTTCAGCTCATAATTTATTTTATTGAGCTTAGAAGACAGCATTATTATATTGATACTTATATCTATATCTATGTCTACTTTGAATTCCTGAACTGCCAACAGACCAAACCACAAAAGACCAATACAAGAAACATGAAGAATCACAATCCCGTAACATTATTAATCGAATCGCAAAACACCGAAAACCCGAAAGCAAACTTGTCTCATACACTCCAAGACAAAATACCCAAAAAACACATAAACATTACTGCAAACCACCACTATCACACTTACAATAACTACTTTTACTAATCTTCACATAACCATATACATAAAAAGTAAATAACCTTATAAACAGAATATTAACCAACAGAAAACATTACCATTAGACTTCCACTATACTACCTCACAACCCAATCTCTGCAGTACTATACCTAACCTGAACAACTAAGCAACAGACAATACAACTATTTATTTCTCCTTCACTTTATCAGGCCAGGCTACACCCCCCCCCCCTGCACACCCCCATGTGGGGGGCTGTGCCATCCTTTTATCAGCCATATACCAACCCCAAAATTGCACTGATTAAAGAAAAAGGATAAACTCTAGCAATCGCTACACTACAGTTCTCTCTTGACAGCTTCAGTCTACCTACATAAAACTGCACTCTACCCTGCCACTTCAAGAAAATGTCATTTAACATTATCAACATGAAAGTGTCTTTAATTACTTACCTCTACCAAAACTTACACTGCCATACCACTTCTTCACCTATTCTACACGTTGAATAACTACATATATATATATATATATATATATATATATATATTTATTTATATACTTAACTAAAAATCTTATCAAGGAACTCTCTTGCAGATTAGTCCACTGAATAGTTATAGAGGAATTTATTAAAGTAGCTAGTTCTGTATGTGATTAATCATTGTCTTTACTTGTAAAGTCCAACTTTAAGCTGCACTACTGCCAGCATAATTTGTATGCTAATAGCAATATTACCATCATAATTACATAATAAATACAAAAGGAGAGTCCTGTTGACTTCCAAGATGGCTGCAAACTGATCAACATCTTGATTTCAGCTCTCCTGGTGTGAAAAAGGAAACTTAGAGATAGAGACCAGTAACTGCAAGTTTTAGTAAATTCAGTTACTGGCTATGAAGTACACTGTCTGGATGCAAGGAAAGAAGAAATTTAGAGAGCCTCAAACAAAATCAGCTAGAATAGGTGAAGAGAAAACACTGCAGTTGTTCATCAAAAAGCAGTTCAAGCTCGAGTTTTGGTGTAAGACATGGCTTCCAGGAATCTGGAGGAAAAATAAATCAAATGTGCTCAGATCTGATTAAAATAAATGAAAGCCTGAAGCAGTATATCAACTCAAATAACAAAAGGCTGGAAAAATGGAAGAGGGTTTAAAGAGCTATTCAGAAGAACTGATAAAACTGTAAAAGTCAGAAGTCGAAATGATGAAAAAGCTGGCTGATTATGAGACTATTTTAGAATAGCTGTTTCAGAAAATGTAGAGTTAATGGACAGAGTATGCACGGAAAACTTGAGATTTTTTTTGCTGTACCAGAGAAACTGGAAGGAACAGATTGTATTAATTTTATGAAAGTACAAATATGCAATTGAACTGGTATGCCACAGCAGGATTTGTTGAAAGGCCACATCATGTGTATGCTCCAAACATGGCCATGAGAAGGCAGTCAAGACCTGTATAAGTAAAGATGCAATCATACCAGCAGAAAGAGCTGACCCTGACAACACTGTGGCAGAAGAGCAAAGTGTTAAGACATGGAGATAGCAGACTGTTTGTGGATAATGATTATTCACTGTACAATAAGCAGAAGAGAAGCAAATTTATCCCAGAAATCAGGAAATGCCAAAAGGAAGGTGTGAGATTCAAGCTGCTGTATCCGGTTGTCTTCAGAATATTTTTCCTGGAGGATCAAAGTCATTTTTAATGTAGAACAGGCTAATGAGAAAATACAAAAGTTTGTTCAACAAATACTGAGCAATCAAATGGAAGGGGACTCTGCTTCTCATTCTTCTGATAATAAAGCTCATAGTGAGAGGATTCCAAGATGGCTGCACACTGAGTAACAGCTTAACTCTAGCTCTCCCAGTGTGAAAAACAGAAACTCAGCAGAGAAGGTCAGTAGACTTTTGTGTTTATAGGTAAATTTCAGTAAAAGGCTAGTAAGTGTACTGCCTGGATGCCAGGAAAAAAGAAATACAGAGCACCTGGGAAAAAATCAGCTACAAAAAATGAGGAAGAAACACTGACTGAGGAAAGTTCTGCAGCTGTTCAGTAAAAAGCAATGCAACCTCCAGACATGGCTTCCAGTAACCTACAGGAAGATATAAGACAACTGCACATAAACCTGGTTAAAATAAAAGAAACATGGATGGATTATGTCAACACAAGCAACAAAAGGGTGGAAAAAATGGAAGAAGCTTTAAACAGATATTTAGATGAGGTGATAAAGCTGCAAAACTCAGAGGTTGAAATAAAGAAAAGGCTGGCTGAATATGAGACTGCTCAGGAAGAAATGTTTAAAAAAATAATAGAATTAGAGGACAGAGCACATAGGGAAAATCTCAGATTTTCAGCTATACCAGAGAAGCTGGAAGGAACAAACTGCATTTATTTTATGAAAGCACAAATAAGCAACTGACTGGTATTCCACAGCAGGAGTTGTTAGTTGAAAGAGCACATCATATGTATGCTCCAAACCTGGCTATGAGAAAATAACCTAGACCTTTAATAGTAAAGATGCAATCCTACCAGCAGAAGGAGTGGATTCTAACAAAACTGTGGCAGAAGGACAAAATACTAAATGTGGGAGACAGCAGAGTATTTGCTGAGAATGATTACTCATTGTACACCAGGCAGAAGAGGAGTAAATTCATTCCACTATTTAGATAATGTCAAAACACCATTGTGAGATTCAAACTGCTGTATCCAGCTGTCTTCAACTTATTCTTTCCTGGAGAGACAACATCAGTTTTTGATGAAGTACATGCTAAGGAGGAAATACAAAAGTTTGTCCAACAAAAAGGAGATTCTTCTTCTTTTTCTTCTGGTAATAAAGACCACAGAGAGGCTTTATTTGTGAAACCTTTTCCATTGTTTCAATGGAAAATGTTGGAGAGAAGGAGGGGAGCAAGAGAGTTGACTAGAAGAATTGAGAGAACATTGGAAATGAAGCAAAGACAGGATTAGGGAGCTGGAGATGAACAGTAATAAAACCAATAACTTAATGTAGGATTACAGTGCAATAATTATATTTGCAAAACATGACAGAACAAGACAATCTGGAAATACTGGACTTTTTCAGTTTCTGTTGGACTTGTGGGGGACTCTAAAGTATATGGCCAACATCATCTCATTAATGTTTGGAAAAAAGTTTGAGGAGGGGAAGTGAGGGGAGAACATTAACTATAAGTAAAGAAGACACTTCTTTCTTAATAGCACTATTTTTATGGTGTGTGGTTTTATTTGCATGCTGTAAAATAAAGTTTTGTCAGTTATTTTTAAGTGTAATGGGGATTGTAAATAGGTACAGCTGTTCTTTTATTCCCCTTTCTTTCTCCATTCTCGCTTTCTTCTTTATCGATTTTAACAAATGTAGGCACTACAGTGTAAAAAAATCATGGTTAAAAGAGCGTCATAAAAGAGAAAATAATGTGCTTTTTCTCATTCAAAATACAAAAAAAAATCAGAGATCAACACCAGTATGTAAAAATTGCTTTTAATTAAACTTAACTTAGCAAACCTTTCAAGTTATTCACCCTTTATCAATGCATAAAACATTATTTAAAAGCAGCAGTTCATTCAAAAAGACAATCCATATGTATAAGCAGCCAATTATATTTCAGTATTAACTAATCAATCAAACAGTCACCAAAACTCTTAAAGAATCAAACACATATAGATAAAATATATATAAGAAAAGATAACAAAACAAATGTAAAAAGAAAAAAAGAAAAGTCTGGACAAGGTCAGGGTAAACTTTTATTAAAATGGTGAGCACTTTCACAGGTAGAATGTCCTGCTTCTTCAGAACAAATAAGTTTAAAATGGAGAACAAAACTTTTGAAAGTGTTTTTAAAAACATGAAAGCCAATGAGAACCAGCTAACAAATAATTAATCATTAACTTGTTTTACCTTATTGGTATAAAATGCTGAACATTTTAACCTTTCAGATTTTTTTTATCAATTATATTTCCAGTATCATTTAATTGTTCAGAAAAATATGATCAAGCCTTGGTGTTCCTTAAAGGTCTAACCTGATTAATAGTATCATTAATATCATTCTCATTGTAACCCCTATCTATAAAGCTTTTAGTAAGTTTATCTAATCCTGACATTTTTTTTATTTTATACATTTGGTATGCATAATCATTTAAATCATAAATGAATATAAGTCAGAATGTATTGCCATTTTGCGTCTTTGAATATAGAACAGGCAAGACTTGATTTTAATATATTGGTAGATATTTAGAATACTTAATTCAGTATCTCTTTCTATATTCACTTCTTGTCAGATGGCAATCATGATTCTTATTTATAAAGTTCTGTCTTGAAGTTAAGCTTAAGTCATCAGATTATATTTTTGTATAGAGCTTGTTTAAATAATGTTATATAGAGGGTATTTACTTAAGCATGTACAGTAACTTTAAAATATAGGTTCTCACAGGAATTGGATACATTGTTATTGATGATATTAATGATTAATTATTTGTCAGTTGGTTCTCATGAATAAAACTGATTATCTTAATAGTATAAATCCACTCACAAAAACCAAGAAACAAACTGGAAAAATGTTAACCCAGAAAAAAGTCCTCAAACAATCAAGTGCACACAAAAGTCCTGGGAACATATACCAAGCAGAAACTTGCTATACCAAATAATTCTTTAAAAAATGTTCTCCTTGAGCAAGTCTTGTAGAATAAAAACACAGCTTTATTACAAAAATGCAGTAGGTAAGCGCTTTCATAGGACTACCTCCCACTTCATCAGACCATTACAATAGCAGTACTATCCACTTATTTATAAGGCAAGTTAAATTGGTAATACCAATTAAATAGTAATTACCCATTAATTTTAAAGAGATATTCATCTCTACTTGAATTACTTGCATTATTTCTATTCAAACATTACTAGTATAAAAACACATATACAAGTACATAAAAATATAAAATACATACATAAAAATAATAAAACAAATCCTTTAACTGTTTCCCATGTCATAATTCAGTTTCATCCTAAGTATGCACCATTCTGTTATAAACTTCATAACTTTGATTTAACATACATAGTTAATACTACTGCTAACATAATTCCTATTCATACTGGGTCTCATTGACATAGAGACCTTTTCTTTAGTATAGGCTTTAATGGTATCCTGTCATTTAGTGCCTTACCTCTGTTGCCTCTTAACCTGACTATCCACCTTACTTCTGACGTTTCTGTTTTGTTGATTATATTTCCCCCCTATCATTTTCACCAACCACTTCAATATCCATAAATCTAAAATTATGTGTGGAACCTATTTTCAACACATGTTTGGCCAAAGCATTAGTTTTATCGAAATTCCTAATGCTTAGTAAATGCTCTCTTATCCTTGTTTTAAATTCCCTATTCGTCTTACCTATATAGTAAGATGAACACACGTTACAGATAGCTAAATATACTATATTTTGAGTACTGCAAGTGGCCATAACTTTAAATGTAAACTCTATTCCTGTATCAGGGTGTTCAGATTTATTACTATGATCTATCCATTTACATTGGTTACACTTACCACATGGTATTGTTCCTACATGTTCTTCTTTTTCTTTTGCTTTCTTCTCTATACTAGCATAACAAAGGTGTCTTTTTAGTGACTTCTTATTTCTATAGCAAAATACTGGTTCTTCTCCAACCAACTCTCTTATATGCGGGTCACTTGTAAGTACAGGCCAGTGTTTCCTCACAATATCTTTCATAATCCTAACATCAGACGTATAATCTGTGGCTATTTTAACTTTATCTGAGTGGGATATATCTATTTTTCTCATCATCTGACTTTCTCCTTGTGAGAAATCAGGTTTGCCCTTTGTGGGCCTCAAAGTCTTAACTTCTGTCATTACTTCTTGTATTTCATTGTGATTATAACCTCTTTTTAAGAAGTTCCCACTCAAATCTTCTATCTCATTTTCAAATATTGTCTCTTCTGCTGTTAATCTTGAAATTCTTAATGCTTGCCCCTTCATAACATTTTTAAAAATATGTTGGGGGTGCATACTTCCTCTATGTATATATGTATTCTTGTAGCACTCCTTTCTATATACTTGGGTTGAAAAACTCCCTTATGGGTCCCTGTTCACCATTACATCAAGGAAGGTGATGTTACTTTCTGAATGACTCATCTCAAATTTTAAAAAGGTAGTGCTCTCATTCAAGCTCTTGTGGAAACACATTAGCTCTGGCTCTGTACCCTACCATAACAAAAAGAGGTCATCTATAAAACGTCTATAGAATTTAACTTGTTGCCACTTCTCAAATACTATCCACTTCCTTCCCCAGTTAGCCATTACTATGTTTGCGTAACTATTCGCACTTGAAGTGCCCATGGCTACACCTTCTTCTTGTCTATAGGTCAAGTAGAGATGAATATCTCTTTAAAATGAATGGGTAATTACTATTTAATTGGTATTACCAATTTAACTTGCCACTTAATTTAAAATCGTTTTTTCTCTAAAAACTGCAGTTTACCTGATTTTGGCCTAGCACTCAAGTGTGGGGTCATTTATTGCACTGTTGTGATTATTTTGCTGCTTGTATATCTCTGCTACCTTTAAACTACAACAAAAAGAAAACAAAAAACAAAAAAACTTGCTTTTTTCCTACTTTCTGAAAGTTAAGAAAGTTCAGTTACAGATTTGCTGTTCTGAACTGTTTGGACGTTTCTAGAAGGCCAGTACTTGCTTGGGCTAAAGGGAAGTCTCTGTGTTCACCAGTGGGAGTGGTTAACAATGAACAGCCTGCCTGTCCCTGGAGGAGTGGTTACTACCTAGAAGCTGTAGTTTTATTGGCCATTTTGGGTCAATTCTAAACTCCTTGATCTCTCTCTTAAAACCCTACAACTCTCTTTTTGCGCGGTTTTGCGCACTGAGTAGCGTTGGGCAGCGCCGCCTAAACAGGTTTAAACTATTCCAGGCTCCACAAAGTCTGCTCTTTACTTTTTGCCTTAGAACTGTTCAAGCTCTCAAAATAATCACTCTATTCTCTTTCTAAAGCCCTGCACTTGCTCAGCTCTTATAAGGAAACACTAACTAACTAAAGCACTACACCCTCCTTGACTTTTCATAAGTATTAGACTCCTGATTGGTCCTTCCTGATCAAGTGAAAAATCAGTTCCATTCCCTAATCTAACAGTTCCCTATACTAATCTGGTATGTCCAAATGTCAGTTTCAAGGTTACTCTCCAGTCCAGCTGGTGAATCTGGGAATTTACACAGCCAAACTAGAGGCAGAGCTCTCTCAACCCAAGACTGGCACAGTCAGTCAGGAGGAAAAGGTAACCACCCACACCACAAATCCAGTCTCACACAGACCTATTGCATCTGCATACCCAACACATAAACACACAAAAACATACTCGGAGGCTCTAAATAAAAATCTGCCTAAACAGCAAAGACCTCCTGAGCAGATATCCAAGCAACAGCCACCTCTCAACAATACCCACAAATCACATATCTCACAAAATCAGTGTGCCTCACAGTCACAGCCCATAAGGCCAAACAATACACCAAATACACTTGTTATAGGGGACTCTATTGTCCAGCACACTGACGTCCCACTCACCAGACTGAACAAGGAGAAGGTCACTGTAAGCTGCCTGTCCGGTGCCAGGATCTGCCACATAATGCAAGCACTCAGGTCACTCCAAAGCAAGTACACGTATGACTCCATCATTGTCCATGCTGGTGTGAATGACCTGAGATGTACCTCCCTGGACTACATGAAAAGAGACATAGAGAAGCTCTCTGACCATGTAGCCCAGGCTGGCATGTCCCTGACCTTGAGTAGCATCTTGCCCTCACCAAGAATGATGCCACAGTATAAAGACAAAATGATCAGTTTCAACAATTGGCTAAAGTATTGGTGTCATTCAAATGGGATCCAGTGTCTGTCAGCCTGGGATGACATACTCGACAAGCCACGTTGCTTCGCTAGGGACAACTTGCACCTGTCACCCTTAGGCTTTTGTATACTGACCAAGGCTCTTGCCACCCCCATAGTGCCTTTTTTAGGCAAGGCTCAAAGGACAAACTCACCTCCATAGAAAACCCAAAGATAAAAAAACTAAAGGTAATTCTACTCAATGCCAGAAGTCTAAACCTCAAGATGCACGCACTCGAGACTCTCCTCAGTATGGAGAAAATCGATGTCTGTGCAGTAACAGAAACCTGGTTCAAGGCTCCTGAGAGCACCCCAGCACTACCAGGTTATAACTCATACCATGCATTTCAGCCCCAAAACTCGGACCGAAGCACAAAAGGAGGGGGAGTATCTATATTCATCAAAGATACCTACACCTCCAGGTTAGTGGCACTGCACAAAGCATTGGAAACCATCCATGTGCAACTAACAGTGGGCAAAACTGCCTTTCAGTTTGTAGCCTGCTGCAGAATACCCTCCCTATTACAGGAACCCCACATGGCATTCCTGAGAACACTGGAGAATATGAAGGTCTATCCAAACACTATGTTACTGGGTGACTTTAACTACCCAAACATTGACTGGGAAAACTACTCAAGCCTAAACACCCTTGCCCAATGGTTCCTTGAATTTATAAACTCTAACACAATGGAACAACTGGTCACCACTCCCACAAGAGGGAACAACATATTGGACCTGGTCATCACCAACATGGGGACTCTATGTTCCACACCAGAGGTAAACCCCTCATTGGTAAGATCAGACCATAAACAAATTTCCCTGGACATCCATATCCCGTCCCCACCCCCAGCCAAGGAAATCACTGTAAAGAATTTCTCCAAAGTCAACTTTGCACTTCTCAAGACTGAGGTGGAATCCTTCAAAGCCCCTGGGCCAGAGGACAATACAGCCCAATCCGCAGAATCCTTTACAAATGCATTCTATGAGCACCTGCAGGAATGCATGGATCATGCTATCCCAAGTAAAACCAAGACTCACTCCTCCAAAAACAGGAGACCGGTCTGGTGGACCCCGGCCATAAATAAGCTGTACAACCGAAGGAGCTACTACATGACAGAGCAAAATCCCAAAAAGGGAAGGCATCGCTGATCAGTATTAGCAAGAAACTTTGATCCCTCATAAAATCATCAAAGGCCAGTATCAAAAGAAAAATTGCCCTAGACACTAAAGATAATCACAAGGCCTTCTTTAGTTATGTCAGAAACATGGGCAGAAACTCCCAGATATGCTCTGAATCGTTGCATAATGGTACAAAATATACCAAACCTACAGACATAGCCAAAATCCTGGCAGACAGATTCAGCGCAAACTTCTCCCCCCCTTCCCCCCCAAAGGAGCAAATGCCTATCCCAACTGAATGTAACCTCCCTGACATCACAGATGGACAGGTGAAAGCTGCCCTCCACAAAGCAAAAAACACAGCATCTATGGGACTGGACGGTGTCCCAGGCTGTGTCTTACACGAGCTCTGAGAAGAACTGAACCCTCACATTAAGTCACTGTTCAAACATAGCCTTACTACAGGATGTGTACCCAAAGAATGGCGTAGAGCTACAGTGGTCCCACTCCACAAAGGTGGTGCCACAACGGACCCCGGAAACTATCGCCCCATAAGCCTGACTAGTCTGGTCTGTAAAGCTATGGAGCATATTATCATGGAACTCATAAACAAAGACATTGGAAGCCTCCAGACACTGGACCCTACCCAATTCGGCTTTGTTAAGGGCAGATCTTGCCTCTTAAGCCTAGTTGATTTCTTTGAAACAGTTACCAAAGCCATAGATGAGGGCAAGGTAGTCCACACAGCCTGCCTGGACTTCGCAAAAGCCTTCGACACAATACCCCACTTGGGCATCATAAATAAGCTTACCAGCTTAAATATCAACTCCTATATCACAAGATGGGTTGCAAACTGGCTCAGAGATAGAACCCACATGGTCAGAATCGCAGGTGCCATGTCCAAATCCAAACCAGTTACAAGTGGCTTCCCACAGGGCTCAGTTCTGGGACCTCTCTTGTTTGGTATATACTTCTGTGAGGTTCAGGCTAACACAGGGGGATTATGGCTGATAAAGTTCGCAGATGACTGCAAACTGGGGGCCATAATCGAATCTCCAGCTGACATAAGCATGCTCCAAAAGGGTCTCACAGAGACGGATGCTTGGTGCCAGAACCACGGCCTCAAGCTAAATGCTAAAAAGTGCATAGTCATCCCCTTTGGGAAAAACATGGTGCCCACAAATTACCACATAGGTGGTAATCCATTAAGTACGGAAGAAGTAATTAGAGATTTGGGGACCAACATAGATAGTAATCTCTCCTTTGATAATCACGTTGCCAAAGTGGTTAGAAAGACCTTCTATATAGCCCACCTTATCACGAAAGGGTTCTCATCTAGATCAAGAGAGGTCATTATGCCCCTCTACTCGTCACTCATCAGGCCCATAATTGAATACAATGCCCCTTTTGGGATGTACCTTACCCGACACCTGCAGCAACTGGAGAGACCCCAAAAGTACCTCACCAAGAGGATCATGGGCTACAAACAGATGTCCTATGCAGCTCGACTAAAGAAACTCCAGCTCTACTCAGTTGCTTACCACCTACTCGGAGGCGATCGATGCCTGACGTACAAAGTCATGTCAAACCCAGAATTAATGGACATGCTCCACCTCAAAAAATCCAAATCCCTTAGAGCTACACACTCCAGGGACCTAAACCTCAGCACAAAAATAAATGGAACATGCTGGAGGAACAGATTCATTTCCCAGTGGCTCCCCTCACTCTGGAATAGAATCCCAATTCATGTTAGACATAGCCCCTCGCTGACCCTCTTCAAGCGAAATTTGGATGCGTGGATGGGAAATCGCAAATTCACCCCTGGGATCTCTCCTGTGTCCCTGCTAGACAGAGGCACAGTAAACTAATCTTAAAAGGGTACCTTCTGTGACCTACTTTACAGAGGCACAGTAGGCTAATCTAATAGGGAGGCAGAAGCCAAATACCCTCTGGCTAGGCTTATAAATGCCCTAGGGCAGATAGCCTAGTATCTACCTATGAACCTATGAACCTATAAATAAGTGGATAGTACTGCTATTGTAATGGTCTGATGAAGTGGGAGGTATTCCCATGAAAGCGCTTATCTTAATAGTATGCATAAGATTTTAAATGTTGGCAAGGTATCTAAAATTATTGATAAGCAAAAAATGAATGAGTGAATACTTTTATTGATGATTTACAAATGCAAGAATATATTACTTGTGAAATGTATCTACTATATATTTCCATGTACCCATAAAATTCATAGGTTCATAGGTAGGTACTAGGCTATCTGCCCGAGGGCATTTATAAGCCTAGCCAGAGTGTGTCGGCGTTCGCCATCCCATTGATTAATTAACTGATTCTCTGTCAAGCGGAGCCAATGAAGTGATCCCAGGGGTGTATTTTCTGTTACCCATCCACTCGTCAAGGTGTCTCTTGAAGAGTGTTAGTGAGGGTCTCTGCCTAATGTAGTTTGGAATTTTGTTCCAAAGCATGGGGAGTCTCTGTGACAGGAATCTATCCCTCCAGCATGTTCTATTTATTGTTGTGGTGAGGTTTATATCACTAGAGCATGTGGCTCACAGTGACTTGGATTTCTTTAGGTGGAGCATGTCCATCAATTCTGAGTTGGACATGGCTTTGTAAGTCAGGCAGAGATCACCTCTGAGTAAGCAATATGCCACTGAGTACAGCCAGAGTTTTTTCAGTTGGGCTGCATAGGACATATGTTTGAGGCCAGTAATCCTCTTGGTGAGGTACTTTTGTGGTGTTTCCAGCTGTTGGAAGTGACTTGTGCGGTACATTCCAAATGGGGCATTGTACTCTATGATGGGTCTGATGAGTGATGAGTAGAGGGGCACTATAACCTCTTTATTTCAAGATGCAAACTCTTTAGTAATTAGATGGACCACATAGAAGGATTTCCTAACTTCTTTGGCAATATGATTGTCAAAGGAGAGATTATTATCTATCTGGGTCCCCAGATCTCTTATTACCTCTTCTGTATTAAGGGGGTTGCCACCTATGTGGTAATTCGTGTGGGGTTTTATTTTTCCCAAACAGGATGACTATGCATTTTTTGGCATTTAGCTTGAGGCCATGACTTTGACACCAGGTATCTGTTTCAGTAAGGCCCTTTTGGAGGATGTCCGTGTCAGCCGGTGAGTCAATTATGGCTCCCAGTTTGCAGTCATCGGCGAACTTGGTTAGCCATAGTCCTCCTGTGCTTGCCTGTACTTCTGAGAAGTATATGCCAAACAGTAGGTGTCCCAGGACCGAGCCTTGTGGGACACCACTTGTGACTGGTTTAGAGTCGGACCTGGAGTCCGCTATGCTTACCATGTGAGTTCTGTCTGTAAACCAGTTGGCAACCCATCTCATGACGTAGGGGTTTATGTTACCCCTGTTCTTTATGGTCTGCGTAAAATTCATAAAGATAGGTTCCACCCACCATTAAGATCAATTGTATCTGGTAGAGGGTGAATAACAGAGCCTATTTCTGTATATTTCCACAATACGTTAAATTCATATTCTGTCATGATCAAAAGTTTTATACACGATACAGGGGATTTTTTTAAAAAAAGTTTTTCCTGCTATAAGCAATATTACACTCCCGATTGTATTCTGGCGATATCGGATATCAACTCACTATTCACGGCCATATCTAATTCATTTGTTATTGAAGCTGTTAGATCATTTTTACATGGGAATAATGATTTGAGTAATAGAAAGATTGAAACAATTTGGTACTTATTGGATATAGTATTGTGTTATAATGTCTTTTTATTTGATGTCTACCATCAGGTATCCGGGGTAGAGATGGGTACCCTTGTTGCTAACATTTACCTTAATATTGTAGTAGATTGATGGGAAAGTAAATATTTTTTTGTACTTCTGTATTTCATTTAAATGTTCTGTTTTACAAATGTTTTGTAGACAACATATTTTTTTCTGGCAAGGAAGTATAACTACATTGTTAGAATTTGTAGATTATTTGAATCATACGACTGATTTTTTAAAATTTAAAATGATACACTCAGATAATGAAATCAATTTCTTGCATGCAAAAATCTATAAAAATTGTATGATTTTAGAAACTAGTGTTTATAAAAATGAGGTGCATTCAAATCCTCTGTTACGTAGAAGCAGCACACACCCAAATCATAGATTTAAAGGTGTTGTTCAGAGCCAGTTATTAAGAGCAAGTTGTCTGCATACAAATGTTGAAACTTATACAATACAAATGTCAGAAATGATTAATGAATTTAGAGATAGATCTTATAACTCCTCACTATTAGATAATATTTTTCGTGAAGTACTTTCAGAGTGAGAATATAAAGCTAAACCTTATTTTGCTAACTCTGGATCTATTTCTGACATTATTAATGAAAACAGGGTTCCACATAACAATAATGGGAATTTTAGATATTTAATTCAATCTTCTTCTTCATCTTCTGGCTGCTTCTGTTAGGGGTCACCACAGTGGATCATCTATTTCCATTTCTTCCTGTCCTCTGCATCTTGCTCTGTCGCACCAACCTCCTGCATGTCCTCTCTCACCACATCCATTAACCTTATCTTAGGTCTTCCTCTTTTCCTGTTACGTGGAAGCTTCATCCTTAGCATATTTTTCCCAATATACTCTGCATCCCTCCTCAGCACATGTCCAAACCAATGTAATCTTGCCTCTCTGGCTTTGTCTCTAAACCTTCCAACCTGGGCTGACCCTCTAATATACTTATTCCTAATCCTGTCCACCCATGTCACACCCAGTACAAATCTTAACATCTTTAACTCTGCATCGTCCAGCTCTGACTCCTGCCTTTTTGTCAATGCCACTGTCTCCAACCCATATAACATAGCTGTCTCACTACCCTCTTGTAGACCTTTGCTTTCACTCTTACTGGTACTCGTCTGTCACAAATCACTCCTGACACTCTTCTCCACCCACACCATCCTGCCTGTACTCTCTTCTTTACCTGTCTTCCACACTCACCATTACTCTGAACTGTTGATCCCAAGTATTTAAACTCATCCACCTTCACCACCTCTACTCCCTGCATTCCAACCATTCCTCTATCCTCCCTCTCATTCACACACATATATTCTGTCTTAGTCCTGCTAACCTTCATTCCTCTTCTCTCTAGAGCACATCTCCACCTCTCCAGGGTCTCCTCCACCTGTTCCCTTCTCTCACTACAGATCACAATCTCATCTGCAAACATCATAGTCCACGGGGACTCCTGTCTGATCTCATCTGTCAACCTGCCCATCACCATTGCAAATAAGAAATTACAAAACTTAAAATTAAATTAATAAATTAGATATTTAATTCAATATAGTACTAGAACTGAAGGTGTAATGAATATCATTAATTATAAATGGGATATTCTACACACACACACACACACACACACACACACACACACACACACACACACACACACACACACACAGGGATGGATAGGATAATAAATAATACCCCTCAGTTTGCTTTAAGAATTGCCAAAATTTAAAACAGACATGATGTTATCAAGAGATGAAGCCCGCCAGAGTTCCAATTCTTACACATAAAAAGCACACATTTCTATGCTACAACTGTAGTTGTTGTAAATATGTTATTACGGATACAGAACGTATAAATCCAATTAGTGGTAAAGTATTTAAATTGTTGCATTATGCAAACTGTATTTCTGAAAATATATATTTAGCTACATGTGTTATAAGTAGAATAATTGAACACCTCTCAGATATTATGAGAGATACATGCACTAACTCTCTTGTGAAACATATCAAAGAGGAAGGAAAAGAACATAGTTTTAGATTTTGTTACATAGTTCCTAAGTTTGTCTTTTGGCTTTTCCCGGTTAGGGGTCGCCACAGCGGAACTCAGGTCCACTAATGATTGGCAGTAGATTTTCACGAACGCCAAGGTGCCAGCTCGATGTTCAACCTTCAATGAAGGGATGCCCATACGCATGTCTTTCGAATGCCCACCCAACCACAGGGAGGACATGCAGACTCCACACAGAAGGCACTCCCCACACTCCAGCCGAGAATCGAACGGTAGAACCTCTTGCTGTGAGGCAACAACGCTACCACTGCACCACCGCAAATTATTCAACAACAACAGTTCCTAATTAGAAGTAAAAGGGGTGGTAATTTAAAGAATTATACAGAAGTGTCTGCACAGAATTGGAAGTTAGATTAACTGCGGATATTACACCTGGGTTAAATTCTGCAATTAGCATTAAGCCTTTATTAAAATGAAGCAAAATAAGTTATGAATTGAATGTTTCTTAAGTACACACATTATAGGTATATTTCCTCTTTTCTTATATATATTTTTATCTATATGTGTCTGATTAAGAGTTTTGGTGAATGTTTAATTGATTAATACTGAAATATGATTAGCTGCTGATGTAGGCAACTTGTCTTTTTAAATGAACTGCTGCTTTTAAATAATGTTTTATGCATTTATAAAGGGTGAATAACCTGAAAGCTTTGCTACATTAAGTTTAATTAAAATTAATTTTTATATACTAGCGTTGATCACTGACTTTTTTTTGTACTTGGATTTATCTTTGGTTTTGCAGCTCATTTACATGGATTCTGTTTTTTTTGTGTATGAGGTTGACTTTTTCTCATTCTTGCATGGGGGAAATGACTTGATTAAAGACCTTAGATTGATTTATTAACACGTTTTAAGAAAAAGCAAGTAAATGAAAAAGCATATTGACTATTATGAGGCTTTTTTCCAGCAAATGAATGTCTGCTTGGTAGCAATTCTCTGTCTGGCCTTCATGTCTCCATGGAAACAATCTAATAATGAGAAATTGACTGTCTGGTTCTCATTTCTCCATGAAGACAAACTGATAATAAGAAAATGACTGGTTCTCATGTCTCCATAGAGACAATCTGATAAAGATAAATTGGTTACAGTCTGGTGGCTTGGCTGGGGAAAAAAAGAAAAGAGAAACTAGCTAGGACATAATGTTCTCTGAAAGCATTCAGGGGTTTTCCCAGCTGGAAGACCTATAAAGATAAGACAAAACCAGGTAGCACATAGAAGAAGCACAGGCTGCAACATGCGTCTTAGCACTTATGCCTCTGATTTTAGGTTAACTCAAGTCTGTGAGTATGGCTGTCAGTTTGGGGCACTTGTTCCTATTAGATGGGCAAAACATACATTTTTGAAGATGTACACAGTTCTGTGTGTTACTATTAAATTAATAGGTATTAGAGGGGTATTGATTTTTTGATAGTTTCTAATAAAACAAAAGGTTTTGTAAAATGTGACATAAGCTCAGCTGGATATGACAAAAACAACTACATAAAAGTTCAACCTGCCAAACAATGTATGCATGTAACACAAAAACTGGAACTAGACAGACATTTAGCAAAAACATTTTATACATAAAAGATGGATATAATAACATTTTAATACAATGATGCTTTCTATAAAGTCTTTAAATGCCAATGATCTCACAGATAAATACAAAAAAGAAAGAATAGTGAACTATATTAAAAAGTAAAATGCAAATAGCAATGTTACAGGAGACACACTTGGAAAAAATGAACATGTGAATCTGATAAAGAAATGTTTTCAGGATGGTTATTCAGCAGAATATCTGAGACAAAGGAAAAGAGGAGTATTTATATTTACCTCAAGAAGAGCTCCAACAGTGATAGAGGAGGATAAAAAAGATAATAATTGACGATTTTGTACTGCTAAGGGGCTACTGGCAACGAGGAGGATTATGCTGGCATGTATTTATATTCCACCTAAAACTACTATAATGGAGCTTAAGAAAATTCTGGGAGAAATAATCAGTTTTCAGCAAGAAATATTACTTATAGGTATGGACTAGAATTTGATTTGCAGCAGTGAAGATGTATCGGGGGGAGGCGCAGAAGGGGAAGTATAACAAAGGAGGGTAGATGTTTGAAGAAATTTATAAACATATTTGGCATGGAAGATGTGAATTCAGTAATAAGAGTTTGTTGTGAATTTTTACAAATTATTTCCCAAGATATAAAAACTGGGCTAGGCAAGACAGAATTTACATTTCACAGGAACATGAGCATTTAATTGAAGGTCTTGATATGCATCCAACAACTATTTCAGATCATGCACCAATAATAGCTAAAATAATAACACAATGTAATGAAATAAAAATGAGACACTGGAACTTTCCCACCTATCTGTTGAAAAGAGAGGAATTTAAGGAATGGGTAGTAGAGGTTATTTACGAGCTATAGCTAAGGATTGGGATAAAATTAAAGAGTTTTATTTAGGGTGGAAATAAAAGAAAGGGAGCAAAGGTTAAGAAGTAACAAGAATTATTTAGAGGGACTGACAAATGTTAAAGTATTGCAGAATAGGGGGACTCTCAAAGCACAAGAACAGGATCAACTGCAGAATGCTAAGCAGAACATAAGGGATTACCTCGATAATATACACTAGTTTAGAAATATTGCTGTTAAGCAACTGTTTTTTGATAAAACTAGTGCACAAAAACTTTTAGCACAATGACTCAGGCAACAGAAAGTAGAAAGGGCTGTCACCAAACTTAGGGAGCTTATAACAAGGAAGGTAACAAAATATCCTATAGACGTATTAGAATTATTTTGGAAATTCTATGAAAGTCTGTATAAAACAGAGAAATATGGAAATCAAGAAAAGATACAAATGGAGATGTTTATTGAAGAATTAAATATGCCAAGGTTAGAGACAGATGAGGCTCAATTAATAACTGTTAGAACAGGAAGAGCTGAGATAAAAAATGTGATGTATAACCACTCTGCAGAAAAGTCCCCAGGAATAGATGTTATTTGTGTGGTAGTTTGGAAGCTAAGAGGGAAAAACTGATAAAGATCTGGAAGGTTCTGTCTAACAGTATTTTAAGAGGATAAGGAGAAGTACCAACATTCTGGAAGAAAGCAGTGGTATGTGTAATACCTAAAGAGGGTAAAGATCCATATGATCCAGTTTCATACAGGCCCATTTCAATACTAAACCATGACTATAAAGTGTCCATGTCTATAATGACTAAAGGAATGGCAAAAGTAATGCCAAAAATTAAAGATATGGATCAATATGGTTTTGTGGAGAGGAGTGTGATATCCCCTCTCTGGGCCAGTAATCAAGGAGTCTGAATCCTCACCAATGACACTGGAAAGGGATATTTACTTGGAACAAAACTGGATTCACCTAGTATTTCCAGGTGCAGCACTCTGCATCAAGCACAATTTCCCTTAAGAGCATACAGGGAACACACTCAATCCACAGTCCACATTTCCCTGTCTCCCTCCAGGTCCCCAGTAAGGCTCTCCACTGGTACAGCCATAGGGTTGATATGTGGGAAGAGGCTAAACAAAACATAATACAAAAACTGAGAAACTGGAAGCTCTTGTTTATGGATATGGCTAGCAAGATACACGCAGTGAAAATACTTTTAATCCTTTTCGTTTTATAGACAGATCAGGCATATGTTTATCAACCAGAGGAGAAGCTGTGGACAATAATTAATAAAGAGTTGAAAGAATTTATCTGGGAGAGCAAGGGTCAAGTAGGATAAGTTGATCCTTGCAAAAGAACAAGATGGTTTAGGATTACTTGATTTGAATGGATATTTTAGATCTACACAGTTAAAGCTCATATACATAACACAAGCAGAATGTTATAATTCAAAGTAGAAAGGTATGATTGATGATGATGATGATGATGAAGAAGAAACAAGGGGAAAATTCAAGAAATAAGGAGAGAGTGGGATTTTGGATGCAGATCCTTAAGGAGAATAACAACAGCCATACAGAATATTATATTCATATACTATATTATATGTATAATATATAATATTATATTAATAAAGTAGCAGAATGTATTCTAAGTTCAAAGCCAACACAACAAAGGAGAATGGAGATTTTGAAGATACAGATAACTACAATTAGGGTTACAGAGAATAGGCAAGAGAGTATTGGCATTTATTGGAGAAAACCAGCAAAGGAACCAAGGTATTGGGAACAAATAACTAAGCAGTGAAAGATAATAGAATGGGAAGAGGCCAAAAAGACATCTGGACTTCAGGTTAGAGACTGACATCCTATTAGGGATTGATATCACAGTATAGGCAAAGGGAAAGAGATAGGACCTAAGTGAAAGACTTGCTATGATAGAGTGTTTAGTTGAATCTAAAGCAGAAGCTGTTGTTAAAGGGATAATTAGTAGGGCATATAAAATATTCCACAATTACTACAGGAATCAATCAGAGGAGATTAGAAAAGATTGGGAAGAGAGATTAGATAAGCAATTCATAAGGAGGGAATGGGAGGACATATGTATGGATCCAAAGTATGCAACAAGTCAAGAAGACTTAGGATTTTTGCTAGGAAGTATTTGCATAGGTATTTTATACACCAAGCAGACTCCAAAGAATTTTTCTTCATGTAGATGGCAAATGTTGGAGGTGTGATAGGGAAGAGATAACTGGGAAAATATGTTTTGGGAGTATAATGTGTTGGCAGACTTCAAAAAATCTCTACAGAGTACTCTGTCAGAAATATTGAGTGAGGAAATGGGAGTAACTAAGTAAACTATTTTTGAGCGGGTCTACAAGATCTGAAATGCCTAGCCATAGTAAATTCTTGCTAAGTTTAATTTTGGTGGCTGCCAAAAACAAATTGTAGAAAATGAAAATCAATGTCTACATGAATTGTATCTGAAGCATTAAATATTGTAACAGAGATAAAAAAAAAAACAGGAAGTGGATCTTCAGAGAAGAGTAGAAGCAAATTATATAGAAAAAATGGAAACTATAGGAACAATTTATGCAGAATAATGTTTTCGAGGAATGAAATTTAAAGGAAGGAAGGAACTGAGCAGTTTATGTAATGCTGGACTGATGATAGCTGTACAAAAAACATATATGTTGTATACTGTTTGTAACTGGGAATATATTTAATATAGTTTGTTTTCTTTTATATAAATTTATATTTTCCTATGTTTTAAGTGATGATTCAATAAAGGTGTTTAAAACAACATATTTCAGTTCTGTGGGACTTGAGTACAAAAACTTGAGCATGGTACATGAAATACAAAAGAACGCTGACTGCTCAGCTTTTGAATAGGGAGGAAGAGAGCCCAAATAACACACAAAAAAACAGAAAAAATACACTGGAAGTAAACAATGGCTGAGTCTATGGAGCAGACCGTGATGGTCTGTTACCTCTCACCCTGAAGCACACAGCTGGGTTTGAAAGTAATATGACTGAATGAAAGAAAACAGGAAGAGGATTAGCATCATTTGGAGAAGACTTACAGTTCAAAACCCTAGGCACATCATGTATAATTTCTTGAGTACCATAAGGGATATGGTTTCTAAAAGACCTCAGATCAACATTTCAGTTACAGTTATATTTTAGTTATAATTACACAAACTCCACTCCACACACCTTCAGATAGAAACAACTCTGATCCAAAACAATACTAAAACAGCAACAGCAAAATCTTCAGAAGTCAGGAATCGAAAGACAGGAACCAAAGTCAAATCCAAAAGCAAATTCTTTATTCTCCAGCGCCTCGGTGTAACCACCTTATATTTTAGTTATAGTCTGTGTTTTATAATCCAGCTTTATTTTTATTTGTTCCATTGTCAAAAAAAAGATCAACAAAAGAAAAGTTCTTGGGATGATAGGTTAAGATTAAGGTAATGGAATGACAACTTTAAGATCTGGAACTCTGTCTGGAGCTACATTAGATAAGGCAGAAGACGTTTAATGCTACAGCAGTGTGTTAAATGCCAAAGACAACAGATGTAACTAAAGTTCCTAAAAATGAATTGTTTTTGTGAAGACTGAGAAGACAATAAAGTGACAAGGTCAGAGATGCAGGATGTGCAGTAGAGAAGCAGCATATTACCAGGCAAGTGAATTCTGCAGACCGAACGTTTAATTTGAATACTTTCACATGTAGTAGGATAAGTGATGTGGACTGGATGGCAAAGAAAACATGAATCTTAAATTCTACCCTCAATTTCCTTATGGTCTTACCTAGTAACATTGTATCCTAGGATGCATATGTCACTGTGAACTACAATAAGTATAGAGCAGGATTTGTACATCAGCATGTCAGACAAGAAGCACACCACTACAAATATAAGCAGGTCAGGCATATCACTATGCATGATCCATGTCAAGGAAAATACATTTAACAGGCCATCATGTCTTTACACTGTCCTGTCTTTGTTGTCTTCCTGGTAATAGATATCTTTACTTACCTCATTACGATGTTGCACACATAAAAAAACATATCACCCAGTATATCTCAGCTCACAGCTGTATGCATAGAAATAATAGCTGGCTAAGACAGGAAAACAAAAGGAAAATGAAGGGCAGACAACATCTGTGGACACAATTCAAGGAATATGCATCAGGGTGCCCCCAAATACAGAACTAAGCTAACAGGTTCAAACAGATAAATAAAATGTCTCAGCACAGACCTTATATCGAACTAATTACTACAACCTAAAGGCACACTTGTGGAAGCTGCTATTAGACAAAAAAGTTAGTTTGTAATGATCACTTTGGCTGTGCCATGATGGAGACATTTTTCGCTTTATTTATACTTTTATGTTTTGATTACATGGCACATGGGTTTATGTGGTAAAATAAATTTTAATATTCATTTATCTGACCACATCACTTTTCAGTAAATAATGATATTATGATCCTGCTCCTTCAAATGGTCTGAAACCTACTTTTACTCTCACTTGCCCAAAGGTTGTATGATCTCTAAGTTGGTTCTATTGAAAAAGAGAGTGCACTGGAGAAAGCATCCTATATGAAGGTTTGAGATTTCCAGCACATGCTATATCTTTGTATGGTGTAGCCCATTTAATGGAAGGGGCTTATAGGACCATGATTCACTGAAAAGCAGCAAGCTCAAGGTTTTCATAACCTGAACTGCTTGAGAAGTCAGAATGGTGGCTACAAGCATGATTTAAAAAAATAAACAAATACTTGTGGTTAAAAGCAACATCGCACATACACAGTATAGTCATGGAATAAAAAAAATTGAACATTTTATAGCAACCAAATGATTGACACATGTAATTACAGTGTACTTATAGTGCAATAAACATCAAAACAACAAAGTCAATATCTAATATGCTGTACTCCATGTCTCTTCGCAACTACTTCATAGTCTGAAATGTTATAAGCAATGACTGCATTATATTGCAACTCCTATGGAGCAATTGCATGTATGTTTTTGTTTATGGACTGTTGATACAATAAACTATATCAGTAGCACATATGTATATGTGATGTTATTTCTTGCTGTGTGAAGAATATATTGTCAGTCAGGCTATCTGACTATTATAAAGGTGCAATACAGAATTAACATTTTTCATAACTGTTGTCATATTTCTTCTTGCACTGATGTTTGATGTTTTTAGGATTAGGTAGGCGTATATGGGTAGAAAATACATGTGGCTATGTATGTTTGTGTTTGTGTGTATGATCATGTGCTATATTGTGTCTGCTTTATATATCCATGCATACACACACACACACACACACACAAACACATATATATTTATATATACACATACATACGTGTGTGTGTGTGTGTGTGTGTGTGTGTGTGTGTGTGTGTGTGTGTGTGTGTGTGTGTGTGTGTGTGTATAATATACATATATATAGAGAGAGATACACACACACACTATAAATATATATATATATATATATATATATATATATATATAGTTTACAAACATAACCAGGAATTGCAGAATATTTTTTTGATTAAAAGATCGACTGCATATATCGATTTTAGGAAGTTCATATAGAACAAATTTTGAATGTGCTAAACATGGTGATCAACATTCGAACTCCGTAACTTCCAATTTTGAATGCCCAGTTTTCCTTTTAGCTTTTGCAGGGGGGAAAGCCCCCCTGCACCCCTACACCCACTGCATATTATATATACCAACTCTAAGATCACACTACAGTGAGGAAAAGGATAAACTTCCTGATCTGCACTGTACTACGATCTCCATTCAGAAAGTCGACTTAATATTAACGAATGTATACTCACATTCACTTATATAAATTTGATCACTTTCAGTTCAATATTACGAAATGTTGAAAACAAGCATTCGATGTAACACTATACGAAGATGTGCAATTCCTGATTTTGATAGTAAACATATATATATATATATATATATATATATATATATATATATATATATATATGTATATATAGATAGATAGTTATAGATAGATAGATATAGATAGATAGATAGATAGATATAGATATATATATGTGTGTGTGTGTGTGTGTGTGTGTGTGTGTGTGTGTGTGTGTTTGTGTACTTTATATATAAATATCACACACACACAAACACATACATATACTGGCTGCTAAATGTCTAAGTGTACAAAATAAAATGTCCTTTCTTGCAAATATTTTTACCACATACCCTAGAACTAGGGTAAACAGTTATAATGCTAACATTAGGCAGCAAACTAACTTCACAGAAGGAATGTAACATAAACAAATACAGCAGCCCGAGGGGAATATTTCCAGAAATATAAAGTGTAAGGTATAACATTTCACTGTAGTGGGAGTCAATTACAGGATGGCACTGTAATGGTAAACCATACTTTCTGAAAAGTTTTTAGCATCATTCTCTGTGTGGTTTTATTTTGAGGTTTTCTCTGAGCTATTTTTACCATGCTGGATTTCCTCTCACCAAACCTGATGTATAATCATTAAGTTTAATGTTTCTTACAGCAGTTATGCAGGGAATGCTAAGAAATGATTCCTTATACATTGATGCATGCATTCAAATATAAGCACACAAACAAAAACATCATAAACGGAAAGGTAAATGTTTCACACAGGAACTTGTCAGTTACAAATATAGTTCACTAATCACTTTAACTTTTTACTAGCACTTGTGCATGGCTACATAACACTGCTACTTAAAATGTCAGAACGCTATTTTGTTCTTTAATAATACACAATAAGCATATTAACAGTTTATGGCAAGATCAGTGCAATATTTGAATATGAGAGAGTGAGTGATTTGATTTACTGCTAAAATTCCAGGAAATTAGTGAGTTCATCATATTTATAAATTATATGCTGGCACGGGGTCCCCTTCAAAGGCTCAGAATTTCAGAACATTGAATCACTGGTCTGTGAAGACCAGATGATCGAAGTTTTGAAATATCGGACCTTGTGAAAGGAGATCACCCTACAGTGCAGAATGAGAACTTTACTATTCTCTTCACTGTAGTGTGCGCTTGGAGTTGATACATTTAAGTAGCAGGGGTGTGAGGGGTACAGGGGGGCTTGCCCCCCTCCAAAAATGTGAAACAATTTTTCACATTGTAGATTTTTTTTGTAAGGTTTGATACTTCAGAATTTCGATCTTCTGGTCTTTGATGATCAGAGGTTCAATGTTCTGAAATTTCAATCAGTTGAAATAGACCCGCTGGCACACTGTGGTAGAGAATATCTCCTTTTCTCCGATATGCAGTAAGCTTTGAATTTGTTATTATACTAAAAGGCACAGTAGATTCAACCTTTAATACTGGGGTGGGGTCACAGAGGAGGCTTTATCCCCCATAGGAAATGTTTGTATCTTTTCTTCCTCAAATTCAAAGTTCTGATTGCTTCTGTAATGTAAAGTCAATATACTTGCACAAACATACAAGAGTGCTAAAATCCATATGTAAATCTAGCTACTTTGCAGGGTGGATATTCACATGGCAACATAAACTAAAATACACTCAGTTCATTTATAAGCATAAGCAGTTTAGAAAAAAAACAAGCATTGTTTTTTTAAAGATTATAACTATGAAAAAGATGTACCTCGGCAATGTAGTACTAATATTTTCTGTCCCTAACCCAATCTCTTTGCCGCTTAGACTTGTATAATTAAATGTCAGTTTATATGAAGTGAGCCAGTAAATATCAATATTTTACTCTTAAATGTGCCTTTGCTGTATATATTTATTTATTTGGTTGGTCACTTGTTTAGCTAAACTTTTATTTTGTTAGTTAGCATATTTTAATTTTTTTTTTTCTGATCTATAAGAACTGAAAGTATGACTGGTTTTGTAGATTAATTTCACAGAGGCATAACGAAATAGATATAGTATTCATCTCAATAATAAATAAAAGATAAACAAATACAACAATTATTTAATGCAGGATTGTAGATATAAGGTTTTATTTAAACTCTCTTTAAAATATTCAGAGATAACTAGAAGTACTCCACATCAGAGATAAATTGTGATAAAACCCAAATCCAGTACTGTATTTTACTTAAAGACTAGCCATAATTTGCTAGTTTTTCCTTTTTTATCATAAAATCCAGTACTTTATTTTACTTAAAGACTAGCCATAATTTACTAGTTTTTCCTTTTTTATCATAAAATCAGTTATTTAGCCTGCACTGCAAGATAACTGACAGATACTGTTTACAGTCATCTGGCTGTAAAGAAAAATCTTGAACAAGATTATGTAATTTCTGTTAAAAAGTCTAATCCATCCATCTATGCATCCATCCATCCATCCATCCAAAGCCCCTTTTTCCCATTTTTTGCACATGTGGTCGGGGTGTCACTTCAACAACCATCCATAAAAATGTGGATCAGTAATTATAAACAAAATTGGCCCTTGGTATGCATGACGTGACTTAGACAGGTGCACAGCAGAACTGAACCACATCTTAAATTGTTGGATAAGTGGAGCAGTGTGCCTTAGAAGATAATACAAATAGGTAATCAGATCAAATAAAGCCAGCAATACAAATAAAATTAAATACAGATGTTTTATCTCAGGAAAAAACACAGTTAAAGGGACAGCAACACTTTACCATACCAGACAAGAGTACTGATTTTACTTAAATACACCAACTCCAGATTTTTCTCATACAAGGCTAAATTTTCATTCTGTGTAATATGTATTAATAACTTAATGTATTAAATTATTAGTTTAGCTGGTAGATGAACCTGACCACTACTGCCCATTTGCAGTCATGACCATATTACAGAGAATGAAAAGCTAAGTATAACATCAATATGGCACAGTAATTACAACTAAAAAAATAAAACATAGTACACAGACTAGAATAGGGAAAAAACTGGCAATATACATAACAGTATATTGTGTTACTTATGACAGATGTGCTGTAGGAACTGTTGTCCTGAAGATAAAATGACAGTCAATAAGTAGATATTGAAGTTACAAATCCAATGCATCTATATTTTGCCTGCTGTTGTAGGTGCAATTTAGACAGCTACTGAAGGAAGGAAGGGTAGGGAGCTAATGAAGTATGCTTACAACTGAGTTCCACACAGATGGGCTTAAGTTGAAGAAAGCTCTGCCAATGCAGACAAAAGAATAAAGCAGAATGATAAGTAACACTGTAGTACAGTCAGAAGATCTGAGAGATATGGAGTATTGTTTAACATAGTAAGTAACACTGTAGTACAGTCAGAAGATCTGAGAGGTATGGAGTATTGTTTAACATAGTATGTAACACTGTAGTACAATCAGAAGATCTGAGAGATATGGAGTATTGTTTAACATAGTAAGTAACACTGTAGTACAGTCAGAAGATCTGAGAGGTATGGAGTATTGTTTAACATAGTAAGCAACACTGTAGTACAGTCAGAAGATCTGAGAGATATGGAGTATTGTTTAACATAGTAAGTAACACTGTAGTACAGTCAGAAGATCTGAGAGATATGGAGTATTGCTTAACATAGTAAATAACACTGTAGTACAGTCAGAAGATCTGAGAGGTATGGAGTATTGTTTAACATAGTAAGTAACACTGTAGTACAGTCAGAAGATCTGAGAGATACGGAGTATTGTTTAACATAGTAAGTAACACTGTAGTACAATCAGAAGATCTGAGAGATATGGAGTATTGTTTAACATAGTAAGTAACACTGTAGTACAGTCAGAAGATCTGAGAGGTATGGAGTATTGTTTAACATAGTAAGTAACACTGTAGTACAGTCAGAAGATCTGAGAGATATGGAGTATTGTTTAACATAATAAGTAACCCTGTAGTACAGTCAGAGGATCTGAGAGATATGGAGTATTGTTTAACATAGTAAGTAACACTGTAGTACAGTCAGAAGATCTAAGGGACAGGGAGCATTGCTTGACATGGTAAGTAACAGCGACATGACAAAGCACACTACAGTATGGTCAGACAATCTGAAAGACATGGAGTATTATTTGATATGGTAAGAAACACTGTAGTACAATCAGAAGATCTGCGAGACTTGGAGTATTTTTGACATGGTAAGTAACTCTGTAGTAACGTCAGAAGATCTGCAAAAACTGGAGTATTGTTTGACATGTTAAGCCATACAGTGGTACATTCAGAAGTTCTAAGAGATTGCTTGACATGGTAAGTAACACTGATATGAGAAGTTAAACTGTATTACACTCATATAATCTGAAAGACCTGTAATATTGTTTGGCATGACAAGTAACACTGACATGGCAAGTCAAACTGAACACAGTCCGATTTGAAAGACCTGGAGTATTGTTTGACATGGGAAGTAACACTGGCATGCAACTCAACTGTAACACAGTCAGATTTGAAAGACCTGGAGTATTGTTTGACATAGGAAGTAACGCTAACATAGTAAGTAACACTGTAGTACAGTCAGAAGAACTAAGAGACAGGGAGTATTGCTTGACACAGGGTCTATGTCAGATGATCGAGTTTTCAGAAACTCGAAATTCATACTCCGAGATTGCACTCCCATGAGAAAAAGGTACATTTCCTGATCCGCACTGTACTGTGATCTCTATTCAAAAGTTTCAGGTTTTCAAAAACTCAATCATATGGTCTCAACCATATGAATTTCAAGTTTCTGAAAACTCGATCAACTGATAGGGACCCCTTGCCACAGTAAGTAACTGATGTGACAAGTCACACTGCAGTACAGTCAGAAGATCTGAGAGATGTAATATTGCTTGCCATGGTAAGCCATACTGTAGTACAGCCAGAAGATCTGAGAGATATAGAGTATTGCTTGGGATGGTAAGTAACACCGACATGACAAGTCACACTGTATTACAATCAGATGCACTGAGAGACCTGGAGTATTGTTTGACATGGTAAGTACCACTGACATGCAAGTCAAACTGTAACACGGTCAGATCTGAAAGACCTGTATTGTTTGACATGGTAAGTAACACTAACATGGAAAGTAACACTGTAATACAGTCAGAAGATCTAAGGGACAGGAAGTATTACTTGACACTGGAAGTAACAAGGGGAGGCAAAAGCCAACACATTCTGGCTAGGCTTATAAATGCCCTTGGGCAGATAGCCTAGTACCTACCTATGAACCTATAACAAGTCACACTGTATTGCAATCAATCTGAGAGACCTGGAATACTGTTTGACATGGTAAGTCACACTGCAGTATGAATGATCTGAGACCCTGGAGTATTGTTCAACATGGTAAGTGACACTAGCATAATAAATAACACTGTAGTACAATCAGAAGATCTAAGAGACAAAGAGTATTTCCTGACACGGCAAGCAACTGACATGACAAGTCACACTGCATTACAATCAGATGATCTGAGAGACCTGGAGTATAGTTTGACATGGTAACTAACAGTGACATGGCAAGTCAAACTGTAACACAATCAGATCTGAAAGACCTGGAGTATTGTTTGGCAGAATGAGTTGATGCAAGGCCTTGCACTGGTTCATGCAATTCATTTTCTACAGAATTGTAGTGATGAGAAGAGTAAGTCTTTGGAAACCAGAATCCAGTTAACCTGCTTATCAGCAAGGCAGTATTGCAGCCCACTGCTAGCTCCAGCAATAAAATGGTAGGTATAGTTCTGCATTGTCTGCTGTTTTTGCATATTTCTTTCACAGATCTAACCAGTGATTAAAAGTGGCTACTCAAAGGTGAGTATAAGCATTCCTTTGCCTATGGCAATCCTGCCCTGTTTAAATGGCAGATGCAATTCTGCATTTTCTGTAGTTTTTACATATTGTATTCACAAGTCTAGCCTATGGTGGAAAGTGCCTATTTAAGGTGGGTAGAAGCACTCCTTAGCCATTGAAAATCTTGCCCTGTTTAGTAAGTAGGTTAAAAATTGTGGTGCACTTACAGTGCGCTGAAGTAATTTTATTTCTGATGTTGCAGATATGACTGGAGAAAGTAAGGGATGAGCCTAGCCAGATCCCAAAGATATTTTATGGATTCTACAGTTTTTAGAGGTCCAACATGTTGTATAAAGTTCAAGATATCATGTATAGGCAACCATAAAACATTTCCACTAAACAGCTTGTACTAATACTTTTCTACTGATGCCTGCTATGAACTGTATGGCTAGGATGCAGAAATAACTCAGCTATTGAGGGTTAACTGCTGCATCAAAAAGGGCCATTTAAGGTGATCACAAAAAGAAAACAGCAATTCAGTCACACATTAGCTACAATGAAGAAAAAACTAATTATCAGCTAAGCATGGCTCTGAGTTATGAGGTGATTACTGCAAAAGCTAGCAAACACTTTACTCTTTTAATCACCTCTGGTGGCCCATGCATCTTATTGGCAGAGACACCCCCACGTACATTCCCCATATACCTGTGCACATTCAAATACACTCACTCACACACACACACACACACACACACACACACACACACACACACACACACGCACGCACGCACACACACGCACACACGCACGCGCGTGCATACACACACGCACATCCCCATACCTCTCAACTATCCCTGATTTTACAGAAAGTCCATGACTGCAGCTTTTGTAAATGTCCTCTCTCTCATAACGCATGGACTGTTACAGCCAGCCAATAATACCAGATATTAGAGTTTCATTCTTCACAAGAACAAGGAGTTTAACAGAGATGTAATTTGGATTCTAGCATACATCACGACTACTGGAGAAGTAGAATTGCATGCATTTGGGGTACATGCTCAGTAGGTCATCATGATGTTGATTAAGAATGAATTAATACTGATTCTGGTATTAGATGGAGAAGAAGGGCTAAAAGTATAAATGTATTCCAATTTTTGTGAACTAAGATGGTACAGTGGACAGGCTTCATGAAATCATCACTGGGTATTAAAAATGATGTTGGTTACCACTAACTGTATTAACAGAGGACATTTGCAAACTTACAGCTATTTTGGTGCAATTTGTGATGATGTACAACAAAGAAGAGGTCTCGGAAATGCTGAAGCAAGAGAGGAAATTACTACAGAAGGTCAGGCAGTGCATATAAATCATTATTATTTAGATGCAACTTTTCAACAGAGACTACAGTTCATGGATGATGTCAAGGAATGCAGTAGATGTTATGTTGTCATTTAAGATGACTTTTCCAGCAGTTATGTGAGTGTTTTCTATGGAAGAAATGTTAACATTTAATAATACGAAAATGATGTATAAGTGAAATTTGTTTCTTTTTCCTGAAGTATTTGAGGTTGATTAAATAAGGATTGCAAATCCAGGTGACTCTGCAAGTTTGTATTGGAGATTGATTATATAGGGATTAAAAATCCATGTGATTCTGCAAGATTGTACTGGAGATTGATTATATAGGGATTACATATCCAGGTGACACCGCAAGCTTGTATTGGAGACTGCTTATATAGGGACTACAAATCCAAGTGACTCTGTAAGCTTGAACTGGAGATTGATTATATAAGAATTACAAATCCAGGCAACTCTGCAAGCTAGATGCAATTGGAAGAAGAATGGGAGGAGCATTGCTATAATGATCAAATCATCTGCATATACTAAAATTAATGGGAATTCTATCCTACACTGATACGTTATCCTAGCTTCATCAAGCTTACTCTTAACATGTCTTAACTTTATTCATCATACTCCACTTACTGGACATTCCTGATATGTACCTGTAGACATCTCCATACTGTCACTAAGCCTTCAAGTCATTAAAAATTCCAACCATGTATTTTTATAAATACTTAAAAAAAAATCATAACCCACTAAATTCCTCAAAAATACCCCAACATTGCCTGTGATTCAAATTATCAAATTTCTTCATAATTCTAACTCGGTTTCCTCATTATTTATACTATCCACCATCTCTTTTATTAGTATCAGTACATCCTTAATGTTCCATCCCTTGGTTTTATATTTTCCTTCTTGCAATAGTATATTCAAAATGCCATCAATATATTTTTGAAATATTTTCATAATTACTTTGTAATCAATATTATAGAATGTAACTGATGACCATTTTATTTAGCTTACACCTTCTTTCTGACACAAAATGTTGCAATACTCATACAGATGTCTTCATCCCTTAAACCTTTACTTACTCATTCCTTTACTACCTCTAAGAAAACTACTTTCCTTTCTTGATCCATTTCTTTACAGAAATCATATCCTTACCCCTCCTGTTTAGGTACATGCCATGTTTTGCCTTCTTTAATTACTACATCTAACTCTTCTGTTGCAATTTCTTTTGTAGCATATTTATATCAACCTCATCACAACATCATCATTATTTATTATTATTATTATTATTATTATTATTATTATTATTATTAAGGTAAATTGCATAAACTAGCTGAAAGACAGAACCCACACTGTGTGAGTTGCAGGCACCTCATCAGAAAGTATGAAAGCAACCAGTGGTGACCCTCACGGTTCTTTTCTGGGAACTCTCCTTTTCAGAATTAACTTCTCAGATCTCTAAGCACAGAGCCAAGACTCCCGGATAACAAAATTTGCAGATAATTACAAACTGGGGAATGTTGTTAAGTCATTTTCTGATAGCCAAAACCTCCAGAAAGAACTAAGCTCAAACAAAATATCAAAAAGTGTCATCACTGTAGACAATCCCTTCCCTCATTAGATGATATAGACAACAAATCATTACAAAATGAAAATGCAGCTAGGAACATAGAAACGTGGGTTTCTACCTCTCTTTTGACCATTATATGACAATGATTGTCAGAAAATCCTTTTATTTAGCACAGCTATTTGCCAAAGGAATGACATTAAAATCTAAACAGACAATCATTCTCTTATGCTCAACGTTGATTAGATAATTATTGAGTACAATACCCACTTTGGGATGCATCTTACTAAACATATCAAGTGATTAAAAATACTCTAAAAATTCATAAGAATAAAGATCACAAGCATAAATTTCCTGAGCTATCAAGAGAGGCTTAAAGCTATATTCCTTTATTCAGTGTCTTACAGACTTTTGAGGAGAGATCTCTGTCTCACTTACTGTGCTATTAGAGATTCAGTTGCTCTGGGCCTCTTGTATCTCCACAAGTCCAATGTCTCTGTCAGTGTTAGAACCAGGGACCTAAAGCTTCACCAACAGACAAATAAAATATGGTGGAGAAACGGGTTTGTAACCAAGTATCTCCAAAACCTCAGGAATAAACTTCCTCTACATGTTAATTACTGCAACTCACTATCATCCTTTAAGCATACTCTAAATACCTGGATGGGTATACACAAATTTACACTGGGTTGACTGATACGGGTCTCCTAGGGAAAGGAGGTACAGCCTGAAGGAGAGTACTGGCAAGGCATAAATGTTCATAAGATGTAATAGCCTTGTAATATTTATGAATCAATGTTTGTAAATTCCACCCAACTGGTTTGTCCTTATTATTCTCCATATATATTTCTTTTGCAGATTTCAATATATTCTGTATTGTTTCTTCTTTGATCCTGACAAGCTCATTAACTCCCATCTTAGTTTCACACATTGCTTTCATTCAGTCATATCCTGTTGCCTAAATATGGTAACACATCTTCCTTCCTTCCTTTTATCACATAACTTTGAATTTTTACTAGATTACCTTAATCTTATATAATTCAAAAAAGTTTCCTTCTTTAAACAATCAATAGAATTTCCTTCTGCAGCTCTTTCAAATTATTTCACCTTTTTCTTAAACACACAGTTTTCTATTTTATGCCATTCCTTCTCTAGTTCCCAATATATTCTTATACTTTTCTTTATACCATTTCCGCCATTCCTTCTAATTGTTATAAAATAGTCTCAGTTCATTTTGTTCTTTAAATGGTATCTCATTTTACAAATACTTGATATACTCCATGCTCCTCATAGTCTTCTACAAATACTGCCAATAACAGCATGAACTAAAAAAGACATTTCTAATACCTCCACATACCTCTACCAGTCCCTTAGAAAACATAGTAAAGTATATTTCTGTTCTTAAGTTCCCCTTCCTACATGCGTACTATTTGTCCTTCCCAACATTTAGCTGTGTATTATTTATCAACTGTTTACACTTCTTTGTATCTTCTTTCATTTAGTTTCTTCTCACATGCTACTTAAAATCATCCAGAAATACAATGGCCACATTTATTAATAAATACTTTTTTTAACTTCTTTAAAATGTTTTGCTGTTTCCCTCATCTGCATAAGCATATTCAACAATATGCCTTACCACTATTAGTCTAATTCTCCAATGCAATACAATCATCCTTCCTGGATCCCCAAGAGTTATAGCTAGAATTGTGTTTCCCTATCACCTTTTTCATATTCTATATTATTTTGAATCAAATTCCTGACATCAACCAAGCAAATAATATAATGTTTAATAGTTTCACACCTTTTGTAAATCAAAAATGTTAGAAGTCACTTTTTATACTGTTTACATTTACTGAAAGGATGCAAAAGCTACCCATTTCCCTTCTTTATTTGTTTTTAGATTATTTCATATTTCTTTTTCTATACTTTCTGATGAAGTTACTAGGCATAAGAAGACTACTGAGGCATGCAGTCCAGTTTCTTAATTGCCATGGGGCAGGGAATTAAACCCTGGACTGCAGGGAAAAGCTTGTTAACACTTCATAGTCTCAGTCATGTACATTAACTGTTAGATTACCTCATCAGTTCCTCTCCTGAACACTCACATCTCTTTGTTTACAGGAATTGCATCATTTTGCCAGTACATTTTTATTTTCAATTACCTATAGTCATCTAATTTTTCAGCACTAGCATCGCTTCCTCCTCTAACACTCAACTCTGTTTTCAATATAAATTGTGTATTTTTAACAATACACTTTCTTTCAACCACATTTTCATTTTCAGATGTTTAGTTCTTCTGTTAAGCCCACATTCTTGGTATCATCAGACATTGCCTCACTATGTGAAACACTCTGTACTTCATTTGCTTCATTATTTTTATTTTCAGACTTATTCTTCTCATCTTCCACATTCACACAATCATCCTATAAATGTTCTTTTTTAAATAATTTTGAATATTTCCTTTGACAAGTATGCACTGTATGTCTCCTCTCTCCACATTGGTTGCATTACATTTTATCATAATCACATTATTGTCAGATCTACAGAAATAATAAATGTTGTGCCGCCCTACAGTTTATCGTCCCCATTTTTCCATTAATTAATGTCCCAAAAGGTATATGCTGTAGTTTATTTTCTACATGTAAAGTAACCCTTAATTGCAAAACCCCTAAGAATAAATTTCTTCCATCCATTTTCCTTCTTTAGAATTCCAATACTTGCATGCATTCCCTTAAAAATATCTTCTCTCTGTCTGTGAATCATCATCAGTCTGCAAATGCACAATTTTTTTTTATTCATTATAATTGTATGTGTAAACACATCTGTATTCCATTATTTCCAACAGCATTATATAATCTAAGGGCAATAGATCAGACATGCCTGACAATATTTTGATACAGGGATTTCTGGATGTTGGATAGACGCTCTTGTTACATACAAACATCATAACATGATGAGTGCTGTAAGTAAGAGAAGAGCAAAATGTAAATTTTTATACCAATGGGTAATACTGTACTTAGCATGAATATAGCAGAATATGTAGGAAATACTAAAGGTGTTGTGTACATAAAAAGTGATTTTTTTCATCTCTTTTGGCAAGATAGTTTTCTTGTTTCTGCAGTGGTAGGAAATATTAAGAATAATGAACTATGGCATAAAGTACAACAATGAGTTTATGACCCAGTGTTAGATTTATAAATCAGGATGCTCTGTTAAGGAAATAAATATAAGATATAATGCTGTATCATCTCATTTATTTATTTATTTATTTATTTATTTATTTATTTATTTATTTATTTATTTATTTATCCTTTGTTGACTAAGATCCTTTAGCCAAATGGCCTCTTTTCAGGGGAGACCCAATGTGGTATTTATACTGCTAGGGATAATTTTGCCAGGGCATTGGGGAACTTCCCTACTCTTTCAGTACAGGGGCTCAATTCACTGTTACACTTCCTGTGTTGTGGTTCAGGAGCATAGGCAGCTTGGAGAAACAGAAAGCCAAACACCGAGCAAGGAGGACAAGAACGTGTTTTTCAGGTATTGGATATGAGTGGAGCTGTTACTCGAACAGCAGTAAAGTTGAACATGTTAAATAATGAATCAGAGGGTAAACAGAGTGAAGAGAATGGAGAAGGATGAAAAGAAAGAGAAAGAGGGTTGGTTAAAAGGCAAAAAAGGAGTCAAAGTAGGGATTATGGATACGGAGGAGTTGTTTCAACAAAATTTGTTTGCAACAGATTCTACAACACCTGAGTGTGTTTTTAAAACCCTTCAGTCAGGGAAGGGGGGGTTGTTGCAGGATGTTTATTTGAAAGAACTAATTGAGCACAGTGAGCCAGAAGGTGAAAAGGCAGTGTCATAGAGAGAAATAATGGACAGAATACAAGAAGAAGGAGTTCAAGAAATAAGGAAGGAAGAAAAGAAATCATATGGACAAATGGTAAGAGAAGGTGAAAGAAGAAAAGAAAAGAAAACAGAAGTAAGAAAAAAGCTTCGAGTAAGGATAAGTTGCAAAACAGAAAAGAAACTTGACAGGTATGAAATATGGGACAGCATCATTTGAACACTGGGTATTCAACCCAAACAGGTAAGAGCATGTATTTGTATTAACAAAGATACTTTTTTTGTGACATTTTTTTTTGATGAAGCACAGTATATGGAAAAAGTCTTAGAACACTATGATAAAAATGAATGAAAATCCTTGAAACATATATGTTGTGCAAGCATTTAATAGAGAAGTAAAAAATAGAAGATTCATACAACTTCATACTAAGGCTGAAAGAGACAATTTAAAAGACCATTTAAAAACTATGTGTAGAAATGTAATGGACATTACATTTTGAAAATATAGATTTATAGACTGGGCAATGGGAATGTAGTGTTATATTGCAAATGCAAATTGCCCATTATAATTAATGTGGAGGGAGATAAGGGATTGTTAAATACTAGGGTCAACCAAAGAATGTTGTTGTGGCAAAAATGAACATTTAATTAATAATTGTGACAAAAAGAAATGTTTCATTTGTGGTAAAGTTGGTCAAGAGGCAAACAATGTGAGCAAAAATGTATAAAGTGTAAAACAATACAACATTCATGGATGGACTGTAATGTTAAAGAGAATCATGCACAGGAAACAAAGGTAGACCAAGAAACAGAGATTGATTTAGTAGATGGCATAGAACAGACACAGAAAAATAATAGAAATAAAAGAATATATGAGGGAAAACAAGAAAACAAGGAGGGGTATAAGAAGAATTAAGTAATGATGAAGGGGAAGATAAATGGAGAAGAGTTTAAAGTAAAATAAATTCTATTGGGAAGAGAGTGAAAGACAGGAAGTGCAAATTTAAAAATATAGCTATAGGAGGAAACACAAAAAGTAAAGGATAAAAGCAATAGAAACTTTTCCACAAAGTGAGAATCCTTGACATAAATGTGAATAGCATAAAGAATGTTCAATGAAGTTAAGGAGTGTTGGGATATGTCGATTGTTAGATACAGCTATCATAACATTGATAGACATAAGAATAACAACAAAGGAAGAAATAATACAAGTAAATGGGTTATGGGAAGGTAAAGTTATATGGAATAAGGAGAAGAAAATGCTCAGGCATAGCGATTTTGTTTAAAGAATGCATAGAAATTTTGGATTACACATTACTATTAGGAAGAATATTAATAGTAGATATAAGATTGAAGAACCAGATATGCAGGGTGATCACACTTTATGCATACACTTTACAGAAACAAAGAGAGCTTATGTTTAGAAAAATGTTTGATTATGTTAGTTTGAATATGCAAATTATAGTAGTGGGAGACATTAACTGTGATTTAAGACATAAGAAAAAGGAAGGGGCAGACGTAAAGGTTATTTCAGACTTGATTAAAAGTAGAAGAAAATATTTATGGGAAAATAAACACTGGACATACAAAAGGGGTAATTTGAGAACTGAAACTGATTTTATATTGTCAGAGAGTTTAAAAATATTACACAAAGGTATGGAAATTACAGGTTTCTCAGACCATGCTGCAATTTGGATAGAGATTCAAGAGAAAATAGCTTATATAAAAATAGGTAGAGGTATAAAAAGAATCAATGAAACAGATTTTAATGATTATGCAAGGTATATGTAATTTATGGTTAAATCATATAAACATAAGATTTTATAAAGATTGGACAAGTTGATGGATTAGTTTAAAAGAAAAACATAAAGAAGTACTGGAATGGCAAAAGACAAAAATAATTCAAGATAGTAATCGAGTCTTTAAAGACTTAATAAGTAACAAACTTTTTTAGAAAAAGAAAGATAATTATATGAAATGAATCAAGAAAAAAAATAAAAAAAATGTATTTAAATAAAGATATTATTTTATAAGGAAGAAAAGAAGAAGTAGCACCATATCTAAGTAAAATGGTTAAAGAAAAGAAAAGAAAAATGAAAGAACTAAGGAATGATGAAGGAAATGTAGTTAATATGCAAATAGAGATAATGCAAACAATTAAAAGACACAATGTGAATACTTTTTTAAAATGTGAAACTATAGGGAAACATAACTAAAGAAGATAATAAAAGAATGGAAGAAAAGATTACAATGATAGAAGTAAAAAAAGGTTTGAAAACAGTAAATGTAGAAGCATCTACAGATATAGATGGAATTGAATATCTAATGTACAGAGATATGCAAGACTGGCAAAAAGAATATTTTTTAGAGGTGTTAAATGAGTGGGTTGATAAAGGGATAAATTATGAAAGGATATGTATGGGTACAATGAAATGTTTATGGAAAAAATGAGAAAGATTCGATATAAAAAATGGAGACCATTAGTGTTAAAAAATGTTGACTATAAGAATTTTATGAACGTAATAAAAAAAAGATTAGTAAACAAAGCTAATAAGCTACTGAATGAGACAGTTTTTTGGAATAAAAGGAAAAGGGAGCCAAGTGCTTTTAATTATTATAAGAGAATTGGTAGATGGTCTGATAAATAGAAAACCAGAATCGAAAATATTAATAGGAGATGTAAGTAAAGTTTTTGATAAGGTACAGCATGAAGTACTATGGGACATTTTATAAGAATATACATAATAAAATAGCTAATATTTTGGTATCAGTGCATAGAAATGAAGTAAAACTAGTAGTTAATGTCTGGCTAAGTGAGAAAATAGAAATTAAAAGTGCTATCAAACAAAGATGTCCAGCAAGTAGTATTTTAAATAATGAAAACAAAGGGGAAAGGGAAGAAAACATACATAATGAAGAACAAGAGGCTGGATCAGAAGGTGAACTAGGTGAAGAAGAAACTGTACAAAAAAATATGGAGGGGAAAAAGGAGGAGGGGGAGAGAGGTCAGGAAAAGGGATTGACACTAATATAATTCTGAAGTTCTAATCAGTGAAAAATCTGATTCTGATGATCAAGGATTATTTATTTGCACATAAACCCAGGAAAAATATTCAATAGTGGAAAGAGTAAAAATAAGAAAATGAAAATTTTAAAATATTTTCCATAAACTTAAAAATAAGAAAAAACAACAATTTTAGAGTACTTTCAGTAAATATGAGCAGTAATATTAGCACTGTAAAAAGGACAGGGATATCTGTATGGTGTGCTAATTGTGTTATGGATTTTATTCTGTTAGAGGATACAAGATTCCTGACAATGAGAAGGAAGACTATAAACAGAAAAATTGTGGTATGGAAATATAATATGGAATTAGGAAGTGAATGCACATATCTCCACCTGGCCAAAGCTTTTGACACAATTCCCCGCGTAGGTATAGTAGAAAAGCTAAATAAACTGGGATTAAAGCCCTGTGTCACCCAATGGATTGCAGACTGGCTCACAGATAGTACACAGGAAATCAAAATAGTGGAAGTTACCTCCACCAAAAACAAATACAAAGGTCTCTGTCTGACAAAGTCTGCAGATGACTGCAAGATAGAAGCAGTCACTGAATCCCCAAATGACTTTGCCATCATACAGAAAGGTTTGTCTCAAATAAATAACTAGTGACAAAATCAAAAATGCTTTATCCTATGTATGCATCACCTCTAATTATTTATGGTATGATTCCCAGTTATTCTCATTAGGGGTAATATATAATTATCAACCATGGGATGGGTAAGGACAATTTCTAATCAAATGGGATAGGTTAATTCAAGCACAAAAAGAAAATTTGCTAGGCTTAAACTGCCCTCAAGGCAGCTAGCATAGTGCTTACCTTTGAGTCTATAAAGACAGGAAAATAGAAAATACATAATAAGTACACCTAAACCAAATCTAATTCCAAAAGTAACTAGATAAACAATGCTGCTAACTAAAATATCTCTACCCTTTACTTCATTTTCAATAAGATGATAATAATCTGGACTTCCTACCAGCTCACTTTTCTCTAAGAAACCAGCCATGAACCTATGAAAACTGGCCTAGCTCAATAATTTACATATTTTCTTACATGGCATAGATTATAGTCACTTGCTCAGATCACTTGAATGTGAGTCACTTGGTACAGCATGGTAGCCCAAGTTGGTATTTCCTCATGTCTTTCTGCTTACTTTACTTTGCAGTAAGATTATTATAATACTAACATGAAAATGACTTGTGAGTGGTCAGAAGTCAGTGCGCCTTGGAGAGTGATACAAGTCTACACTGTCTGTCAGTCAATGCTATTTCTCCAAGATGCAGCAAGCTTAGCATTAGAATAATAAAGTAAGAGGTGTGTGAGCAGAGCCCTGCAAGATGCAGGAGGGCTTACCTCCCAGTAAAAACTCGTTTAATTACCATAACAGTTGCTCAAAAAGTGATGAACTTAAAAGTGAGGAACTTGAGTATACTCATTACAAGAATATGTGTACTCAGACTGTCATACATGGGTTCATGTGGCCAAGATAGTATGGTAATTTCTCTGATGAGTCAAAGAGATTGCTGAGGGCAAAAAAGGTTATGGTTTGTCCAATTCATTTAAAATTAAATCATATGAAAAGCAAAATAAAAAAATGAACAGTGCTCTCAAAGACAGCGTTTCTACATATCCAGTGTTCATAAAATAAAATATCAAGTACTGCAGCAGCAAAATTCTTTACTCCCACCACCAAAGATGCATATAACCCATATAACTCAGCTACATAAACCCACACACAGCATCTTGCCTAATGACACTTGCAGCAACATTGTACAAAGATGCATTTATTTAAAAGTATATTTATATGAGTTCAGTTTACAGGGCCTTCTCAACATTCACTGCAATGTTGATTTACCAGTATTACACTGTACTATCAAAGAGCTGAATGAGTGTGCACCCAAGTATTTTTCTGTTACAATGGAAGAGAGAGACAGAGTGACAGATGAAGTTAAAGACATACTGTATAAGTTTATATATATATATATATATATATATATATATATATATATATATATATATCTATATATATATATATATATATATATATATATATATATATATATCTGTAATATAATACAAGTACCTACTTGTGGGAAAATATTTAGATTTTTTTACGATTTCTATATCCTAAAAAAGATTATGATATAATGCTTTAAATGTTTTTATTTTTTCCATTTGTAAACTAGTAAAGGATGATAAATGATCATATGAAACACTTTGGCTCCCTCTCCTGGAGAGAAAAAAACAATATATTTATTAAAGAAAAATTAAGTGTTATTCTGCAAGCTAAGGATAATATTGCTCTGTGTTTTATAGTTCTCGGTGTAACATATAACATCTCTATTTAGCATATAATAACATTTTATAAACAAATACTTGACATACTGAAGTGTGTAATACAAATATGATAATCTCTGTATTATCCTTTGTAAAAACATTTTCATTTGTTTTCTTTGTACCAAGGATTCACACAACTGATCAACATCTACCCACAAAGGTGATAGCTCAGAAGTTGTAGATAAACAGATATATTTATCAGATACAACAAACAAAGATTTTGAGCCGTGGTGTTTAATTTAGTAAAGAAAATACAAAGAGTGCCTAGCTATACATGTGCATATTTTTTTTTCTTTTTTTATTTAATTAAACATAGGACACCAATCATCTAAACTTTAGAAGGGCATTACTCAGTAAGCTTAAAGCTACAGAACTAAAAATCTGTTGCTAAAATAAAGTACATTGATTTTCAAAATGTCTGTTTCTGTTCCTTAAATATTTGGATCATATCAGTTTTATTGTTTGCTTCTTAGACCTTGTGTGTTTACTACTGCTCCTTTAAGTAAATGACAACACCCTCCATCATGCAACACTTCTCAGCTTTATGCCATAAACTTTTATTTTAGCAGTAATTTTATTATTGAAGAAGTTACCTCCTTGTTCATAGGTGTATAATAGACTAACAACCACCAGAGCCTTTATAAGCCTAGCCACACAACCCAACCCAACTGCATCCCCTGGTAATATGTGTGTCTTAACTGGGGGGTATGTTTATTACAAGGAGTGTGTTAGTTAGGTGGTTGCTAAATAGTTATGTGGAGTGGTGTGTTAGTTGTGGAATGTTTACTGTCAGCCTTGAGCTACAAGAGACATGAGGGAAGTCCGAAAATGAATTTTTGATTACCCATGCAATGTAAATTAGGGAATGTTTACTGTTGGCCTCTGTCTATAAGAGACTTGGGGGCCAGCCAGGGATGAATTTTTGATTACCCATGCAATGTTAATTAGGGAATGTTTACTGTCGGTCTCTGTCTATAAGAGACTTGGGGGCCAGCCAGGGATGAATTTTTGATTACCCATGCAATGTTAATTAGGGAATGTTTACCATCGGCCTCTGTCTATAAGAGACTTGGGGGCCAGCCCGGGGATGAACTTGTGATTTCTCATCCAATGCTCAAGGTTACATTTGAACAGCATTAGAGATGCACTCTGCTTCACATGGATGGGGACCATTGTACCTCACATGTTCTCTGTATGTATCTGAACACTGCAGCCATGTTATTCTTCTTCTTCTTTTCATCTATGCATTGTTGTCATTCAGTATGAGCTCCTTTTGTCATACAAATCACAGTCCTCTCATTACATGTACTGTAGCATTTCATTTTGAAGGTGCCTGTTCAGAACTGCAGATATTTTGCAAACTAAAATCTCAAAAAGAATTTTGTACAGAATAATTTACATTTCCTTCATTCTACTCCTGAATCCCCCGGCAATATCCTACTGATTTTTCTTACCAGATTTCTGCTTATTTGCAGTTTTTGTCTTCCATTTATTGCAGTTGTTGTGTAATGCTTTCTTTTGGGTATATTATATTTATTTTCTCCATAACATTCAAATGGTCATTACTGTTTTTTTAATATATTGTATGTAATTACACAGAAGCTATGTATGTTATTTCATTATTTTCAGTTATGAATAGTGCTTTTTGCATGCATATTCATAGGTTCATAGGTAAGTACTAGGCTATTGGCCCTGGGGCCTATATAAGCCTAGCCAAAAAGGTTCCCTGTCTTTCGTCAAGCAAGAAAAATTATGTTCCTGTGCCCTGTTAAACAGTGCCGCAGAAGTGATCCCAGGGGTGAGTTTTCTATTTCCCATCCAGTCTTCAAGCTTTTTCAGAGGGCCAGTGAGGAGCTTTGCTTGACATGAATGGGTAGTTTGTTCCAGAGTATGGGAAGTCTCTGGGACAGGAATCTATCCCTCCAGCATGTTCTGTTTATTGTGGTAACAAGGTTTAGGTCCCTGGAGTGTGTGGTTCAGAGAGATTGGGATTTCTTTAAGTGTAGCATGTCCAACAGCTCTGGGTTTGACATAGCTTTGTATGTTAGGCAGACATTGCCTCTGAGTAGGCAATATGCGACGGAGTACAGATGGAGTTTTTTGAGATGGTCTGCGTATGGCATCTGTTTGAGGCTGGTAATCTTCTTAGTGAGGTATTTTTGTGGCCTTTCCAATTATTGTAGATGTCTTGTGAGATACATGACAAATGGGGCATTGTACTCTATAATGGGTGAGGGATGAGTAGAGAGGAACAATTATCTCCTTTTTCCTAGACAAGAACCCTTTTGTGATGAGGTGTGCCATATAGAAAGATTTCCTGACTACTGTGGCTATGTGGTTATCAAAGGAGAGACTACTTGCCCACCTGTGTCCCGAGGTCTCTTATCACACTTTCAGTGTTTAGTGAGCTACCGCCTATGTGGTAGTTCATGAGTACTGAGTTTTTCCCAAAGGGAATGACAATGCACTTCTTGGCATTGAGCTAGAGGCCATGACTTTGACACCAAGCATCTGTCTCTGTGAGGCCCTTTAGTAGAATGTCTACATCATTAGGTGATTATGTTATGGCTCCCAGTTTGCAGTCACCTGCGAACTTTGTTAGCCAAAGACCTTCTGTGTTGGCCTGCACTTCACAGAAGTAGATGCCAAATAGGAGAGGACCCAGGACCGAACCATGGTCTGAAGTTGGACTTGGAGTTGGCTACCTTTACTGTGTGGGTTCTGTCAATGAGCCAGTTAGCCACCCATCTTGTGACATAGGGATTTATGCCCAATTTAGTGAGTTTATCTATAATTCCAGAGTGGGGGATGGTATCAGAAGCCTTGACAAGGTCAAGATAGGCTGTGTGCACTACCTTGCCCTCGTCTACACCTCTAGTGACTGTTTCAAAGAAGTCAATCAGGTTTAGTAGACATGATCTACCTTTTACAAACCCAAATTGAGTGGGGTCCAGGATTTGGAAGTTACCTATGTCTTTGTTTATAAGCTCCAAGATGATACATTCCATGGCCTTGCAGGCTAGGCTCATCAGGCTAAAGAGCGGTAGTTTCTGGAGTCCGTGGTGGTGCCCCCTTTGTGGAGTGGGATAACCGTCACTGTAGGCACATAGCCTGAGGTGAGGCTATGATTGAACATGGTGCTTAGGTTGGGTGTCAGTTCATTCTATAATTTGTGCAGGATGCAGCCTGGGATGTTGTCTGGTCCCATGGATGCTGTGTTCTTGGCTTTGGAGACTGCGGTCTTTACTTGTTCATCCGTGATTACAGGGGCTTTGCATTCTTTCGGTATTAAGATGGGCCGTTTGGAGGGTGAGAGGGGGGTAAAGTTAGCACTGTACCTATCTGCCAGGATGTTGACAATATCAGTTGGTTCTGTATATTTAGTGCCATTGTGCTGTAGCTCAGAGCAGATCTGAGTGTTGCCATTGAGATTCTTGACATAGCTGTAGAATGCTTTATGGTTGTCTTTGGAATCAGTGGCAATTTTATTTTCATAACTGGCTTTAGTGGATTTTATGAGGGATCTCAGTTTCTTGCTGACGCTGACCAGGGAGTTCCTCAAACCTTGGGATTTTACTCTTTTTTGCAACAGATTCTTCCTTCTGTTATAGAGTTTGTTTATGGCAGGGGACTACCAGATTGGCTTCCTTTTTTTGGAGGATAGCGTCTTGGTTCTGTTGGGGGATGGCACGATCCATGCACTCGTGTATGTGCTTATACAGTGCATTTGTGCAAGATTCAGCAGTCGTACCTCTATTTTCCATCTGCATGGGTGTCATGAAGTTTGCCACTTCTGTCTTAAGAAGCATAAAGTTGCCTTTGGAGTAGTTTTTGACGGTGGTTTCCTTAATGGGGGGTTGGGTGGGATATGGATGTCTAGGGTGATTAGTTTGTGGTCAGATCTGATCAACGAGGAGTTGACCTCTGGCATGGAACACCGGTTACCCATATTGGTGATGACCAGGTCCAGGATATTGCTGCCCCTGGTGGGGGTGTGGACAAGCTGATCCAAGGCATTGGAATTTATGAATTCCAGAAAACGTTGGGTGAATGATTGGGTACATGAGTAGTTTTCCCAGCTGAAATCGCCCATGATTAAGGTATTGGGTTATACCTTAATATTTTCCAGTATCTTAAGAAATGAAGAGTGGGAATCCTGGGGCATGGTGGGGATCTGTAACAAGCTACAAGCTGGATTGCAGTCTTGCTCAGTGTTAGTTGTACTTGGATAATTTCGGATGCATTATGTTGAGCAACTAGCCTGGAGGTGTGGATATCCTTAATGAATATGGACACTCCTCTGCCTTTCATGTTTGGTCCAGGTTAGGTGGCTGAAAGGTGTGGTATGAATTATAGCCTGGTAATGCAGGGGTGCTCTCTGGAGCCTTGAACCAGGTCTCTGTCACTGCACAGATATCGATGTTCTCCATTTTAAGGAGTGCCTCGAGTGAGTGCATTTTGAGGTTTAGACTTCTAGCATTGAGTAGCCTTACCCTCAGACTTTGCTTGCTTGTACCTGTTACAGTGGTGAATTTAGCATTTGAACCTTGCCTAAAAAAGGCACTATAAGGGTGGCAAGAGCCTTATCCGGTATCTAGAATCCCAGGGGTGACAGGTGCAGGCCGTCTCTGGCAAAGCATCGTGGTCTGTCGACCATGTCGTCCCAGGCAGATAGATACTGGATCCCCTTAGAATGACACCAGAAGCTTAGCCAATTGTTGAAGTCAATCATTTTGTCCTCGTACTGTGGTATCACTCTGGGTGATGGCAGGATGCTGCTCAGGGCTAGGGTCATACCAGCCTGGGCTACAAGATCCGAGAGCTCCTCCACATCTCTTTTCATGTTGTCCAAGGAGGTACATCTCAGGTCATTCACATCAACATGGACAATGACAGAGTCATATTTGTACTTGTGGAGTGACCTGAGTGGTTGTGTTATGTGGTGGATCCTGGCACCCAACAGGCAGCTGACAGTAACTTTCTACTTGTTTAGCCTGATGAGTGGGACATCAGTGTGCCTGACTATAGAGTCAATTATGACTAGTGTGTTGAGTACATTGTTTTGCCTTATGGGCTGAGGTTGAGTGGCAAACTGAATTTGTGGGCTATGTGTCATTTGGGTAGTGTTGGGGGGTGGTGGTTGCCTATATTTCAGCTTGGGAGGTCTTGGTTGCTTGGGCAGATTTTTATTGAGAGCCTCCATGAATGTGGGTGTGTGCTTTGAGTTTTTATGTGTGGGTTTTGGTAGTGTGGGTTTTGAATAACTATGTGTTTAGTGTGGTGTGGTGCAGATGCTAACATTCTCCTCCTGACTGTCTAATCCAGTCTTGGCTGGAGAGAGCTTGGCTTCCAGTTTGGCTATATAAGTGCATCTCTCACAGGTTGTAGTGTTGGGTGGTAGGAGGAGAGGGTTGTCAGTGTACATGAGGCAATTGCTACATTGCCAAAAGATGCCCAGATTCATCAGATGGACAGGAGAAAACACTGGGAACTGACCCATGGACATGCCTAGATAAGTGCTTATTAATTTAAGTACTAAGAACTGTTTTCCTCTTGACAAGTGAGGAAAGTCAATTGCCGTAGTAATTTGTAGTTTATTTAGTGCTTACAATGAGTTCTGAGCAAGTGCTGATCACAAGGAAACAGTTTGAGTGTTGAAACTAAAAAACTGACTAGTTCTATCTAAAACTAGCTAGTTTTAGCACCAATCCCAAGAAGAGAAGCAGGCCACGGCCTATTTGGTGATCCACAGTCTTGTCCCAGATGATGCAAGGGTCTGCAGGCTTGTAGCCTTTTTCTGGTAGATGCCTCCAATAGCAACCAGACCATAGGTTCATAGGTTCATAGGTTTATACTAGGCTATCTGCCCTAAGGCATTTATAAGCCTAGCCCAAAGTTATGTGGCTTACGCCACCCCTTATGTTAGAAATAATGTGCCCATTAGTTTGTTGTGCCTCTGTCCAGCAGTGACACAGAGATGATTCCTGGGGTAAACCTACGATCTCCCATCCACCGGTCAAGATTTCTCTTGAACAGAGCCAGCGAGGTGCTCTGCCTCACATGGACCGGGATTTTATTCCACAGCATGGGGAGTCTCTGGGTGATAAATCTATCCCTCCAGCACGTCCTATTTATATCCGTGCTAAGGTTTAAGTCACTTGCTCTAGTGGTTCTGGTGGATTTGGATTTTTTGAGGTGGAGCATGTCCATTAATTCCGGGTTGGTCATGGCCTTGTATGTCAGGCACAAGTCACCTCTGAGCAGACGGCATGCAACTGAATAGAGTTGGAGTTTCTTCAGTCTGGCAGTATATGACAGGTTTTGGAGTCCCTTTATCCTTTTGGTGAGGAACTTTTGGGGTCTCTCCAATTGCTGCAGGTGTCGGGTGAGATACATCCCGAATGGGGTATTGTACTCGATCATTGGTCTGATAAGTGAAGAGTACAGGGGAACAATGACCTCACTTGATCTGGATGTGAATCCCTTCATGATCAGATGGGCAATGTAGAAGGTCTTTCGAACCACTTTAGCAACATGAGTGTCAAACGAGAGGCCACTGTCAACCTGGGTACCCAGGTCCCTGATAACCTCTTCTGTGCTTAGTGGGTTGCCATCTATATGGTAGCTTGGGGTTACCTTGTTTTTCCCGAAGGGTATGACTATACACTTTTTTGCGTTTAACTTCAGGCCATGGCTCTGGCACCAGTTATCAGTTTCCGTGAGACCCCTCTGAAGGATGTCTGTGTCCAATGTACTATCCACTATGGCACCCAGTTTGCAGTCATCCGCAAACTTTGTCAGCCATAGTCCTCCTATGTTTGCCTGTACTTCTGAGAAGTAGATGTCGAACAATAGGGGGCCAAGGACTGAGCCCTGTGGGACACCACTTGTAACCGGCTTGGAGTCTGACATGGCTCCAGCAACTCTAACCCTGTGGGTTCTGTCCTTTAGCCAGTTTGCAACCCATCTTGTGACATATGGGTTTATATTTAAGCTGGTAAGTTTCTCTATGATACCCGAGTGGGGTATTGTGTCGAAAGCTTTTGCAAGGTCAAGGTAGGCTGTATGGACTGCCTTTCCCTCATCAATGGCCTTGGTAACTGTTTCGAAGAAGTCGACCAAGTTCAAAAGGCAAGATCTGCCCTTTGACAAAGCCAAACTGGGTTGGGTCCAAGGTCTGCAAGTCCCCTATGTCCTTGTTTATGAGTTCCATTATGATCCTCTCCATAGCTTTGCAGACCAGGCTTGTAAAGCTTATGGGGCGGTAATTACCAGGGTCCGTAGAGGCACCGCCTTTGTGGACTGGGACCACAGTTGCCGTACGCCACTCCTTGGGTACATGTCCTGTGGTAAGGCTAAGATTAAACAGCTGCCTTATGTGCGGGTTTAGTTCTTCATTGAGTTCATGTAGCACAGAGCCGGGGACACCATCCAGTCCCATTGATGCTGTGTTTTTAGCTTTAGAGAGAGCAGCTTTCACCTGCGCATTTGAGATGTCTGGGAGGTTACACTCTGTTGGGATAGTTATCTCTCCTTTTGGGGGGGGGGGTGAAGTTTGTGCTGAACCTGTCTGCCAGTATGTTGGCAATGTCTGTGGGTTCAGTGATTTTTGTATCATTTTGGACTAATTCTGAGCATATCTGGGAGTTTCCACCCAGGTTTCTGACATAGCTGAAGAAGGCCTTATGATTGTCTTTTGAATCTATGGCAATTTTTTTCTCAAAGTTGGCCTTGGATGATTTTATGAGGGATCGTAGTTTCTTGCTAGTACTGATCAAAGATGCCTTCCCTTTTGGGATTTTGCTCTATCATGTAATAGCTTTCTCCTCTTATTGTAAAGTTTGTTTATGGCTGGGGTCCACCAGACTGGACGTTTGCCCTTGGTGGAAAGAGTCTTGGTTTTATTTGGGATTGCCTGATCCATGCAGTCCTGAAGGTGTTCATAGAAGGCATTTGTAAGGGCTTCCGCAGATTGGGTTGTGGTTTCCATTGGCTAGGGGGCCTTGAAGGATACCACACCTGTCTTGAGTAGTGTAAAGTTTGCTTTAGAGAAGTTCTTCACTGTGGTCTTTTTTGTTTGGGGTGGGGGCGGGATGTGGATTTCTAGTGAGATTAGTTTATGATCTGATCTCACCAAAGAGGGATATACTTCCGGTGTGGAGCATTTTGTCCCCATGTTTGTGATGATGAGATCTAGTATATTTTCTCCTCTTGTGGGGATGGTGACCAGTTGTTCCATGGCATTTGAATTTATGAACTCCAGGAACCTTTGGGCTAGAAAGTTGGGGTTTGAGTAATGTTCCCAGTCTATATTCGGGTAGTTGAAATCACCCAATATGATGGTGTTTGGTGATACATTTATACCCTCCAGTGTCTTCAGGAAGGCTGTGTGGGTTTCCTGAGTTTGAGAGGGTGGCCTGTAGCATGCTACAAATTGTAGAGCAGTTTTGCCTATGGTTAATTGCACCTGGATGGTTTCTGATGCTTCGTGCGTAGCCACCAACCTGGAGGTGTGGGTATCCTTGATGAATATGGATACACCCCCTCCTTTTGTGGTATGGTCCGGGTTTTGGTGCCGGTACGCATGATATGAGGTAAAACCTGATAGTGCCGGGTGCTCTCAGGAGCCTTGAACCAGGTTTCAGTCACAGCACAGACATCAATGTTCTCCATACTGAGAAGGGCCTCGAGTGCGTGCATTTTGAGATTTAGACTTCTGGCATTGAGCAGCATTACCCTTAGTTTCTTCCCGTTTTGTTTTCTAGGGTGGTAGGTTTAGAATTTGAGTCTTGCCTAAAAAGGCACTATGGGGTGGCAAGAGCCTTAGCCAATATCCGGAATCCCAGGGTGACAGGTGCAAGCCGTCCATTGCGAGCAGCGTGGCTTGTCAAGCATGTCATCCCAAGCAGACAGACACTGGATCCCCTTTGAATGACACCAGAAATTAAGCCAATTGTTAAAGCTGATCATCTTGTCACTATATTGTGGCATCATTCGTGGTGAAGGAAGGATACTGCTCAGGGTCAGGGTCATACCTGCCTGGGCTACATAATCAGAGAGCTCCTCTATGTCTCTTTTCATGTAGTCCAGGGAGGTATGTCTCAGGTCGTTCACACCAGCATGGACAATGACTGTGTCATACTTGTACTTGCCGTGGAGTGACCTGAGTGCTTGTGTTATGTGGCGGATTCTAGCGCCCGATAGGCAGCTTACCGTGACCTTCTCCTTGTTCAGCCTGGTGAGTGGGACGCCAGTGTGTCTGACTATGGAGTCACCTATGACAAGTATGTTTGGTGTTGTATTTGGCCTTAAGGGCAGTGACTGCTTTGCACACTGATTTTGTTTTTATGTGTTGTTTGTGTGGTGTCTTGAGTTTGCAGTTGCTTGGGTGTCTGCTTTGGAGGCCTTTGCTGTTTAGGTAAATTTTACTCAGAGCCTCCGAGTATGTCTTAGTGTGTTTATGTGTTTGATTCAGTGGTGTGGTTGAGTTATGTGAGACTTGTATTGTGGTGTGTGTAGTTGCCTTCTCCTCCTGCCTGGTCTTGCCAGTCCTGAGTTGAGAGAGCTCAGCCTCCAGTTTGGCTAAATAGCTGCATCTCAGTGTTAGTGTTATGTGGGAGGAGGAGAGGGTTGTCCGTGTACATGAGGCAATTGTAACATTGCCTCAGAATTCCCAGATTCACCAACTGGGCAGGAGAGGACGCCAGCATCTGACCCTTCAACATGCTAGAAAGAATTATGAGTTGGTATGAGACAGAAAAGTAGAGGGCTTAGCAGGGAAGTGGGCATTCCTGGGGGGTTTTGCAAGTGATGGATTTGTATAATATAGGAGTGCTTGACCTGCAAAGAAAATGCTTATAAGACAAGGGATATGCTTTTAAGACAAGTGCTGAGCTTTTTGAGAAGAAAAAGCAATTAGGAACAAGTACCAATCAGGTATGTTAAGCACAGACACTCACTCTCCAACCAGAAAGAGTCAGGAATCAATGCACTCTGCTCCTACTCTCACCAGGATCAGAATATAAGCACAGATTCTAAGCTGTCACCTATAAAGCAGTTATTAAGCTTTGTGGTAATCAGAAGTCTCCAGGAAATATTGTAACTGCACCCCTTCTCTCACCAGGAGAAAACAGAAGCACTAATTCCAAGATGACTACTGAAAGGCAGAATGTGGACTCTACAATAACTGGTGGTCTTGCAATAGATGCTTAAAGGTAAGATGAAAAAAATGGTTTATCCTAAACACCGCAGTGTGCACTAGAGGAGTTAGATGTGAAAGTAGGTAACTTAAGTTTTACCTGTCTAAAAGTTAAGTTTTAGTGGAGAGTCACTATTTTTAAAACAGCAAGATAGATTGAAAGGGGTTGTCACTTTTGTATTCTGGTACTATGGAATACAGTAGGATGGTCAATAAATTTAAATAGTTGAAGGGGAATGATTTCACAAAATGATAATTGTGTGCTTACTCACACCAGCCAGTAAAAGCAGAGAGGAAATGAGATAGATGGTCAAATTAACATAAGGGACAGGCAACTAGAAAGACAGTGGTGCTTAAGAACACAACAGAAACTGGGTGGGATGTGGGAAAAAATTCTGTCTGACTCACAAGAGACAGAGCTGTGGTCTCTTTTTAAGTTTTAGTATGCATTTAAAAGCAGAATACAAGTAAAACACAGTGTAAAGAAAACAAATCACAGTACACAAAATAGAAAAAGGCAATAAACTAATAAAAAACACAACAAATAAAAAACAAACTAACCTTTCCTCACAGCAAACTGTAGCAGAATCTGGGTGAGCTTTTCAGTAAAGCTCTGAAATGTAACACAAAATGCTAATTTAATATTGGTCCACTATCAAAAAAATCTTGCAGATTTAAGGTGAGATTATAAAATGATACGTTTTATTATTAAATGTGTTTTGATAACTCTTATGATGGAGTGTATATTTATTTATTTATTTATTTATTACATTTGTTAACCGGGTATGTCCGACTAGCCCAGGGGCCTGTTTTCAGCAGAGACCCAGGGAGAAAAGCTCCACAGTAGTGCACTTCAGTAAACAATCCTGAATACAATACAACAAAAGTAATACAATAACAAGCAATAATACACTGCAAGCAATAGCAAAAATGCAAGTACTGGGTAATATATACAAAAAAGAAATGAAGATATAAGTTAAGGTGGGAAAAGTAAATATAAGTGGGATACAAAAAATAATAATTAACTTGGAGAGTGGCAGGAGCACAGCCAATGACTGGTAAGGTGTTCCTTTAGGAGAGATTTGAACTGATTGAGTATAGGGTTTTTAGTTATGGTCTCTGGAAGAGTGTTTCAGAGTTTGGCTATTCTGTGTGAATACAGGGAGTTACCATGATAGTTGGATACCTTTAGTAAAGGTTTGTTGGAAGATCTGAATGATCTATGGTGAGTACTAGGTTGAACTAAATGGGAGATGGCAGGGCAGTTGCTGGGATTATAGATTATTTTGTGGGCTAAGGTTAGTTGATTAAGTGATAAAAGGTTGGGGGGGCTCTGATTTTTGTTTTTAGTGATGTCAATACATTTGAGTATGCTAAAATGCTTGTATAATGTTTAGCTATATGCTCATTCCATCGATACGTATTTATGAACAGCCCCTCTGGAAATGCTACAGTGATGCTCTTTGACCACTGGCACGCTGGGGGTTGTTTATCTCATGTAACTAATACAAGTCTGAATGCTGGTAAGGTTAAGTCAAACATCTCAGATAAAGTTCTCCTACTCTTCATCCACCATCTCTGTGCCTCTCTGCAGACATTCTGAGTCACTTGACAATCTCAGGAGGAATCACTGTTAGTAGCAGTACTGGCAGTGACTGGAAAGGAAATACCAAGTGTGCTATATGCACAAGATGTGCACATATGCCACATTCATCTCATAGTGTAAGAATTAAAAAGCACATCATAAAGAGGTCAGAAGTGAAATAATTGCCTACCTGGTTAACAGTTCTGTTCTGAGTAGTTGCACATACCATGCTGTCACATCTACAATGAGTTCCACATGCTTGCCTTCCTACCAACCTGCATTTCTTCAAAATGCTGCATTTGGGATGAATCAGAGTACAAAGGAGAATGGTCGATTTATTTTACTCTTCCTCTATCAGTCTTACTTCAGGAAGTTTAGGGTGATCTGACTTCCAAAGTCCCTCCCTCACTGCCCTCATTCATTGCTTCTGTCTGTTGTGTAACCTATTTAAGTACTTTTCCTCCCATTGTTTTCCATATATCCAGGATATTAAGTGCCCAAACACCAAACGAGTATTGCACTTGAGTAAACTTCCCTTTCTACAAAGTGTCTCCCACCCATTTTCCCAGAGCAACCATCTATTTGATGCTCTTGCCACTGGGAGGGGGGGGGGTCTTGAGTTAATCATGTTCTATCCTTGGATGATAAAAGATTTATTTCATTGTTTTGCACTTCAGTTAACTGTTTAGAGTACTACTGCTTTATTTTTGCTTTATTTGTTGATTTTGCATTTAGACCATTCTAAAGGGCCCTAATACTTGAAATTGCCTTGTCAAGGTAGTTTGTTTAAGTTGGACTGCTGTGGCATTACACTTACAAGCAATCTTTTTTGGTGCATTACATCAAGAGGTAATCAGTGCCCTGTACAGAAACAAATACCCAGAAAATAAATGTTATCGATAAAACTTACCTTAGAACTGAAATCTTTAACTTAATGTGGCTAAAGCAAAGCAGTTGCCCAGAGATAAATTTAGAGCAGTTATTCTGCACTTTAACAGCACTACTGTCAAATATTAGTACAATATAACCTAGTCTAGTGCCAAACCTCAGCGAACACCCAAGGAGACCTCTGTATAACCCAGTCCTCAACCTACAGTAGCCCACTCAAATTCATCCAGGCAACATGGATATGCAATTTACAAATGCCTCCATGGCCAGCTTAATAGATATGGGCATCCTGAGGTAGTGTAGCAATTGCCATTTGTTACAGACAACCATTTAATCCTTAAATAAACAAACACAGTATACAAGAGATGCATACACACAATTTTACTGGAGGCAAAAATCTCACACACAAACAGGGTTGTCAAGAACACACACTACATCCACCACACATAATGTCCATCACACAAATAGACCAATTTATTCTGAGGCACTAAAAAGCAATCTTCCCAAAGCTCAAAGTTCTCCTAAGCCTATAACTGTAATGTATATCCTCAGCAATTTCTAAAGCACTCACCAAAACCAACACCAAACACCACACATACACTTACACTGAGTGGAGGTCCAACAGAAAAGCCCATAAGGCAAGTAAACACATTACCTAGGGCTATTGCCATAGGTGACTCCAATTTTATGACACAGTCACCATACAGAACAAGGAAAAGATAACAGTTAGTTGCTTATCTGGAGCCAGGATTCACCAAGTTATGCATACACTCAAGTCACTACACCACAGGTATCAGTATGATTTTATCATAGTCCATGTGGACGTTAATGACCTGGGACATACTTCCCTGGACTATGTTAAAGAAAGACATTGTTGATCTCTCTGAACATGTGTCTTAGGTTCGTACATTGCACTGAATAGCATTCTGCTTTCACCAGGATGATGCCACAGTATAAACAGAATATAAAGAAAATACAGGACAAGACCACCACTACGATGTACATAAAGTTCCAAGGTTTTATTTGTAGACAGGAATGAGCGCTTTCACGTGCCAAACACTACACGCTTCATCAGATTTCATTTTACTAATCAATAGAACAGTCTTTAAATATACTAACCAATTATACTTAATTAAATTCAATCAAGTAATTCATTTGAATCAAGCAAGTAGTCATGGTGACTGTTACAATACTATTAGCTCAAATCATTCATAGTAACCACTATATCAAGAAGTCTAGAATCATACAAAGCTAAAATATTTCTATACAATATAATAAATATGACAAAATATGTAAATATATATAAGTATATATGTAAAAATATATACAAATATACATGTATAGGTGTATGAAAAATATATATATGTATGAAATATCTGCATATACATAAAATGAAAATATTTATAAAGTCATGAATAGTAATAAATTCATAAAAAATGACAAAGGCCATTAAAAACAGGAATAATAATAATAAAAAATATAATTGGCTTCAATAACTGGCTTAGGTTCTAGTGTCTTTCTAGTGGGATTCAATATTTCTCAGCATGGGAGGACATGGTTAAAAAACCATGTTGCTTTGCAAAGGATGGTCTGCACCTGTCTCCCCTAGGCTTCTAAATATTATATAAAATGTTATTGATCCATTTAGATCCTTTCTTAGGCAATGCCAAATAGACAAACCTACCAACATAGCAAATAAAATTTATAGAAACCTAAAGGTGTTACTGCACAATGCTAGGAACCTAAACAAGAAACTCCACACCCTACAAGCTCTACTCACAATGGAGAATATAGACATCTGTGTCATTATGACACATGATTTAAACCCAGTAAAAGTATTCCAGCATTGCAAGGCTTCAGTGCCTTCAACAGATTTAGAGCATCAGCTGCACAGACAGGGATAAAAGGTGAAGGGGTCTGAGTCTATATTAGTAACAAGCATGACTCTGCTTTGGTTAAACAGGATGATGGCCTGGAACTTATCCATGTACAAATCACCATAGGCAAAGTCTCATACCATATCAAGCAAGCTATAAGTCACACTCTCTGTCCCAAGAATCCTATTGCTCATACCAAGACCTACTTGACACACTTACCATTAAATCAAATACCATATTCATGGGAAACTTTAACTACCCCTCTATAGACTGGGAAACATACACTGCCTCATACTCATAGGCGCAATGATTCCTGGACTTTGTTAACATAAATCTCCTTGACCAGATGGTATGCACACTCACCAGAGATTTAAACACACTGGACCTGGTACTCACCAATATGGAAGAGCATTGCATCTCCCCCAGTGTCATTTCCTCACTGGTGAGGTCGGACCATAATTCTGCCTCCTTTGAAATAAAAAAAAACTCAGTAACCCCAGCAAACCTGTAATACTTAGGAACTACTTCAAATCAAACTACATTCTATAGTTTGCTAAAGTTCAATGCCTCACCCCACCCCAAGTTCACAGTAACCTGTGCAGAATTGTTCACAGAAACCTTGTACAACCATGTAGATGCCTGTATAGAGACTTCTGTACCTACTAGCAAACCACACTGGTGGGATCCTAACCTTAGTAGAGTATATAACAAAAGTAAAAAAAAAGTCATGGCTAAAATCAGAAAGAGCAACTCCCATAATGATATGATCTCTTTAATTAATTAGTCCTCTTAGTTTCCTGTTTGGTTTAAGCCTAACAAGGCCATTTATGAGGTCAAGATAGCTATACAGGCTAAAGACAACCATAAGGCCTTCAATAGCTGTATCCAAAACCTCAAAGGCAGCACACATCAGCATGCCAAACTGCTGATCAATGGTGCCACTTTCACTGAACACAGTGACACAGAGAATTTACTGGCTGATAAACTCAACTCCAATTTCACACCCCTTTCCCGCCACCTCTCCTGATGAAATACCTATGATCATAACCTCCCCAACTATTAACAGGGAGCAGGTCCGGTTGGCACTCTATAATGCCAAAAACACAGTCTCAGTGAGCCTGACAATATCCTGGGATGCCTCATAAATAGCTTGAAACATGACCTATCAGGATCCCTTGAATCTCTTTTCAACTATAGCCTTAAAACAGGCTTTGAACAACAAGAGTAGAGGATTGCAACGGTTATCCCACTTCACAAGGATGGACCATCAACCAAACCCAGAAACTACAGACCCATTAGTCTGACTAGTCTAATATACAAAGTTGTGAAGGCTGCCAGCCCAGCTAGATAGCATTTTGTAAATAATCCTATGTCATTTGTAAATATTAATATGATCCACAGGCTTGTTTTACAAATGTAAGAGAACTATATGTTATGATTAAACAATTTGTTATGTGTTAAGCTTCAAAAATGTAACCACAGTGCACTCTGATGGAGAACAGCAAAAATGCATATGGACTATATGCCTGTGTAAATGCATGTTTTATAGTAGAGTTGGAGTATACAGAGTTAACTTGCAAAAACTCTAAGAAAATAAGTTGATAAGTAAAGAGTTTTTATGATGTGTTATAATGTTAGTTTATCTCAGCTAAAAGACAGAATGTCTGCAGCTGGAAATTCTTTCTATTGTTTGAAACAGAGGTAATTACAGGTTTCCAAGGTAATTGTTTTACGACTTCCAGTTTCTGGCAAGCTTCTAAGAGAGAATTGTCGGCTTCTAAGATATAAGTATTTTTCATAGAGACATGTTAAACTCTGTTGGTATCTGCTTAGCCTGGGAACTAGATGCAAGTGTCAAATAGTGATGTCTTTTAGATAACCCAGCATTAATGTGTATTATTAACTTAAGAACTATCTCAGAGAGAGAGTGTATTTTGTATTTTGTTCTGGAAATGTTAACAACTCACCAGCACTTTGCCTTGCCCAGAAAGTAAGTTATTTAGAACTTAGTTTCTCTTAGAGATAGATAGGGATATAGCAAGATTAGTTCGATGTTTTCTATATTTATGTGAGACTGTCCTACTATGTTATTTTAAAGTATTTTCTGTGATTTCTGAACTCTATTGTCACTGTGTTGAGTTAATGAGTATTGTCTTGTGCTTTTATTTATTATTAAATATATTTAAACATTTTAATTGTGGCTGGTTTTGTGTAGAGATATATATGCCCCTAAAGTACTTGCATATGTATTTGGTAATATTGTACAAGCCACTCCTAAACAGCCTTCAAGTCTTAGTCACACTTACCATTTGGATAACAATAACACTGCACAGTAGAATTGGACACCCTTTGGTAAGGGCATTTATAGTAGCTGATAGTAGTGGTTGGTGGCAATGATTACTACCTTATAGTATGGGCAGAAGGGGGCATAGCTAGTGATCCTGTGCCAGCCTTCCCCAGGAGTGTCTGTGTGTTTGTATATAAACCAAGTCTCAAAGTGTGTGTGTATCAGCTACTTGGGCAGGGACACAAACCACTGGCTAGACAGAGAGGGTGCTGGAGATTTTGGCTTGACCACTCGGCTGAGATCTGAACCCTATAGCTGTGCTGGGGGGGGGTCTTATTGGGGATCTGTAGAGAGAGTGAGAGAGAGAAACCAGCCCCAGACTGACTGTGATCTCTATGTGCTCTTAAGGGAAATTGCACTTTACTGTGTGTGTACTTGTCATCCTCCTGATGTGCATGTCCCTCACTGGTGTTAGTGGTGAGGATTGGGGCTCCTTGATTACTGAGCCAGTGCATGGGCATCACAAAAGCCATGGAACAAATTATCATGGAAATGATCAGAAAAACATAGAACACTTTCAGACACTAGACCCAACCCAGTCCAGCTTTGTCAAGGGAAGGTCATGCCTACTAAACCTGGTGAACTTCATTGAGAAGGTCACCAAGGCAATGGATGAAATGGTATGCCAACAAAGGTTCCATACCAGGAAAATCCAGGGTATAAACACATTGTCCTGTATGGATCACTATAAAGCCCTATCTCTATAATCTGTCTCCTGCAGGTTATTGAGAGGAGATCTATACCTAGCATACAAGGCATCCTTGATTTCAGCTCTGATGGACCTTTTGCACATCAACAAAAAACAGCATCAGAACCACTAGATCCAAGGATTTAAATTTTGCCTGTGACATAAATAAGACATGTTGGTGAGAAAGGTAAGTGTCTCAGAGGATTCCCTTACTGTGGAACAGCCTCCCCATCCATGTGAAGTGGGGTCCATCCCTACCCTATTTAAGCATAATGTTGACCAATGGATTGGAAATTAGAAATTCGCCCCAGATCTGGTCCACATATCTCTGATAAACAGTGGAAGACAGTAATTCCCAAACTAACATACCCCCACCTCCCAAAAACATAATCTCCAGAAACTTTCTAACACACACACACACACACACCCTAATAAATGTCCATGATACATAGGGACACAATTGGGTTGGATTACATGGCTAAGATTATAAAGGCTCTGGTGGCCTATAGTCTAGTAAATACATATGAACCTATGTAGCCTGTAAACAATACAGAAATAAAACAGCTGCAGTGCATTGAGCACAGTGATTATGCTCCAAAATGAAAAAAAAAAAAAAAGACGAGCTTGATAAGCACCTGTCTAATGTCAGAATGGTGCATAGCAAGCTTTTGTAATGATGATTATGTCTTCCTCTGGCAAAGTGTAGAGACAGAAGGTAAAACTGCTTTAAAAACTTTAATAGAAAAGTCTAGGCACTCAACAATACTTCAATGGCTGGACTTTTTTCTATTGGTATATGGTCAATTTACAATGACACACTGGTTGGGCTATCCAATCAGTGTACTCGTTTCTGAGTAGCAATGAGCTGTTATTGCAAAATCCTGATTATACCTACAGGTCATCAAAAAAGTAGTAAAACAGTTTATATTTTATATATATAGCCATACTTTTTTTCATTTGTGCTCTTGTTGTGTTTAATACTGCATGTGTTTATCCCACACAAATAAGCGAATACCTCTTTGTCAAACTCTTTTCAGTGAACCATCACTTTGTCGAACTTCCATTTAAACAAACATTTTCCCAGGGGAAAAAAAACAGTTGGCTGACCAACCAACTGTCACAAAATAACAAAATTTAAAACCTACCCAGGTGGGGAACTGCGCCCCACAGACCCCTCAAGCTAAATATATCAACTCTGAGATTGCACTGCAGTGAGGAAAAGGGCCAATTCCCAATGATGGTCCACCATTTCTTTCCCCTGGGAAATTTTTTGTTTAAATGTCAGTTCAAAAATGTGTTGTTTCACTGAAAACCATTCGACAAAGAGGTATTCACTTATTTGTGTTTTCGACAAAGTGAATTAGACCCGTGGCAGCCTGCTAAATAAGGGATGTTCAAATGAAGCATGTGGGGCATAGCTATCTCAGCATTATTCATGTAGTTACTAACACTGCATGGATGGTTTACAGTATGTTGTGTTTGTATTCCAGATTTGGATGTATCTTGATTAGATATAATATGCTGAAGTGACAGAGTAATGCTAATGCTGTACACCTATGTAATTCTATCATTGGGCAATATAATTTATCAATCTGCTTTTCGGGAACTAATTTGTCACAGTTTTTTTTTTTTTTTTTTTTTTTTTTGTCTTGCACTTATCATAGCTGCCATCTTTTTTTTTAAATAATCCTGTTTACAGGAATGGATGAGATATGGACAGAAAGGTTGAAGTTACTGTACATTTATGTAGTTTTGTAACTAACACACCTTTCACCTTTTTAATGATAGATGGAAGGCTGGGCAGTAGCTTTTAGTCTGCCTTTTCAGAAAGGGGGACAGGGTGATGCATTTCAGATACAGATGGAAAACCATATGCCAGAATGCTGGATAGGAAACTTCATTAGATGGCCAAGTCTCTGTTTCATAAAGAACAACGTGGTTTCCTTCCATCCTGGCCATGGAACAGTGGATGAACGCTTTGTCCTCAAACCTATACTGAGTAGATCATGGGAGATGGCTAGTGCCATCTACATGTGTTTGGTTGGCATGGAGAGGGCATATGACTGTGTGCCAGGAATGTATTATGGGAAGTTGCACAATAATACAAGGTCCCAGGACCACAGCTGTGTACCATTCTATCCTTGTATTTGAGAAGGAAGATTCCTGGCTGTATTATTGGCATTAAGTTAAATAAATTCATGATGTATCTTGACTACCCTTCTGTTTGTGATTTCATGGACAGGATATAAAAATAAAGGAAATGTCTGTAAAGTATTCGGTTTGGGACTAGGAAGATGGCATCTTTGTTTTTTGCAGATGATGTCCCATTTGTCTTAGTGCCAGAGCCACAGCTGGTGCCACTCCCTGAATTGGTATCATGTCTTCTCAGCCCTTCAAGTAAAGAGCAAAGAAAGTTCACGTCCTTATTCGGGTGTTCCAAGCCTGCCTCCTGCCCCCTCAGCTCTTCAACTGAAGATAAAAAAGGATGACCTCTACTTTCTTTATACTCTTGCAAGCGGATTGTTACAATTGTAGCAAACAGCTTACAACAGCTTAACATAAAAGAAGCACTGAACTGAAATGTCTTTATGTATAGGCCTTCAAAAATGCTGATACAAAAAAAAAGTAATGCAGGAACTGCTCTATCTGATTACCTCCCCCAACACCATGCACACAAGCTGGCTGCCCCCTTTGCCCCACTCTTGCTATGCTTCTACTTAGTGCCTAGGAAGGAAATCAGCACTTCCAAGCAAGAGGTCATTGCTCTGTCTCTCTTATCTGTTCATATGTGGGGGGAGGGTAGACTCAGGTGGAAGAGTTAAAGTATTTTCGGATCTTTCTCAGAAGTGAAGGTAGAAAGGATAGGATCAGAGGACTGACCAGTGGACTGATGCAGTGATAGTGTACTACAGACATTATACTAAAGTGTGGCATAGTATGCAGCACACAGTGTACTGGTCAGTCTGTTCATCTTTCGCACTTACGTACATGAGCTTTGGGTAGTAACCAAGATGAGAAGATCACAGAAACTGTCAGCAGAAATGAGGTTCCTCTGGAGGATAGTGGAGCTCACTATCCATGATACAGTGATGAGCCTGGTATGTCGGTAGAATCCCAGAATGCAGCCACTGCTCCTCTGTGCTGGGAGGAGTTAGTTAGCATGGTTTGATAACCTTGTAATAGTGGCCTCTGAATGCTCTCACTGGATATATATATAAGGTACAACCCACAAGGAGGGGGCTCCGGGGCAGACCAAGAACATGATGTAGGGATTACATGTCTCAGCACACCTTGAAACACTGGGGGATCCCACAGAATAAGAGGAAGAATATTGCTAGGAGTACATAACTCTGGTTTACTCTGCTTTGCATGCTACCCCTTTACCTTCAGCGGGAGAATTAGCTTAGAAATTTAATTAATGGAACTGGGAATGTACTTACTCAAACTCCAGCAAAAATCAGTGATCATGAAATGATGTGCTTCTATATAAGATTATGTGCTTCTATGATTTACAGTAATTGGCATTTCAAAATAAATGAGTTTTATCAGTTTAACTCAGTTTGGAAATAAATGTTGTCTATCAGCTTCTCAAGTGGATCAAAGCATGACTTACAGACAGACCTATGGACTGGTGCCGGAAAGGGTGTCCTTCTGCAGAAATTTCACTTTGGGAGATGAACAGAGACTACTTTAAGGGCTGACACTCTTCAGTAACTAGTAGTATATTGAGATCTTTAATTATGTTCCAATTTTTTGTAAAAGATAACTTTGCTAAGCACACTTCTGATGTGAGAAAGGTGCTTACAGTTTTCTTAAGCACCTCTCAGCACTTATATTTCAGTCTTGTGCTACAGCATACCATCACAGAATCAAACAGCCGCATGATGTGCGCAGACACACACACACACACACACACACACACACACACACACACACACACACACACACACACACACACACACACACACACACGTGAGACAGGCTGAATTTAAGTGATAATAGCTTTTGAAACCACTCATTTATCAGAGGTATAAAGCTTCTGGTCACTGTCTGTGTGACAGACTAAGTGAGTTATGGCTTTCAAAGCAGTAAAACACATCATGATCCTACAATTTTTTCTGTAACTAATAGTACATAAAAATAGCTGAATTTCCATGTACTACAAATAATTATGGCTAGTTCTCTCTGGTTGGTCATGACTCAGTTGTTATGTGTTCAAGACATGGATATCAAGATTCATCTATCAAGCTTTGCTTCATTCAGCTTTCAAAATTAATTTCTTGACATCCATGTCTCAAGACACAACTTATTTATCAGAAACCCAGTCATAATCATCTCTGTTATGGTCTTTACACTTCAGCTAGTTATTAACATGTGGTCATCAATGGATTGCATTTATTTAAGTGCAGTGTAATATTATGAAACTGAAATTTAAACCTAGTTTGTTGAATGTAGTATTTGCAACTGAGGGTGGTTGAATCAGTAAAGCAAAGAACTGATGTATAAACATTGCTGTGATTTTAGTGTGACATCTAAACATATTGTATTGGTCGCATTAATAAATTCTGAGGTGGCCTGCTAGCTAGTATGTATAAATACCCTTTCAATAACTTAACACTGTTCTTAAAGTAACCTTATACCTGATAAATAAGCAGAAACTGAGCATAAATGTTCATACAAGCTCAGTAATTTGTACACAATATAAAACACCAGCACTTAAAAGCTTTCACAAGATAGGTAAAAGGATAACTATGTAGCTGCACAGGTATAATAAAGTGCAACACTGTAACATGGCCACTAAGACCATATTTAATAATAATATCATTAAATATTATTATATTTGAGTTTAAAATCACTTACTTGAGGAATATGGAATTTCACAGCTATTGAATAGGTACGGCTCATCTTTATTTTGGTGGGGGGTGCAAGGCGGATGCTTCTGTACAGGTTCATAGATTCATAGTTAAGTACTACGCTAGCTGCCTTGTGAACCACTTTTAAGCCTAGCAAATTTCCTTTTTTTTTTGCTTGAAATAACATTCCATTTGGTTATAGATTGGCCTTATCCACCCCATGTTTGATAATTATATATTACTCCTAGTGAGAATAAGTGGGACCATACCATAGATAATTTAAAGGACCCATGCATGGGGATAAAGCATTTAGGAGCTGCATCTGTCCATTAGTAGTACAGGGGGCAGTCCTGGGGTACACTTTCTATTTCCCATCAATAAATCTAAGTTGCACTTGAAAACGGACAGGGATGGACTTTGTTTTATGTGGATGGGGAGTCTGTTCCAAAGCAGCGGTATCTCTGCAAGATATGCCTGTACTTCCAAATTATTTTGCTGATATTGCAGAAGAGGCTTAGCTCCCTAGACCAAGTATTTCTAATGTCATTTGACTTGCTAAATTGTCTTGTGTAGGAAATCCATCAGTAATGGGTCAGAGGATGCCTTGTATACCAGACACAGGTCACCTCTTAGCAGTCTGCAGGACACCAAGTAGAGAGACAGGGCTTTGAGTCAATCCAGGTATGACATTTTGTTTAGGCCTTCTATCCTTTTAGTAAGGTATTTCTGCAGGCATTCTAGTCCTTGCATGCCTCTGGACAGATACTTACCAAAGGGGGTATGATATTCAATGTCTGGTCTAATGCAGAGTGAGTAAAGGGGGACAATATCATCCCCAGATCTAGACACAATCCCCTTGTTTATAAGCTGTGCAATATAGGACTTTCTTACAATAGACACATGTTGGTCAAAAGTTAGGCCACTGTCCACATAAGTTCCCAAATCCCAAATAACTGGATCAACTCTTAGGGATGTATCATCAATGTGGTAGTTTCCTGGGGTAGATGACTTCTCAAAGAATACAATATTGCATTTTTGGCATTTAGTTTCAGTCCATGATTTTGGCAACAGTTATTTATATGAGTTAAACCTTCCTGCATGATGGCTAGGTCATTTAGGGATTCAGTGATTGCTCTTAGCTTGCAGTCATCTGCAAACTTAGTCAGCAAGAGCAAACTCGCTTCAGAAAAGGAGATGCCAAACAGGAGAGGTCTCAGCACAGAACCCTGGGGGACGTGACTGGTGACTGGTCTCTTTGTGGTGTAATTTCCCCTATTTTGATTATCTGCATCCTATCTGTGAGCCAGCTGGTAATCTAGTGGGTGAAATAGGGGTTTATTCCCATTTTATTTAGCTTTCCTACTATACCTGAGTGGAGAATTATGTTAAATTGGCCCGGTTGAGGTATGCAGTGTGTACCATTTTGCCTTCATCTATTGCTGTGCTGACCTTTTCAAAAAATGACACCAAGTTGAGTGTTGATGGAGAAATATAGAGAAGGTCAGAAGGAGTTGCATTGTGTCTTTGTAGACTTAGAGAAAGCATATGACAGGGTGCCTAGAGAGGAGTTGTAGTATTGTATGAGGAAGTCAGGAGTGGCAGAGAAGTATGTAAGAGTGGTACAGAATATTTACGAGGGTAGTGTGATAGTGGTGAGATCTGCAGTGGGAGTGATGGATGCATTTAACGTGGAGGTGGGATTACATCAAGGATCAGCTCTGAGCCCTTTCTTATTTGCAGTGGTGATGGACAGATTAACAGATGAGATCAGACAGGAGGCCCCATAGACTATGATGTTTGCAGATGACATTGTGATCTGTAGTGAGAGTAGGGGCCAGGTTGAGGAGACCCTGTAGTGGTGAAGATATGCTCTAGAGAGGAGAGGAATGAAGGTCAGCAGGACTAAGACAGAATATATGTGTGTGAATGAGAGGGAGGATAGAGGAATGGTGAGGATGCAGAAAGTAGAGGTGGTCGAAGGTGGATGAGTTTAAGTAGTTGGGATCAACAGTTCAGAATAATGGTGAGTGTGGAAGAGAGGTGAAGAAGAGAGTACAGGCATGGTGGAATGGGTGGAGAAGAGTGTTAGAAGTAATTTGTGACAGACGAGTACCAGTAAAAGTGAAAGGGAATGTCTACAAGAGGGTAGTGAGACCAGCTATATATTGGAGATGGTGGCATTGACAAAAAGACAAGAGTCAGAGCTGGATGTGGCAGAGTTAAAGATGTTAAGATTTGCACTGGGTGTGACAAGGATGGACAGGATTAGGAATTAGTATATTAGACAGTCAGCTCAGGTTGGACAGTTTGAAGACAAGGCCAGAGAGGTGAGATTGCATTGGTTTGGAAATGTGCTGAGAAGGGATGCTGGGTATATTGGGAAAAGGATGCTAAGGGTGGAGCTGCCAGGTAAGAGGAAAAGACGAAGGCCTAAGATAAGGTTTATGGATGTGGTGAGAGAGGACATGCAGGTGGTTGGTGTAATAGAACAAGATGCAAAGACAGGAAGAAATGGAAACAAATGATCCGCTGTGGCGACCCCTAATGGGAACAGCCAAAAGAGAAGAAGAAGTTGAGTAAGCAAGCCCTGCCCTTGATAAATCCAAACTGAGACAGGCCCAGTGTTTGGATATTCCCTATGTCCTGATTGAGTAATTCAATGATAAGTCTTTCCATGGCTTTGTAAATGAGGCTGGACAGACTTATCAGTCTGTAATCACCAGGATCTGTGGAAGATCCTCCCTCATGCAGGAGAATGACTGTAGCTGTTCTCCATTCACTTGCATAAAAATGCATGGAGGCAGAGACTGAACAGTGTTGTTATGGCTGTGGATAAATTGTGCCACTTGCTACATTCAAGGATATTGTCAGGACCCATTTATTCAGTATTTTTAGCTTTTGATAACACTTTTAAGCCATATTCTTGTGTGATAGCTGGAGGTGAGCCAATTTTAGGTTTATCCCGAGGGACAGATGGAGTGAAGAGGGGGGTAAAGTTTGAGCTAAATTTATAGCCTATACGTTCACTGCATCTTTAGGCTTAGTGTAGGTAACATTGTTCACAAACAGCTCAGCACATTGCTGAGTTGTGCTTTTGAGATTACAAACATAACTTAAAAAATGTTGGGTAACTATTTCAACCTCAGACTTGGATTTGATGGATTTCATTAGGCTCCTAAGTTGCTAGTTTACTTCAATGATGAGGGCTCTATCATTCTGGGAATTACTCCTTACTTTTGGTCAAAATTCTCTTCCTTTTCTTGTTAAGCTTTTTCATATTATGGTTCAACCATGGGTGTTGTTGCTGGGGTTTTCACTATGCTTGTTCCTAGAGAGTACAGCTGCATTTATGTAGCTGTTTACATGCTGGAATAGTGTGGTGGTTTGCGTATCAACATATTCAGTGGAGTTATCTGAGTTTAGTGATGATTTGAAGCTTACAACTATATCACTTAGGAGTAGGTAGTTTGTCAGAGAAATTTATAAAAGTATGTGGGTGAAAGAGGTCTGTTGTTTCAATTTTATTTAGAATGAGGCAGCTTGAGGGACAGATCCAACAAGTCATGAAGGTATGCAAGGGATGGTGCAACATGCCCCATATTAGTAAGAACAAGTTCCAATATGTTATTCCCCCAAGTGGATACTCTGACTAATTGGTCAAGGGCATTTATACTGACAAAGTCCAGGAATCTCTGTGCTTGTTCATGAGTGGTGGTATAGGTTTTCCAGTCTATAGTTGGATAGTTTAGATCGGGCCGTGATGGTGCAGCAGTTAGCATTGTTGCCTCACAGCAGGAGGCTCTCCGGTTCGATTCCCGGCTGGAGAGCCTGCTGTGTGGAGTCTGCATGTCCTCCCCACTGTTGAGTGATGTATAAAGACATGCAGGTAGGTGCATGCATGAATGATGTGCCTTCCTTGAGGGTTGGGTATTGGGCTGGCAACTCGGCACCGTAAAAATCCACTGCCAATCATTAGCAGACCGGAGTTCTGCTGTGGTGACCCCGAACTGGGAAAAGCCGAAAGACATTACTAGTTGGATACTTTACATCACCTAGGAAAATGGTGTTGGGTTTAATACTTAATGATTCTAGTTCCTGTAGACAGGCATTGTGGCTTTCCTTTGTCATACAGAGTGTTCTATGGCTATCCAGTATATGGTATGGGGCCTTTTTCATGGTTATTTGACAATGAAGAACCTCTACTGCACCATGCTGCTTTACAAATCTTGATGTGAATCTCTTCTGGATATAGACTGATACACCTACACCTTTTTTCCCTCCTGCTCAGTAGCTGATCTAAACATGTGGAAGGCATTATTGCTCTGCACATCCAGAGTCCTTTTCCACTATTTTAAACCATGTCTCAGTCACTACACAAACATCAATATCTTCCAAGGTGAGAAGGGCTCATAGGGAGTGGAGTTTCTTGTTCAGGCTCCTAGCATTACTCAGTAACACCTTCATATTTTCCTTTATTTGTTTCACTATGTTGGTAGATTTATCAGACAGGCATTGCCTAAAAAGGGCACTGGGGTGGACAATGTCTTTGCCAGAGATTGAAACCCTAGAGAAGACAGATGCAAGCCATCCCAGGTGAAGCAATGTGCTCTGTGAATCATATCTTCCTAGTGTGACAAATATTGGACCCCCTCTGAATGACACTAAAAACTAAGCCAATTGTTGAAATCAGTTGTTTTTGCTCATGTCATGGCATCATCCTTGGAGAAGGTAGAATGCTGCTCAATGCTAGTCTCATACCTGCCTTAGACAGATAGTCTGAGAACTCCATCATGTCTGTCTTCATATAATCCAGGGATACACCTTAAGTCATTGGCATTGGCATGAACTATGACAGAGTCATACTAGTTCTTGTTGTTCAAGGACTTGAGTTCATGTGTGATCTGACAGATCCTGGCACCAGACAACTAATTAACTGTCACTGTTTCCTTGCTCAGCCCAGTAAGAGGCACATTTGTATGTCTTATAATGGAGTCACCTATAACAAGAATGTTTGCTTGGGTCGATACCTGCCTTACAGACTCAGCAGCTGTGACTTTGGGACTCCTTGTGCTATGTGAAAAGTAGGTTTAATAGGGTCTATGTTCACTTGTCAAATGTGAATTACAGCGAACAGCTATTCCACAAACACTATCCAATGAAACTCCTGTTCATCGAAAATGCACATAATAGGAAACAAAATCATTGCATAGCCATAGGTGACCAACATACACACAATGGAAGGGAGTATGGACTTACAGGTATGCTAGGGATAAGGAAATCTGCCCTTTCACTACTGTAGTGTGATTTTAGAGTTAGTATGTGTAATTAGCAGGGGTGTGGGGGGCACAGTCCCCCACATGAGAATAATCCAGTTAACAACAGATCATCCTCATGTAGGGGGCTATACTCCCCATACCACCTGCTAATTGTATATTCCACCTCCAAGATTGCACTACAGTAGGGAAAGGGCAGATTTGTAGATTGGACTACAAGTAGGGAAAGAGTACATTTCCTTATCCCTAGCATACCTATAAGTCTGTATTGCCTTCTGTTGTGTGTATGTTGACTGAGGCAAAAGAGAGTTAAAATGCATCCAGAGTAGGGGAAGTGTTATGCTTTTTTTGAGAGTCTGTAATGGGCTGTCATTTCAGTGGAAAAGCTAATGCAGAAAATGGATACTATGTAAGAAGCGACCAGCCTAGTGGCTACAGGAATTCCTCTGTTTCCAGTTGTGGAACATGAGGAACATTGCAAGGCCAAACTAAAAAACTGAGATTCATTTCCAGAAAGCATGCCAACTGAGTAGCTCTTCAGATGGGAAGGAGGACTCAGACATCCCTAGAACTAATCACATCAGATGTGCCACTATACTATACTATCAAGTTTTAAATTAGATCTGCATGCAGTAGACAGAGGCTAATGAACACATATAAAGGAATGAAGCCACAATGAAGATAAATGGAGAAAAACAATGTAAGGCCAAGGAAGACATCCTTTAGCTCCATGAAACAGATTAAGTTGTATAAGATATGCCAACATAATGATGTTAAAGCATTCATTACTTTTTTGAGAAGGCAGTCTCTGTCGGTGTATGACGTCAAGATCAGTTGATATTGTATCTTGCTCCTATGCCAACAGGAAAGCCTTTACCAGCTGCTCTAGTGTTGTTTTTAATAAAGCAGTCTGTTCTAATGCTGAGGAAGAAGGATATTATGGTATACTACAACCTCAGCAATGAAGCATATCAAATAAAGTTTTACAGCATGTCTTATAAAACAGATGCTGTAACTCATAAATGATACATGTGTTTAAAGGACGTGGTTAAGAAATGGGTGGATCCTTAGAATTAAACAACTTCCTTCGAGGTGAACATGATTGCGGTAGGGCAATTTACAAACATATTGCTAAAAAGGATATGATGAAGGTGAGAAAGCACAAAACTGGAGATCCCAAAGATTTATTAAGGCTAAAGGTCATATGTATAATTTCATTTAGAGTGATTGGGGTTATCTGTCCTTCAACCTTTCCACACCCTAATAAGGTATCATGTGACATATACCTACAACCAAACCCTGTTGGAGACTGGTCCATTGTTTTAACTGTTTAAAAAAGGGTTACATGGTCAGACAGTGCCTTAAATATATTAGTCCACTCCTCACTGCAATTGATTTAGAAACAGCAGCATAATCAGTGGTCTTTAATTGCCATGAGACAATTTCATTGCTTTATACTGGTCGCACCTAGCCTTTAATGCATAAAAATACATTAGCGATACAAAATGCCAGATATAGCATAATCCGTTTGTGCATAGTAGATGTGTACATACAGTAGAGCTGTTTGTTCATATGGCTGGTGTAGAATGAACCAAGAAAACATGGCTGGGATTAAGCACTGCTTTTATCTTCTTCTTCTTTCGGCTTTTCCCGGTTAGGGGTCGCCACAGGGGATCACCGTCCGCTCATGATTGGCAATGGAGTTTTATGGTGTCAAGTTGCCAGCCCAGCACCCAACCTTCCACAGAAGGCACACACATGCACGCACTCACGCCTAGGGCCAATTTAGTGTGTCCAATCCACCTACAGCATGTCTTTGGGATGTGATGTAAAATTAGAACATGATTGCATTGTTCAATATTGTTCCCAGTTAAGCCTAGTTAACATACTATTACTGCAAAGGGAAATGAGAGAGAGGAAGGTTTATACTCACTTTTTTTATTTATTCACTCTTTCACTTTTAAAAGCTTGAGTGCCTCTCTCTTATGACTTTTATACAAAATAAGGACAGGTTCAACAAGTAAAACCTCTGGCCATTTTCAAACTTGATCAGAAACAGCACCCCATGCTTAAAGAGTTTCATGATCCATAACAAATGAAACAAGGCTAACTGTACAAAAAATTGGCTACCCTAATTAGTAAAAAGAAGTATTGGCAGCTAGTTGTTGTATCTTTCAGCTTTTCCCGGTTAGTATTGGCAGCTAGTAAAATCATAAAAGTATTGATATGATAAGTTTATTCCTACTTAGAGCAGTACTATTTAATGGAGTACATGAAGGGATGTGAGAAATAGAAGCAGAGAAAACTGTATGGTCAACACAGCCAAGGCCTGTTTAAAACCACTTTTAATAAAATAACAAAGAAACAGAATGGATAAGTGCTTTCAGTCAATCGGCCCTTTATCAGCTCTACTACTCTAACACAAAGACAAGCCATAAAAAAGAAGAAACTGCTACAAGCACTAACAATCCAACCCATCAGGATCTTACAACAGAAATACTTAACTGGGCAATTAATGAATTACGTGTACTGAATGCCGGCTTTAAAGGGACAACCCCATTCAAGCCGGGCAGTTTATAAGCTTGTAATTTTACTATCCATCTCATCTCAGCCATCTCTTGTCTATGCAGAGTGTCACCTCCCCTTTTGTATAGCCAAGAATTTAAAATAATGTCCTTCCTCTATGAAGTTTAAGGAAGTTGAAGTGAATTTATTTAAACTTAAAAGACTTCAGTGGAAGCACCTGCATTAGGAGGCATGCCTGTACTATAAAATTGTTCCCCGAGGACTGAGGGTTCTATATATGCCTTCCTATGGAACAATATACCCCAAGTTGTTGAGGTGTCTGGTGCTAAATATTGAATTAAGCGTTAATTACATCTGTCTTCTGATTGACTTTTTTAAGCCCATGGAAAATGAGCTGACTGCTGACTCTGAGTAAAGAATGTCAACTAGTTTCACAAAAAAAATGCTAAGCCTAAAACATTTTTACAATCCATGCCCACTATATTCACCCACCTTACTGCATTAGCATGGACATAATCATATCACAGCTTCATACTAAATTGTGCAATCAGGTCATATTACTGTTTTATGACTGGCTGTCATTGCTACTCAGACTGTCAGGTAAATTATTAAGCTGATAAGTCAACTGGACGTATCAACTGGTATATTATACAATTCTTCCTCTAAAACGTGCACGCTGATTGGCCAGCCCAACCAGCGTGCCCGTTGTATATCCCTCAATATACTAACGGAAAAAGGTCCGGTCGCCCGGACTTTTTCCGTTAGTATAAAACACTGTCTGGCTATGTTAAAAGAGTTTAACATAGCGACACAGGTTTAAAAAAAGCAACACAGATCTCCGTTGCTTTTTTTAAACTGTCTTGCTATGTTAAACTCCTTTAACATAGTGACACAGTGTGTAAAAAGCAACGGAGATCTTGTGATCTCCGTTGCTTTTTTTAAACCTGTCTCGCTATATTAAATGGGTTTAACATAGCGAGAGCTTTAAAATAAGTAACGGAGATCTCCGTTGCTTATTTTAAAGCTGTCTCGCTATGTTAAACCCATTTAACATAGCGAAACAGTAAAAAGCAACGGAGATCTTGCATTCTCCGTTGCTTTTGCCCACAGCTCTGATGTACTGTGTAGGCATGCGCAGTACATCAGAACTGCCGCGGAATACCAGACAGCTGTGGAAGGGCAGCAAAGAGGCATTATACAATGCCATTATTTAAGAAAAGTAATTATTTCTTTTCTTAAATAATGTCATTGTATAATAGCAATAACCCACTTCTGGGTGTGGGTAATGCGGGATTTAACCATGGTTGTCTTTGTTTGGTCCCTCGGGCTTCGCCCTCGGGACCAAACCATGCCAACCGTGGTTAAATCCCGCATTACCCACGCCCAGGCGTGGGTTATTGCTATAATAACACATAGATGCAGTAATCTTATTGCGGAAGTACTCCTAGAGGTTTATAAAAACACTAGGCATCCAGCCTATGTGTACTATAGCAAACAGTCCTCAGAAAAGTGATCAGAAGAAGTAACCTCACAAAACTTTCAACAAATATTAAGGAAATTTGTGAATGATGAAAATAAAAGTTGGAATAATATTGTTCCATTCCTGTGGTCTGTGCATCAGGAGACAGCTCAGTTCTATATAAGGATCAGTTCATTCCAGCTGTTCACTTGGAAAACTCTGATCTTGTTGATCTTGTAACAGAAGGTAAATTGCTGTTTTGCTGAGTATGAATCATGCCGGTTATTGAAACAAATGGTTTTCTGGTTGGCTGTTAATTTTTTTTTTGCAACTTTATATTCTACTGTAATACATGCTATTGTGCTCCAGCTTGCTGGGCTTCTCTAAGCCATGCAAAAAATGTTACTGCTGACTACTTTCTGAGACCTGCTTTACCAGATTTGACCTAAAAACATCCCCCACAAGATCAGAGAACTGAAGTTTTCTAAATAATTCACCGTCTAGTGGCAGTTCATAGGTTCATAGGTAGGTACTAGGTGATCGGCCCTGGGGCCTATAAAAGCCAAGCCAAAAAACTTCCCTGGCTTTTGCCACCCAAGAAAGTTATTTTCCTGTGCCCCTGTCTAGCAGAGCCACAAAAGTGATCCCCAGGATGAATTTCCTATTTACTGCTAAATTCACTGATTTCTGATACTGTTTATTATATCAGTGTTTTCTGTTTATTTGGAAAACTTTGACTTTATTTTGTGAGAGAAAGTAAATATCTGGTCGTCTAGTCATGCCAGACATGATGGAGCTCTCCAAATATATGTAAAAGGCTGGAATGCCACTACCCTGAGCAGCATCCAGCTCTACCTTACTCAGAATTATGACACAGAATAAACAAAAGATAAATAACTAAGCCAATTGTTGAAGTCAATTATGTCATTCCAAAGGGGCCGGTATGTGTCACTCTGGAAGGAGATGGTTCATAGTCCTACTTGTTTTGCCAGGGTTGACCTGCACCTGTTTCTTCATGGTGTTTGCATACTGACCATAATTTAGTGTACTAGTGCATGTTTAGGTAATGTCAGTCTAAAAAAAAATCATTACAATATAAATGTAGTACTGCTGAACACTAAAATATCTCAACAAGAAATTGCCCTCCCTAGAAGCCATCTTGGCCATACCAAATACTGAAATCTGTATCATCACTGAAATGTGGTAATGCTGCAATGGTAACACACACCCTTCACATGGAGTTAATGCCTACCACTCTTTTAGACAAGTGTCTATGTTACTAGTGGTGGTGCGTCTGTTTTCCTCCACAATTCAATGACAAGACATAAAGCAAAATGATGACCTCAAACTCCTGCACATCCTAGTAACTCTCAATAAGATCTGTTCCCATTTACAAGCTAAATACAGAATCCTCTCTATGGCACACAAAAACGTGAGGCATACCTAAACAAACTGCAGTCCCTATGCTTTCTAGAGTTGATCATTGCAAACTCTCTATACCAGCTAATTCACTGCCCTACCACAGGCTCAAATTTAATGGACCTGACTCTCACAGGTATAGCACCATTATAGTCTATATGCCTATAGTTACCTCATCAAATCTGACCACCATTCAGTTAAAATATATATATATATATATATATATATATATATATATATATATATATATATATAAGCCCAACCCACTTTGCCCACAACCTCTTCTATCTTTAGAGATTTCCCAGAGGCAAACTTACTACAGATAGTTGTTTGGGAACAAACCTCTATGTTGGAACCTGAGTACAAGCAAGCTACATAGCAAAAGGAAAAATGTGTCACCCTAAGGAATAATCTGAAAGCCACAGGCCACATTCCAAAAAGTTAATCAAATACTTAATCACAAAATCAAATCTACCAAGGTTAGTTATAAAATGTAAATTACATTAACTTGTCAAGGACAATCATAAGGCCTTTTTACAAATTTGTTAGAAACCTTAGGAACAATACCCTGCGCTGCACTGAACTGATTCACAGCAATGACACCCCCACCTGGCCCTCAGACACAGCCAACATACTAGTAGGTACATTTAGCTGTCCTCCCAGCTTCCCCTACATGCCATCATACCTGCACTCACCTCAAAGCAAGTCCTATAAGCACTCTCTAGGGGTACAAAACACTAGCTGTACATGCGCCCGGTAATGTACTAGGTTACTTTTTCCTCAGTAGAATGCACTCTTATCAACTCACTGCTCACGTTGTTCAACTTTAGCCTTGCAAATGGTTTTGTGTCTGAGGTGTGGAAAAAAGCTGTGGTCACCCCACTCCACAAGGTGGCCCAACCTGGTGATAATAGCAACTAAAAGTTAATAAGCCTTACCAGATCCCAGGGACTATATCATTAGGGAACTCATAAACAAAGGCACTGGAAGCTCACAATCCCTCATTCAAAACCAATTTTGAGTTGTGAAAGGAAGAACGTGCCTACCTAACACGGTAGACTTCTTTGAAAAAGTCACTGAGGCATTAGATGTTGGCAAATTAGCACAAACCACCTGCAGTGACCTAGTGAAGGCTTCCAGCACCATTCAGCACTTCGGCTTTATTGACAATTTAATCGAAAGAACTTTATGTAACCCACTAGACAGAAAACTGGCTCACAAAGAGAACCCAATCAATAAGGACAGCAGCACACTTTCCTCTAAAAGGCATGTTACTACTTAAGTCCCCCAGGGCTCAATGCTAGGGCTGCTTCTGTTTGTTTTTTACTTCTATGATCTTAAAAGCTGATGTCAAGAAACTTTGGCTGACCATATCTGTAGATAACTGAAAGGTCCTCAAAGAAGGCATAACATGCTCAAATCAATAATGCAAAGATTATGGTCTAAAGCAAAATGCTAAAAACTGGAAAATCTAGCCCCATGCCCCCACCAGATAAACACCACCACCCTCAAAACAGGCACTCTTATTAGAGACCTGGGCATTTTTGTAGACAACGAACTCTCCTGTGAACATCATATATTTACTGTTGTCAGAAAGTCCTTCTGCCTATCCCAGATGATTAGCAAAAACATATCTTCTAGATCCAAGGACCACCATCCCTGTCTACTTTTCAATCATTAATCCCACACTAGAATGTAATGATCCCTTTAGCATATCTCTGTTGAAACACACTATACAGCTTGAAAATGACAGCATTGTCTCACTGAGAAAATCAAGGGCCTGACTTTCATGACCTACACAGAGCACCTTAAAGCTCGGTCTCACTTTAAACTCATATGGGGGGGTGACCTCTGCTTGGCATACAAGTCCTCAAATGACACCATCCTGTGTGAACTCCTACATCTCTGTCAACCCTGAAATACCACAAACACTTGCACAAGAGACCTAAACATCCACCACAGTATTACTAGAACTGCTTGATGGAATGGATACTTCTCTCAAAAAATTATTCTCTAGAACAGAACTCCATTTATATTAAACTAAATAACCCCCTAATCCTCTTCAAACACAACCTAGATAAGTGGATGGGTAACAATAAATTCAAGTCTAGCCCCTCAATCCCTTTTGGAAAGGGGTAGCAAGTTGTGAGATTTGCAATGGCTTGGATACAAATGATCTACCCAATCAGCTGTCTAGTAATAACCTATGAACCTGCTTTATAGGCAGAAACTTCAAGAAAACTTAAATGCCATTAAGGAAGTCTGCACAGGAGAAATAAAGCTAACTTTCCAATCAGTGGGCCAACCTTTCTGAGTGCACAAAATATCAAAAAATAGCTGCTGAATGTATTAATATGGCTAAACAGAAACTGGCTTGTGATTTAGATAGTTAAGACCAGAAAAAGAGTTTTTCATGAAATGGATCTGCTACTGGTACTTTTAACCTCAATAGACTGAAAGTTATAAATCAAACTATACTGACCATACAAAGTAAAATGGAGAATAAAACCTGTTGCATGCCAAATTGAAACTGCACAAGTAAATTCTCTAAAGCATAAGGTATAATATATCAATTTACTTAAAATATAGTACGCCAGAGCTGATATATTGTCCTTCACTATAGGATAAACTGGTCTGTATAGCTGAAGAAAAACATTCACAACTAGAGGATGAGCCAGTTAAATGGCATGCAGGGATAAAGCCTTTACTATGATGCAGCAACCTGAGCTCAATTAGCAGCTCAAGTGCCTGTAGGAGCTGAATGGAAGGGTGGGAGTGAGTGGCTGCTGTTGGAACCCCTTATCGTGGAAGGAGGAAGGCAGTTCTACCTCACCACAAAGGTGACACCATACAGAAGCACTAGATATTACACCCAGTGCACTCATACGCTGACATAAACTCAACATGTGGAGGCATGCACCCCCCCAAGAGACAGCAACAGTGGAGTTCAAAAGAGCTGCAAAAGAGGGAATGGGTGCTCCCAGAGGAACAGGCTATGCCTTTCTGCAGGACCTGCAAGCTGGCCAACTCCCTACCATCTACTTCTTGGGATTTCTGGGCAGGAATAAATTAGGTATGGGGTTGTTGGCTAGTCCAAGAAAGCCTGACTCCCATCATGTCCCAGAATGAGTGGTGACAGGTACAAGTGCAATCAGGTAAGGTCCTACAGGAAACAAAAAAAAAGTATATTCACAAATGGAAGAAATAATAGAACAAAGCAAGCACACTTTTTTTCAGATAATGCAGTTAGAATAAACTGAATACAGTGTGAATTATTAACACAAGAACAGGTAATAAAATAGTGGGATTATTGTATACCAGTAAATCTGTTACAACTACTACTGTATTAATGACACACAAACTGTGTTAGTTTTATTAGTCACAACAGTGACTGTGCATGCAGGAGAAAGATGGTCTACACAGATCTGGTTAAAACTTTTGAGCACTAAATACAACATTAAATAGTTTAACTATCTTTTATTCCAAACACATAATGTTGTAGGTAAGCTTGCGATTGCAAAGTACTTCTCCTTTTTGGACATTACCAAGGGATACTATCACATATCACTGTCTGTGAAAACTACAGATTATTTCAAGCATCCTTTGGTATGCAGCATTTGCCTTATTCAGGGTTCTCAACATTTTCCAGTGAATTTTGTATTGTTTGCTAACACCCCAACAACTGTTTGCCTTGGCATATCTAGACACCATAGTAATATTTAGTAACATTTAGTAAAATATGGGCACAAAATACAAACTACTGATAAAAGAAGTTTCACACTTTCAAACAAATCCACATTACCTTAAATAAGAATACACACCAGCTTGCTATGACACATGCTAACTTTATAGGATTTATTTTCAGGTGTCAAGTCCTAGCAAAGAAGGGGGCAATTCTTCTGAGTCCTGCAACAAATTTCAAAGAAAGTTCAGGTTGTTATTTGGTTATCTAATTATTAAAGTTGATTTATTCCACATCTTGCTTCCTTAACAGCTCCAATGACAGATTTACTCAATAAATAAATAAATAAAGTATGTGGAATTGATAGGTTCCTTTTTACTTACTGAAACACAAATTGTGCAACCTGTTTTACAGCAATTTGACTTCATGTTCTTATTTCAGGTGCGCACACCAGCTTTGAATGCTTGCGTAAGATCAGTAGTATCACAAAAACAGGAAGACTGTAAACACTTTATGATCTATGCAATGTAAAATTACAGGAGCAGGAGGTTACTTATTCAATAAGTGAAAAGAAAATGTGGCCTCAGAATGTGTCATTGTGACCCATAGATATTACGCATGGAATATTTGCTCATACTGGCTGAAATTCATAGACAACTGATATCATTCACAGCATGCCCTTCCACCAGAAATGGCCCCATATGGGCTGGTTTGGACTAATCAAGATTCATATTCCCATGCTGCACTGCAGAATTGAACCTAGACATGCCACAGAATATTTGTGCAAATGACTGCATAATGACATGCTAATGAAACAGGGTGTGGAAATGAGATACTAATGATATTCAAATGTATACCAGATAAATTAGTCTTAATTCATAGTCATATGTGAAGGAAATGGTATGTTAATGTATACCTGATTAAAAAAGGGCAAAGCATGCTGAAAATATTTGAGTTTCAGAAAGTAAAAATTATTGGATTAGCAGTTACCAGCAGTGGGTGACCTACCATAATTTCAATGATCAGAAGATCCATGTCAAGACATACCAGCTTGGTGCATCATCAACAGATATGTGTGATGGTATCCTCTTGTCTGCCCCACTGCAGAACTGTTCAGACCTCCATACAGAGATGCTAGCAACTCCTGTCTCTGTTAGTGGTGGTTCAGTCAGTGGAATGCCTTTCATGGCCCTCTGCTCCTGTGCCAGGTAGGCTGTCTGAATTCTGGCAGCAGTGATCATGTCAGTGGTCAAAACACAACTTACGATAATGTCAGATGAAGGGTCACTGGCAGCATTTATGTCAGCAATCAGCTCATGGACAGCCTGTAACAGGATGACATTTTCTGTGTCACAGAATTAATGCTTCCTCTATTTACCGCATTGTGGCATGATTATATGTAACTGAAAGGAGAAATGTTACAGTCCTATCTCCTAAACAGCTACAAGCTCTAGAGGGCATGGGATAGTAAGAACTGTGGAACTGAAATATGTAAGGGTGGTTAGATACGTGCAAATCTGGTACCCATGGGGGGTTACTGTCTACATGGTCATAGTGTGTTAAACACATGCTGTAGGTATCAGCATGTACCCTGGAGGATGATACGAGGTGCACACAAACCATTATGTGTCACCGCTGTTTGCATCTGTAGGATCATAGGCTTTTGTACTCAAGCATACATTACCAAATTGTTTGCAGACATCCCTGTATGTTCATATGTGCATTGGTCTTACTAACCCAAGACAAACCAACAAAGAAAGACACAAAGGAGAAGTAGCATAACCCTGAAATATAATGCCCCATCACAGTATTACCAGCGGAGTAGCATAACTCTTGCACAGGCCAGTGAGAAAATATACTCTCAACCAATAAGTCATGTAGCCACAAAAAGTTATGTGCATGGGGGAATGGTTTGGATCCATACAGTAAAGTACAAAAATAACACACAAGAGTGTAGTCTCCCAACCCCACAACAAATTCAATAACAGCACAAATCATTGAACAACATACCATTAACATGGTTGTTGGAGTAAGTTTGTTGAGTAGGTAACCATAAAATCTGGGGGCCTGACGTCTACTACATAAAGTTTCACAGTGTATTTAATCTACCTCTCACAGTGCTATCTGTTCTGCCATCCCACCCCTACAAGGCCAAACACTACTGACCACACACAGGAACTTGCACAAAATACTTGACATAATGGCATGTAGCATGTTTGAAGTGTCCTACTTAGGAGATATTTGTACATCACTCACACACACACACACACACACACACACACACACCACCTAATATAACACAAGACAGTAGTGTAGCAACGTCTATTGCAATTTACATACTGTACAAGCCCAGAGTATTTATAATGTCATTACATATTGAAGAGTCCATACTTTCCCTTCAGGCATGCATGGACGTTAGCCTGTAACCCCATAGTAACCCCCATTTAATTTACTATGGCAGTAGATCATTAGTGATGGTAACACTCCTCAGCACAGTGGCAGCATTGCTGTACCTTGCAGCAGCAACATGAACAAACAGCACAGTACAGTAGCTTTACATCAAAGATATCCTGAGGCAGCAAAAAATGTATGACTAATAAGTGATAACAATACATTTCTCACATATTTACCCTTCAAAAATAACTGCTACAGTAAGAACTCCTTCTCAGTAATACTGGGAAGTGCTTGGTCTGTTGCTGTTCCGCAATCTTCCTTACCACGCTGAGGCCAGTGACAGATGCAGAAGCTTATATTGTGCAGCTTTAAAACTTCTAGCATAGCAATCATGCTAATGAGGCATACTATAATGAATGTGCTTGAATTACATATTTTCCTTATTGTGGCCATTCCCAATACTGGACAGGGAGGCTTGTTTACCTATGTGCAGTCACAAAAGCACCTGCAAAGAGCATTGAGCATGCATGGTAAATTAATACCCCTACTAGGGATGTGGGGAAATGTAATTTACTTTTGCAGCTTACAGAAATGCTAAAGAGCAAAACTGCTATCCAAGTTAAATGCCGAGAAGCTTATACACATTTCCCATTGCAGTATTCACACCCTAACACCAGATGCAATGCCATTCATCTGTGTGCTAAGTAACGGTGACACTATGACTAATTGTGCTAGCTTGCTGCCACATACCAAAAGCATCAACATGCATGACCACAAGAGGGCTGCCACAGTTCTCTGGAAAGTGACCTAGTGAATGGCAATGTCTGTTTTTATATACTAATCTCAGACCTGACCCAGCAGCTGTATCTTTAGTAAACCCAGCTATTGCTAAATATTTTGTGAATACTAAACCCTCTCTTTTTTGACAAGGATTGGAAGTTTTTTTTATAATTTTGGAAAAAAATGTATGCTTCTGCAACTCTTGTTTGAATTCTCAGCTACCAGACTCATATGCTGAAGTATGTCCTGGCCACTACTGAGAATATGAGAAATGTTTTGGCATCTGTTGTATCTTGTAAGGAAAAGTCTGCTTTGTATAATCTGAATGACTATATAAGGGACTTTCCTATCCCCTGTGAACTTGGCAGTTATTAATCTTTCCAGAATGTTTGAACCTCCATTTTTCTCTTTAGCAATAGATTGTTTCAGACAGCTGGGCCCTCAGAGTAATCCATCAAGGCTACCGATGATGATGGGAGTCTCTCCCCCTCCTTTTCAAGGGATTCCTCCACATCCGCCAAACCAAACTCTTCTTTTCTCACCTGTCACCCAGCATAGCTCAGGGGGTGATAGAAGCTGTCCCTACTCCAAAGTCAGGTGAAGGATTTTATTCAAGGATATTTCTGGTGCCAAAGAAAAAGGCTTTTTGGAGACCAGTTCTAGACTTTTCCTTTCTGAAACAGTTTATGTTAGTGCCCATGTTCAGAATGCTGACACTTCACAATGTATTACCCCTTATTCCTCATTTGAGTTTCCTAGTGACCTTTGATTTAAAGGATGCATATCATCTCATTCCTATAGCTCGAGATTTCAGGCATTCTTAAGGTTGTGTGTGTCTGGGTCATATTATCATTTGTCTGCCTTACTTTATGGGGGGCAGCTGCGGTGGTGCAATGGTTAGCATTGCTGCCTCACAGCAAGAAATTCTCTGGTTTGATTCTTAGCTGGGGTGCCTTCTGTGCAGAGTCTGCAAGTCCTCCCTGTGGTTGTGTGGGTTTCCTCTGGGTGCTCTGGTTTCCTCCCACATCCCAAAGATATGTTGAAGGTGGATTGGACACTGCAAATTGGCCTAGGTGTGATCCGTGCATGTGTGTGACTTCTGTGGAAGGTTGGACACCAGGCTGGCAACTCGACACTGTAAAACTCCACTGCCAATCGTTCTGCAGACCGTTGTTTCTTTGTGGTAACTGCTAACTGAGAGAAGACTCTATGGACTACCTTCTGTTCCAGTGGTGTTAATAAAGTGTCAAGTTATGTCACAACCAATTGCAGACTGCGAGGTATTCACGTTCTTCCTTATTTAGTCAATTTGCTTATCTTTTCAGAGTCTTTTTAAAAGTGTCTGGAATCCCTCACTTGGGTAAGGGATATCCCATATAAGCTGGGGTTCCAAGAGGACATTCAGAAGTCTTTTCTGACTCTCACAAGATTGTTTTTCTCAGGTGTCTACTGTACACCTCAGTTCAAACAGCTTTCCTTCCACAAGAAAAAATAGATATGTATTTAGATTGCTTTCTGATGTTTTCCGCTCACACTTACATCTCCTCAAGGGAATTCATTAGGATTCTAAGTCTTATGGCATCAATGATACTCATGATATCTCTTGCAAGATTCCACAAAAGAAAGTAGCAAAGGTACCTGAAATCCCAGTGGTCACAGGACCTATATCCCTTGACTTTTCAAATTCTAGATCTAGGGTTTGTTAAAAGGGAGATTATGTGGTCGAGGCACCAGATTTCTCTGAGTCCAGGTCTTCCATTCTCCCCTTCTACTCCATCATAGTCAGTCACTACCTCAGACTTTGCTAAGGGAAGAGTGTCTATGGAGATAAAACTGCACTGTCTTTGGAACAAAAAAGACAGACCAAAATACATGAACATAAAAGAGATGTTAGCTCTCATAAATAGTCTCATCTATCTAAACCATCCCTGGGACCCCTACAAGTGTTTACAGACAACACTACAGCTATGTGGTGCACAAACAAGCAAGGGGAACCTAATTTTACCGTCTGTGCAGATTAGCCATGGTAGCTTGGGATATAGGTTTTCAGTACAATCTCACACTACAGGCATGTTTACATTCCATCAGAGCAAAATTTTGTGACAGACAAGCTGAACAGGACCAGGACAGATACTTATGAATGGAAACTGAGTTAGAGGGTCTTCTAAGATTTGATCCATCTGTGGGAGCACTTTTTGCCTCCTCTCTAAGCAATCAGTCGACAAAATTTTGCTAAAGGACTCCATGCAAGAAGGCCTGAAAAACATATGCCTTTCCTTTTCCTTGGACAGGAATGTTCAAATATGCTTTTCCACCCTTTCCACCAATATCCAGGGTATTTCTGAAGATTCAGAAGGATTCCCCAAAGATCACTGTGAATAATCCCTTCTGGCCTAGGCAACAGTGGTTCTCTCATTTTTTGGAAATGGCCAGGGGAAATTACCACAAGCTTCCTCGCAGACTAGATTTATTCACGTAAGACTTGGGATGTTTGATACAACCCATTCCAAACAACTGCAAATGAGTGCCTGTATGATCACATCTAAATACCTTTTAGGCATCTTTTTTTTCTGAGGACATGCAACAGATTAGGTGTTAATGAAGACAAGAAATCCTGCTACTTTGAAATCATAGTAGAGCAATTGAAAAAGGTTTTCCAGTTGGTTACAACAAAAGTAACAAGTACCCATTCAGGACTAGTGTTTCTCTGGATTTACATTATTTGTGTGAGTTGATATCTTCTGGCCTGTCTTACTTCTCGATCAAGGTTAATTTGTTGGCCATTTCAGCAGGTCTACTCATGGAGCTCCTCTTAAAATGTAGTCTTGTGTGAAAATATTTTTGATAGGGGTGTTGCACCAAAAGCCTCACAGAAAACAGATGGCTCCTCCTTGGGAACTTAATTTTGTGTTAAAAAAAAATTAACTCTTGCTCTGTTTGAATCAGCTCATCAGGCTGACTTGAGGTTCTTGATATGGTAATCCTTTTATGTAGTTTACTTTAAGCAAGGCTATCAATCTCTCTGTCTTCTGTCTTCTTTCAAGAGCTTAAAACTATGGAGAAAGATTACTTCAAACCCTGAGTGTCCACAAACAATGCTGGTTCTATCTTAATAGAATGAAATCTTTCTTAACTTCTGATTAATTGTTCATTTATTCTGAAGGCAAGAAGAAAGGATGACCAGTATCAAAACAGACTATTTCAAAATGGTTGTCTCATGCAATTACTTTTTGTTACCCCCACAAAACAAAACTATTCCAGAAAGCGACAAGGCTCATTCTACCATGGCCTTGGCATCTTCTATAACTTTTTGAAAAATGTTGGATTCTAGAAGTTTTCTAGAAGCAGCAACTTAGTCCTCTGTGTATACTTTTACAAAACACTATAAACTAGATTGCTTCTCCAGGTCTACAAAAGACTTTGCCAGGACCATTCTTGAGGGGTTCCTGGAGCCTCATCCTTCCTCCCCCCGGTCAGTTTAAATTACGTTTTATTACCCATATAGCTTTGGCTACTGGAGCAGTGATCAAATGAAGAACATAGTACATCTGTGTGAGCAAACATACTATAATAGTAGCTATTTGAATGACTACTGCTGTGTAGCCGCTCCTTCCTTCTACCCCCCCCCCCACGTATATCTTTTTATGCAGGGTGTGGACAATTTATCATTATTATTACTTTTCTAGCATTGTCCTTATCAGGACTTTAGCATCCCCCACTCTGTTGACATGAAAGCTCGGAAAAACTTGCTGTCCAAACCTGACTTAAAGTCACCTCAGCTTGAGTTGACTAATGGCTTGAGAACATGGAAGGTGCCCAGAATCTACGGAAGCTGGCAAGCTGTTATGCCCTTGGCTGGACATAACCCATATAACTTAGACTACTGCAGCAGTGGTCATTTGAGCATATATTGTTATGGTAAGTTAACTTATGCAACTGTACTAAATCAGTTTTTTAGCTGGGATTTACTGATATAAGGTTTTTTAATGGGATAAAATATTCAGTGTTTTGTGATTCACTCATCAGTCATTCACTGTTCTCTGATTCTCTTTTTTCTAAGATTTGTCTTTCTCCATTTTGAGTTTTCTACCTTTCATGGCATAAAAGTTCAACTAGAAAAGAAAAAGCAGCAAATGCACTGTGTGCAAAATTCTGTCTCTGTGTCTCGGGAATTCACCTCTATTCAATGCTCATAACAGTCCACAACACCTTCAATGAAACCAAGTAGAAGTGAACAAAAGTTAATTGCAATGCTAACAAACAAAGAATGGTTAAGAGCTTTCACTTGAATAAAACAAGCTTCCTCAGAACGTTCTGAGGAAGCTTGTTTTATTCAAGTGAAAGCGCTTAACCATTCTTTGTTTGTTGGCATTACAATAAACTTTTGTTCACTTCTACTTGGTTTCATTGAAGGTGTTGTGGACTGTTATGAGCGTTGAATAGAGGTGAATTCCCAAGACACAGAGACAGAATTTTGCACACAGTGCATTTGCTGCTTTTTCTTTTCTAGTTGAACTTTTATGGTTGCTGCACTGACCTTTCATGACATATCATAAATATATATGTGTGTATGTTTACAACTCAAAATATTGAAAGCACATTTGACTGAAAAGCTTTTTGGGGGGAATGAAAAACATTGAAAGCAAAAATTATGACTGAATGCTCATTTTTATAGTGTTCGTAAATACTGTATGCAAGAAAATGACTGCTTAACTGTAAAGGTTACAGTGGTTGTTGTATATGTGCAAGTGTTCATGGGTTAGGGTTAGGTAAGAGGATAAGTTTACTGTCTTACATATTTTGTGTTGAGGGTGTCCTGTGTCATATATATATATATATATATATATATATATATATATATATATATATATATATATATATATATATATATTTATTATTTATATATATATATATATATATATATACACACACACACACACACACACACACACACACAGATACACACAGAAACACACACACCAAGTCAGCTGGTCCCCTCTCTGCCTCTGCAGGTCATTGTGCCTACACTGCTGCCCAGACTGAGATATCCCTGTCAGAGAGGGCAGCTTGTTCACCATATATTGACAATGTCAATCTTTTATCACTGTGAGCCAGCAGTTGCCTTCTCCAGTTTCTGCAGTTACTTGGTCTCTTTACCTGACTAGCTTGAGGCCTGACTCTGGGCTTTAACAGAAGCCAACCTTGTGAAGTCCCACAACATGACTGAAGTATGTAAGCCTTATACAGGGGGAAAAAGAGTGTGAAACACACCTTCTGAGGTATTACATCACCATGCCCAAACCATATACTCAGATAAGGGGTATTACTCATGCAAGTGATAGCAGTGTGAAGGCTATTTTACCAACTAGTCTGCAGCAGTCAGCCTTTTCTTTTCTTTTCTTTCCAGTGACACTGCTTCATTTGTTATGTAAATGGCAAAGTTTATGCAGTGCTATACCTGGGCAATTGTTGGCAGGTGGAAGCATTTTATGCACATATGTCTCAACAATATGCTGTTTTTTAATCACAAAAGTTGTGTTGCCATGAGTAAAGGTTTGTAATTCTGCTGTGTGTTTCCATCCATGGAATGTAGAGCAGTACATTATTTAACTTTGTTCATTTTAGTTTCCTCCCTAGTGTAAGCAGTGTTTTCTAAACTGTTGTATTAACAATGCAACACTAGCATGTTAGAGTATATCTCTACTAACAGGTAATACAATACATACATATACAAAAGTTATAGCACACTGTACTGTGATTGAACACTGCTTTTACCTCATGAACGTTCCCGCTTTCAGTGATCTTCAGCGCAGCTCATCATTGAGAAGCCAAAGTCATTTTACACCTTTTGAAAAGGATGCAGACTTGCATAATTGTGCAGTTTGTATAGCTCAGCTTGGTGAGTTTCATTTACATAACTATTTTTTAAATCAGCCCCAGTTTATATCAATAGACTTCAGTGCATCATTCTGAACTGTGCAGTCCAAGAAAAGAGCAAACGAATTTAAAAGGTATTAGTAAGAGAGGCCCCTTATAGGGTTCCTAAGACAATCAAATAAACTCTTGAGGGAGGAGATACAGGAAATGTTGGAACTAGGGGTAATTCAAGAGTCCAACAGTCCCTGGGCCTCCCCAGTGTGCTGGTGCCAAAGAAGGATGGCAGCACCAGGTTCTGTGTGGACTACAGGAAATTAAATAGTCATACAGAGTCAGATTCGTAAACCATGCCTAGGACAAATGAGGCCCTAGAGCAGCTGGGTGAGGCTAAGCATCTTACAACTATTGATCCTACCAAGAGTTACTGGCAGGTGCCCTTGACTCCCAGTGCTAGAGAGAGGTCAGCCTTTGTGACTCCTTTTGGCTTGTATGAGTTCACAAAGATGCCCTTTGGGATGAAAAATTCCCCAACGACTTTCCAGAGGCTAGTAAATCACATCCTAGCAGGAGCAGGAGCAGAAGGGTTTGCCCTTGCTTATCTAGATCATATAGCCCATCTACAGCCATTCCTAGCAAGAGCACCTTCAACATGTCAGGGAGGTGCTGGGCAGGCTACAGAGGGCAGGGCTGACCATTAAGCCCAGCAAATGTCAGGTGGGTATGGCAGAGGTCTCCTACTTGGGACATAGAATGGGGAGTGGTAAGATCAGGCCAGAACCTGCCAAAGTAGAAGCCATTCAGGCATGGCCTACAGCTGTTACCAAAAAGCAGGTGAAGACATTCTTAGGGACAGCAGGGTACTACAGAACGTTCGTCCCCAGTTATAGTACCATAGCTGCTCCCCTCATAGACCTGACAAGGAAGAACAGGCCAGATAAGATAGTGTGGACTCCAGCATGTGAGCAGGCATTCCAGGAGCTTAAGGAAGCTTTGGGAGGACCACCTGTGTTAGCCAGTCTAGATTACAGCAATAATTTGTTGTGCAGGTGGATGCTTCAAACCATGGGGTGGGGGCTGTACTTAGCCAGATTTTTTCAGAGGGAGAAGAGCATCCAGTGGTTTATCTCAGTCGTAGGCTCCAACCCAGGGAGGAATGCTATGCAGCTGTAGAAAAGGAATGTCTAGCCATAGTGTGCGCACTGCAGAAATTGCAGCCTTATCTGTATGGAAGAAAATTCACTGTAGTTACAGATCACAATCCCTAACATGGTTAAACAGAGCCAGCCAGCAAAATGCCAAGTTGCTAAGATGGAGCCTAGGATTGCAAGCATATGATACGTCAGTGCAGCACTGCAGTGGGGTTAACAATGCCAACGCAGATGGGCTCTCAAGACAGGGAATGGGGTAAGGTATACTCAGATAGACCTAACCCTCTCAAACAATGTTTCTCAAGGAGCACTTGAAAAACTAGCTTGAGTTCTCCAGCGGGGGGGGGGGTTGTAAAGACAGGTGAAGGCTGCCAGCCTAGCTAGATAGAATTTTGTAGATAATTCTGTCATTTGTAAATATTAATGTAAGCCACGGGCTTGTTCTCTTAAATGTGAAAAGACTGCATTGGATGTTGAACTGAAAAAAATGTAACAACAGTGCACTCTGCTGGAAGAAAGCTGATAAGCAAGGAATCCTGTAACTCTGATCTCCAGATCTCAGAGTCAGTCTGTCTGGGCTAGCACATTCTTTCTATTGTTTTAACATAAGGAATAATTACTAGAGTTTACATGTGGAATGCCTTTTATTGCTGTAGCTTCCTGCAGGTGCAAGATAACAAAAGAGAAGTTAAAAATGTAAATGATGAGCTTCTGTTGGCCTGGGAACTGAATCAGAGGTGACAAGAATGATTTAATCTGGGAGGGCTCAGCAGAAATGTTTGTTAGTGATTTTAAAAACTATTTCTCAGAGGAAAGTCAGAGCATTTGTCTTGAGAACATCCATCACCAGCACTGTCTTGCTCTATATATAAATTTATTTTAGAACTGTGTTTTCTCTTAAATATAGCTAAGAACTAGTAAGATTAGATTCATTTTTTTGTGTATTGATGTCAGAACTTTTCTGCTGTATAATTTTAAGTATTTCTCTGTGATCTCTGAACTCTTGACTAGCACTGTGTAGTAAGAAGTATTGTCTTGGGGTTTTGTTATTTATTATTAAATATTTTTAAACCTTTCAACTGTGGCTGTTTTGTGTAGAGATAATTTAAGCTCTAAGAGTACATTGTATGTTTTTAGTGATTCTGGCCAAGCAACTCCAATAAGCCTTTTTCTGTTCAGTTTCACTTACCATTTGGATAATAATATTGCACAGTAATAATTGGATACCCTTTGTTAAGCAACTTTTTAGTAGCTGATAAATATTAGGGGATGGTGGCAAGTGGTACTACCATATAGTCTAGGTAAAAGGGGCACAGCTGGGGAACCTGTGCCAGCCTTCCCCAGGAGTATCTGTGTGGTTGTATATAACTCTTATCTCAAAGTGTGTGTGCGTGTGTGTGTGTGTGTGTGTGTGTGTGTGTGTGTGTGTGTGTGTGTGTGTGTGTGTGTGTGTGTGTGTGTGTGTGTGTGTGTGTGTGTCAGCTACTTGGGCAGGGACATGAAGCACTGGCTGGACAGAGAGGGTGCTGGAGGTTTTAGCTTGCCACTAAGCTGAGATCTGGATCCTATAGCTGTGCTAATGGGGAGTCTTATTGGGGGCCTGAAGAGAAAGGGAGAAACCAGACCCAGACTGACTGTGATCTCTGTGTGCTCTTAAGGGAAATTGTACATTACTGTGTGTGTATTTATTATCCTTTCCCTATCTGGACACCCCTCACTGGTGTTAGTGGTGAGGATTGAGGCTCCTGGATTTCTGGGCCAGTGCACGGGCATCACATATTAATTGTTTGGCAGTGGTGGGATATCCACAACATATATTAATTGGTTGGCAAATACTAATTGGCTTGTAGTGGTGTGGGTAGTGTGAATTCCTGTAGCTTGTGTACAGTGATCTCTGAATGTGTTTTTGTACTCTAAATCAGCCACAGAGTGAATACTCAGAGTTCGGATCACAATTATTTTATTTCCTTTGTTAGCTTAGTTAGTCAGGAAGAGCAGGCAGCATGTCAGCAGAGGAGTACGGAAAACTGACAAGGAGCCAGCTGGCTGAGATGTGCCAGGCTAGGGACTGGTATATGGAAACCTGACTAAGGCAGACCTGACTGCAGTCTTGGTCACAGCTGCATCAGAAAACTGCAACCAGGAGGATGATCAGACTGGCAGTGGAGATGTACCACACTCAGAGAATGGAAAGCTCAACATTTCTACCGAGGACTTAAAAATCCATCTGGAGCTAAAGAAACTTGAGTTGGAGGACAAGAGTGTGGAAATAGAAGCAGCAGAGAGGCTGAGGCATCTAGAGAGTGAGGACAATGAAAATTTGTGACATTTGCAGGCTGAGGAGAATGAGAAACTGCTACTCCTGGAAGCTGAGGAAAAGGAGCAGCAGAGGTAGCATAAAAAGGAAATGGTGACTCTTCGCCAGAGTTGCAGAGGTAATGGGGAAGGGAGTAATTGGACCCCAGAAGCACAAAAGGACAGTAAATTTCTTCTGCAGAGGGGGATAATTTTAATAGTTTCATTCATATGTTTGCGAGGGTATGTAAACAGTACAATGCTGACCAAAGGCTCTAGGTACAGTTCCTGACCCCCTTACTCCATGGTAAAGCTGCAACTGTGTTGTCTAAAATTTCTGATCAAGTATGTTTTGATTATACTACTGTTAAGAACTGCTTGCTAGAATTTTTAATTTAACACCCAAAACATATAGGAAAGAGTTTCATGAGCATAGGCGCAAGGCAGATGAAAGTGTGTGTGAATATGTTGCTGAACTGAGCACTTATTTAAATAGGTGGGTGAGTGGATGTCAGGTCACGACTTTTGAAGGGCTGGCAGACCTTTTGGTGAGGGAACAAGCCTTTAGCACTTTGCCTGAGGACATGAGGATCTGGTTAGCTTATAATGTGCTACTTCAGATGAGTTGGGAAAGAAGGCAGACCTATACCTAGCAAGCAGGGCATCCCTGCACAGGAAATGGACCCCCAGTACTACTCACAAATCTAAAGGAACCCATGGTGGGAAGCCCAGACTGCCCCAACAGAATCTGCCAGTAGCAGGGGAAGCCACTAGTTCAGGTACACACCCAGAACCTAGGGTTAAATGTTTTGAATGCAACCAGTGGGGCCATGTGGCATACAGATGTCCACAGAGGCAAGGTGGGGAACAAACAGTGAGGGAACCAGTAAGTGGGAAAAACAAAATGACAATAGTAGGTTGACTTGAGACAACAGGGGTACCAAACTACCATCTTGCAGATGTCCTGATAGGGAAGGATTTTGATGAGGCAGTAACATGTGTTAATGCAGTTGCACACAGTTAGGCTTCAAGACAAGCATGTGGGTCTGGTAGCCTGGGGGAGACACAGACAAACCACATACTTGCAGCCAGGACTGGTGAGGTGGTTACTTCGGGGATGGAGCTATTCTGTAGCAGTGAGACTGAAAGTGAGCCACAGCTGCTTGTGGGTACTGATGTTCCCTTGGACAGAGTGACTGCAAAGGTAGAGGTGAGTAGTAGTACACAGACTGACAGTTAGGCACCATTGTAAGAGGATGCCAGACTTCCTGTGGAAGGGGAGCTGGGAAGGGTTACAAAGAGAGAAGGGACAGGCTCAGCTCTCAGACCCTACATTGCAAGGCCTGAGGCAGGTAGATAGTGAGGCATCTGATTCTCAAGGGAAGGGGGAATCTGTATACTGGGACAAAGGGTTACTGTACAGTGAGTGGACCCCTGAGAGTGGGCTAGATGGTGAGACGGTACAGCAGTTGGTAGTGCTTAGAGTCTACCATCTGCAGGTCATATGGGCATAAAACATACAAAGAGATGTATTATGCAGAGCTTCTATTGACCTGAAATTTCCAGAGATGTAACAGGGTACTGCAGGACCTGTGAGCAGTGCCAAAAGGTAGGCAAGGCAGGAGAGAAGGTGAGAGCTCCTTTGATGCCTTTGCCAGTGACTGAGGAAACATTTCAGGGAGTAGCTATGGATACTGTGAGACCTCCGAGTACCCCAAGTTCCACAGGGAAAACTTATATCCTAGTGGTAGTGGATTATACTACGCGATGCCCTGAGGCAGTGGCTCTGTCCTCCATTGAGGCAGAAAAGGTGGCAAATGCTTTGTTAGAGATTTGCAGCAGGGTAGGTTTCCCAAAAGAAATACTGACTAACAGAGGTGCCAATTTCATGTCAGACCTGTTGGCTTGTCTATGGAAGTACTGTGGGGTGGGGCACCTGAAGACCACCTCCTACCATCCCCAGACTAATGGTCTTGTTGAGAGGTTAAACTCTACAATCAAGTCCATGCTATGGGCATTTGCAGACCAGTTTAAGAGGGAATGGGACAAATATTTGTCTCATCTGTTGTTTGCTTACAGAGAGGTTCCCCAGGAATCCACAGGTTTTTCATCCTTTGAGTTACTATATGGACATAGGGTGAGGAGACCTCTAGATTTAATTCAAGATGAGTGGGAAGGTGAGTGTGAATCACACCAGGAGTCTGTTGTGGCATATGTCCTAAACCTCAGGACAAGGCTCAGGAAACTTGTGGGCTTAGCCCAGCAGAACCTGGCAGAAGCCCAACAACTGAAAAAGGTATGGTATTACAGTAATGCTCGAGCTAGAGTGTACACTGTAGGGCAGCAGGTAATGGTTCTCATTCCTGTCAGACACAACAAGCTGCAAGCAGCTTGAGAGGGACCCTACAAGGTGGTAAAAAAGGTAAGTGACGTTAACTACATGGTGGAACTGCTAGGCTGGATGCAGGGGCACAAATTGTACCATGTTAACATGATGAAACCTTACCATGATAGGGAGGCCCTAGTGCTGAGCATTTGCAGCGGATTGCAGGAGGAGTCTGTGGGAGATCTGGTGACTGATCTCCTCAGTGAGGCTCGTACTGACACCTCAGTGGAAGGGGTAGCAATGTCCCAGCAGCTATCTCCTACCCAGGTTTGAAAAATCCGAGCAGTGTTACAGGAGTTTGGGGACATGTTCACTGGTAAACCAGGGTGCACCCTCCTGGTGCAGCACCAAGTGGATACAGAACCACAAAGGCCTATTAGGCAGGCCCCTTATAGGGTGCCTGAATCAGTCAAGCAGACTCTGAGGGAGGAGATACAGGAAATGTTGGAACTAGGTGTAATTCAAGAGTCCAACAGTCCCTGGGCCTCCCCAGTTGTGCTGGTGCCAAAGAAGGATGGCAGCACCAGGTACTGTGTGGACAACAAGAAATTAAATAGTCACACAAAGTCAGATGCTTAAACCATGCCTAGAACAGATGAGGCCCTAGAACAGCTGGGTGGGACTAGGTATCTTACAACTATTGATCCTACCAAGGGTTACTGGCAGGTGCCCTTGACTTCCAGTGCTAGAGAGAGGTCAGCCTTTGTGACTCCTTTTGGCTTGTATGAGTTCACAAAGATGCCCTTTGGGATGAAAAATGCCCCAGCGACTTTCCAGAGGCTAGTAGATCACATCCTAGCAGGAGCAGGAGGGTTTGCCCTTGCTTATCTAGATCATATAGCCATATACAGCCATTCCTGGCAAGAGCACCTTCAACATGTCAGGGAGGTGCTGGGCAGACTGCAGAGGGCAGGTCTGACCATTAAGCCCAACAAATGCCAGGTGGGTATGGCAGAGGACTCCTACTTGGGACATAGAGTGGGGAGTGGTAAGATCAGGCCAGAACCTGCCAAAGTAGAAGCCATTCAGGCATGGCCTGCAGCTGTTACCAAAAAGCAGGTGAGGACATTTTTAGGGACAGCAGAGTACTACAGAAAGTTCATTCCCAGTTATAGTACCATAGCTGCTCCTTTCACAGACCTGACAAAGAAGAACAGGCCAGATAAGGTAGTGTGGACCCTAGCATGTGAGCAGGCATTCCAGGAGCTTAAGGAAGCTTTGGGAGGACCCCCTGTGTTAGCCAGTCCAGATTACAGCAAAACTTTGTTGTGGAGGGCGGAGCCTGAATGGCTAACTGAAAGCAGCAGTATTTTAGAGTTCCATATAACTAGTTAAATAAGACAGGAACAAATATTCTTTTTTTTTCTTCAAAGTATACAATCTTATAGATAAAGGACTAATTTACATAATTAGAAACTTTGGTGAAGTTTTACAAATAATTTCCTATCAAAAAGCTTGGAGATATATTCACTTCTTAAAATGAGCAACTCATGGAATTCTCACCAGGATGCTGCCTTAAAGAAGGAACTACTACAGATGACATCTAACCTGCAGGAGTTGTCTTTGAAGATGGATGATTTTAAAGAGAACCTAGAAAATCTTAAAACAAGCAGTCAAAAACAGGCTGGCACCCTCAAGGAAATGCTACAACAACACCAGACAAGGATAACAGAAATAGAGGTGTCTCTAAATGACTTAGAAAGCAGACTTAAGGAAGCGGAAACACAGAAAGAACTGCTTCTTAAACAAAACACTTGGTTGGTTAATAAAGTAGATGACTTGGAAAATAGGGAGAGGAGAAATAACATCAGGATTTTCAGATTACCTGAAAACACACAAGGTGAGGATATTATTTCCTTTTTATCAAGCTGGATCCCTGACTTTTTAAATTTAAATGAATGACTTTCTTTTGGCATTGAAAGGGCGCACAGAGCTCTTTGGAAACCTGCCACTAACTCAAACTCTCCTCCTAGGTCAATAATTATCAAATTTCTTTCAAACTTGGACAAGGAACTGATTTTAAGATCTGCTTGGAGGAAGGCACCTCTAAAATATAAACAGAGCCTGATAAGATTTGATAACAATTATTCATCTAGAACAATGGAACAAAGGAAAAAATTAGGCCAATGATAAAGTTTCTGAAACAAAATAACATCATGGCACAACTTGCATATCCAGCTAAGAATACTGTATGCCAACAAGATGAGGACTTTTATTGCCTTAGAGGAAGCCTCTTCATTTATTAAAACTAATAATGTGATTATTTTACCAAAAGATATGGATTGGATGTCACCTTCTCTCAAGAGAACAAAAGAAACAAATGTCTGGACAGACATCAAAAAGAAGAAGCATAAGACTGATACTGTTACAGCCAAGTCTCTCAAAGCATCTACTATGATATGAATTGTTTTAACATTACTTTAAAGGACTAATTTTACTGCTTGGAATTTTAAAACAAAGGTAACTAATTACTGGAATCTTTATCTATGTTGTTGTTTGTCTTTCGGCTTTTTCCCGGTAAGGGGTCACCACAGCGGAACTCCGGTCCACTAATGATCGGCAGTAGATTTTTACGAAACGCCGAGCTGCCAGCTCGACGCCCAACCTTCAATGAAGGCATGCCCATTTACGCATGCATGTCTTTCGAACGCTACCCAACCACGGGGAGGACATGCAAACACCACACAGAAGGCACTCCCAAGCCAAGCCGAAAATCGAAAGGGAGAACCTCTTGCTGTGAGGTAACAACGTTACTGCCGTACCACTGGAATCTTTATCTATATTTTTGAAAATAGATGACACATGAGAGTTTTCACATTACCTCAGGCATGTAAAACAGGGTACTTTTCTTTCACAGAAGGAGTTATATAGCACATAAAATATTTATACTGTACCCAACCATGGGGAGAACATGCAGACTACACACAGAAGGCACTCCCAAGCCGAGAATCAACAGGAGAACCTCTTGCTGTGAGGTAACAACACTACCGCCATACCACCACGGCATTGATTTGAAGAAGTGAAATATTGTACAGATTTCAAAGACAGCTATTGACATTACAATATAAGTAGAAATGTATACATGCAAGGAAAAATTGAAATGCTTTACACTTTTAGTTAGAATAGCTTATTGTTAACTTTTTGCTTTATCAGAAAATTTAAAGAGCTAGGAAATTATTTCTAATTTGTCTTCATAATGTTTACTAAAGTGATGTTAGTCACTGACTTGTTTAATGGATTGCAAGTTATGTACAAGACAGACTACTGAGTGTTATTTCTGTTTACCTATGTTTGCTGAATTTCTTTTATTAGTAGTGATTTAAAACAAGGGAAAGAAAGGGAAGGGGAAATCTCTGTTTTTGTTAAGGGAGGAGAGGCTTAAGAGTATTCTAAATGCCCCAAGAACTCTCTAAGATGCTCTAAACACTATTTGATTAATACTTACCTAAGGTAAGTCTTGATTACCATGTGGGTATCCATACATTCATTCTAGACCTGATGTGATTACCCATTCTGGAAGCAGGAGGTGTCCTATGCAGGGTGGGAATTGTCAGGGTGATCATAGTTCATTCTTAGACTCTGCTTTATAAATCTATAAATATGTAAAAGCACTGCACACTAGAATGCAGGGCGCCTCTACTCAGAGTCAGGATACCACTGATAAGCCATGTCTTTTTATAAGTGTAAGTTGAAGTTGGCGACCTGAAGAGTGGGAAAGTAAAGGAAGACAGTACACCTACAGTAAATTCATATTTCATTGGTAATCACTCATTGTCGCCTACAGAGTCCTTTTAGTCAAATTATTTTAGTAATAATCTATTTGTTGTTTGCTTATTTAGTGTATGCTCCTCTGTTGCATTTAATTTATCTAAAATGACATATCTGACATGTTTGGGATCTCTTAAGGGTAACTAAATATTGGATATTTTCTAAGTCAACATAATAATTGTTTATACTACTAACATTCCATCCTGATATATAAAATACTGCAGAATAATAATAGAATAATATAGAATTTCATATCTCTTTTAAAAAAATTCTCCATATAATAATTTAACATATGGAGCTCAGTTGACATTGTTGGTTAAAGGTATGAGTGATAATCCAATAGATCTAGCTTTATCTATTGGATTAGGAATGACTTTCATTCCAAGTTTAATGGGAAATTCATATTTACTTGTATTTGATACTTTAGAATTAATGTTTTATAGAAGTACTATTTTAAAGCCTGACCAGAATTTTACCCTACTTGTATTTAAAGAAGAAAGAACATTAAATTACACTCCCAAGTTTACACACATAAAAATAACATTCAATGTTATCAGAGAATATGGTATAACTACTATAATCAAAATTAAAAAAAAAAGAAGCAAAATGTTTCTCCCAACAATAACTTGAAATGGATTTAACATTCTTATCATTAAATACTAATGGCTTAAATAATGCAAATAAAAGATCAAACTTACTAAAATATGTAAATCTAAATAAGGCACAAGTAGTATTTCTCCAGGAAATGCATTTTAAGACTAATGATTTATTTGAAACCCTAAGGACTATAGTCTTAGCTCAATCCTCCTATAGAAAAAGACAAAAGGAGTATCAATTCTCTAGAAGAAAAACAATCACTCCAAAAGTTATTTATTAATATGAAGACAAAGAAGGTCTACTAGCGTTTGTTATAATTAAATTTAATAACAGAATATGGACCTTAGCTAATCTGTATTGGTTCCCAGGAATTGGAGCAGGAATGGTTAAAAAACACCTAGATTTTATTTCCAACAATTATAAAGGAAATCTTATACTGGGAGGAGACTTTAATTGTACCTTAGAAGCTTCTGAAACCACCAATAAGTCTTTTCGCATAGCAACTATTTCAAAACCCTTAAAAAGATGGATTGATTCATTTCATTTAATAGACACTTTTAAAGTAAAAGATGATAAATCCTTTTATTTTCCCCTAAAGACCATAGATTTGGAACACAAACCAGAATAGACAAATTATTCATAGTTCAATATTTACAAACAAAAATCCTCAACTTCTCAATAGTTCCATGCCCCTTCTCAGATCATGACTCTCTGATAATGAAGCTCCAAAAAGAGTTTAAACCTTTAATCCTCACAACTAGAATTCCATCATATATCACGAACATGAAAGAATTCAGACCCTGGATGTTGTCAGAACTACAATTATTTCTTGAAATTAATAATACAACAGAAATCAGTAGAGTCATGGTTTGGGACTCATTAAGAGCATATTTATTTGGTAAGAGCCTTAGCTGGTACTAAAACAAAGTTAGAGAGTGGGAATCTGAATCATTAGACTTGCAAACCAGACTCTTGACAGCAAAATCTAAAAAAATCAGAATTGTCCAGAAGTCAAAAAAGAAATAGAGGAATTAAATAAAAAATATAATGAAATTCTAACATACAAAACATGCCTAGCCTTGGAAAAATTAAAAATAAACTCATTAGCCACCTCCCCTTGATATCGACATAACTTATCTACAATAATTAAAATACAATCTAAAGCAAATAACATTATAGCATATATCATGAAAAGAAAGGGAAAAAAGAAGTATCAGATATAGGAGACATCCTTGAAGCATTTTGGTTCCATTATATGGACATTTCAAAAAAAGAAGATTTAGATACCAACCTTATCAATATAAAAAAAATTCCAGAAAATTTAAAACAAGACCTACAAAAACCTATATCCTACAAAGAAATTGTTGACAAGATAAAAGATAGCAAATCTAACAAAGCTCCAGGTATAGATGGTATAATTGTGGAAATTTACAAACTCTTCCCTTCAACAGTAATTTCCCTTTTTCATAAAACTTTGTTAGAAGTCCAGTCAGAAGCAAAAATACCACCCTCATGGAAATATTCTCTCATAACACCAATTCTAAAAGATAATAAACCATCAGACCTTTGCACCTCATACAGACCTATATCATTACTGAAGAATGATTACAAAATATTCATGTCAATCCTAGCTAACAGAATGAAAATCCCACTTTCAAAGAAAATGAATAATGATCAGACTGGATTTTTATATAACAGGCACACACATGATAATATTAAAAGGATACTTACTCTTATAGATTATGCGAATAAAAAAGATAGAGAAACACTTGTAATCAGATTACACATAGAAAAATCCTTTGATTCCCTCAACTGGGAATATCTATTTAAAACTTTAGCATTATTTGAATTTCCTCCTCCCTTCATCTTATTACTAAAAACATATATATTAATAATGTAGCCTACATTAAATTAAGTCATTTCACCTCAGAATTTATCCATATAATGAAAGGTACTAAACAAGGATGCCCCTTCTCCTATTTTATTTGCTTTGACTATAAAAATACTTGCAGAAATAATACACAATAATCCAAGAATAAAAGGAATAAAAGTCTATGACCAGTACATATCTAAAATAATGCTTTTTGCTGATGATATTTTATTAGCCCTATTAAACTCCAGAGAGTCATTAGGAGAGCTAGAAGAAGTAATGGAGAAATTTTATAAGATTTCAGGTCTACACTTTAATAGATCAAAATCAAACTTTCTATTTTTAAATAAGAAAAAAGAACTATAAGTTACAGATAAATCCATCATAGGAAAACAAGAACTTTCGCTAAATTATTTAAGAATAGTGTTATGCAAAAATATAAATGAAACAATATTAATAAATTATAAAAACATTATTGGAACAATAAAAATATATATATAAAAGTGGAAAAAATTATATTAACTTTTGAAGACAGATTGCAATTAATAAAAATGGTCTTATTGCCAAAAATACTATATGTAACATTAGCAATACAGTTAATTCCTGAAAGATGCATTCATAAAGAAATAAACTCATGTTTAATAAAATGTTTATGGTATCCCGAAAAGAATAGAGTAGCTCTAACTCATCACATTAGACCCTGGAAACAAGGAGGATTGAACTTCCCAGAAATAGAAACATATATAAAAGCATCTGTGCTTAAAACTACAATAGACTGGATAAACCCAAATTATTTTGCCAACTGGAAAGAATTAACAATGGCTATATTAACAAATTAATTTAATCTGTTAAAAAAAATTTTAATAGTAGACAAATAAAACAAACCCTGGTATATGCTATGCATAAGTATACAATATAATATAGCAAAACCTTCTAAAACAACACTGATTAATCATTACATCATTTAATTTAGGAAACTTATCAATGCAAACATAGATCTAAAACTTTGGTTTGACCTTTTAACCCCATTTACCATCACTAAGAACTTTCCTCACAAAATATAAAGGGAAACAATAACCTCCTGGGAACAAAATGGATTCTTATGCTGGTTTCAATGTGTAAATAAATTAAATGTTTTAGATATACATATGATAAAAACTGCTTACAATATTCCAACACAGGACTGGTTAACCTTACAAAGCATTCTAATGTACACTCAAGATTTCTGAAGATTAATTAATAATTCCTCATTTAAAGATATTCCAAATCTAATAAGTTTTCTGTATGAATTTATATATAATAGTTGTAAAAAGAAAAATTCCATTTCAAACCTATATAAAGAGTTAATAACATATAAAACAATTCCAAAACCATCGTACTGGCAGTTCTTAACAAAAGGTCAGTCATTGCAGTTAACAGAAGAAATTAAAACTAACATCTTACTATCAGTTAATTACACCTCTGACACACAGTACTGGAAAATATTTAACTGGAAATACTTACATAGAGCATTTTTAACACCAGATAGAATTAAAAAGTTCAGTACTAAAACAAATGTTTTTTTGCTGAAGGTGTGAAAAGTCAAATAAAGCAGACTGGATTCATATTTTTATGAATGTAATAAAATTAAATCATATTGAAATGGAATCAATCATTTTTTACAAGCTTTATTTAATGAAACCTTTACCTTAACTAAAGTATTGATTATACTAAATGCAAATAAAGGTCTCTACCTGAGTAAGACAAATATGTATTTGTTATGGACAATACTTGCTATATCTAGGAAATGCATAACCAGAAGGTGGAATTAAAATACACCCCAACCTTGGAAGAATTCTACACTTTACTGAAGACAACTGCATCGATGGAAATAAAAATCAAAGAACTATGAATCTATTCCAGGCCATTGGTAAATAATCCTTGGAAGAAAGTTATATCTTTCTTGGACACTCTGCAATAATCAATTTTGTATCTCTGATAACTGATCTGTTAAATCTATATTTAATATACAGTGTATATAATTGAAAGTCAGGCTATTGTAAATATTGTATATAGTTGTTTAAAATAATATTTAAAAATATTATGTAAATGCTATTTTAATTGAAAATAAAAAAAAATTGAGGGAAAAAAATAAATCAATGAAAAGAAGCTCAGTTTAGTTACAGAAATAATACAGAACATCTTCATATGTGAAATGAGCACTTTGGTTTTTAGATGCAAGCAACAACATTCTTGGAGCATATGAATGCTTAATATGAAGACCTGTACCTCTAAACACTGACATGCTGTGGGATGAATTAAATCCAAATACAGACACTGCATATATTTCCAGTACACATAGGTTGTTGCCAGTTTCTTTCAATGCCTTCTTTCTCTCTGTCTGACTTCAGGGGCCATTGTATTTTCTTCTTGAACCAGCCTTACACTTGAGGGAGGCTGTTGTGCCAATAACATCCATTAGAGGACAGGTTGTCCTAGAACATGGCTGGAATATGTCCCTTCACTGTGTGTCTTGGCAGTGTTTCCATTGACTGCCACAAGACAGCTGGACACAGATGAGCTTAGTATGCAAAACCTGCTAGGAAAATAAGAGCCAAGTTTCATGTAATAGTGTCCTGGTGTGCAGAACTGATGTCTAAGAATCAATATCTCAGTCCTATTGACAATGGCTTCCTTAAGGCAATGCATCACATAAGTTTCACATGCAAAAAATGGCTAAGTAAATGTCATCCCTGGCATGAACTGGAGGGTCTATATTATATCATCGAACGCTTAAAAAAGCGAACGCTGATTGATCGACCTAATTTAAGCGAAAGCTTACAATCTCGAACTATCAGATCAGCGATTTTTTTCCCAGGGGAAAAAATCGCTGATCCAAAACACATACACACAACACAATCACACCAAACAAACAGAAATCCACACACATACACCTAAAATCTGATACCTAACCCTACACTAAACTATGCACACACCACTAACTACCCACTTACCTTAACCCAAACCCTAACCCTAAGGTCCATCAATATCGCACACTCACCTCACTCGCTCCCTAACCCTAGCTCACTTAAATCTGCCCTAACCCTCATGTCCACTCAATCGCACACACACCTAACCCAAGCCCTAACCCTAACTCACCTAAATCACCCTAACACTCACATCCACACAATCGCACACTTACCTGAATCCGACCGGTAACTTTCCACCATAACACTGAAAATACCGAAGCAACAGAAATGGACAACCAAATTCTTTCCCTAGGAAAAAATTTGAGTTTCTGCTGCTTCGATATTTTGCAGTTTCGCGAAAATAAGTTCGATCAATCAGCATTCGCTTTTTTAAGCGTTCAAGGATATAATATAGACCCAAACTGGAAACTACTCTCTGCAGAGCATGAAATGATTGGAATGAAGAATCAGCACCTTCAAAATCAGAAATCAGGGTTTTGTTGTAGAAGAGTGGACTGCTGTCAGTCAGTGGGACAGAAGCACTTGCTCTAAATAGAGTTTAATTGCTTTGGGGTTTTGTTCATAAAGGAAAGTTGTGTAAAATCTTACCATAACCATAGAGGTCATTCTCTTCCATGTTGCACGCTCACATACCTGCTGCCACGTCAGATGTCCGAAACACCTAGAGGGACTGAAAATCTTTAGAAACCTGGCTGGACGAACTGGAGAGGAAGAAGGGTAAACCCATATGTAGAATACTGCAACACTGGACTAGAAGGACATGTGAAGGTAGATGGTGTTGGCAGACAGGTGACTTGTGCATATGTGGCATTATTGTAGGCATTGCAACAGACTGTGGAGGTGAATCAAGAGCTGAGTCACACAATGAAGCTCTTAGCTTACAAATTAATCTCCGTTTTCATTCTCACCTTTGGTCATGAGCTTCCAAAAGTATGGCATAATGAGATTAGGGTGCAAGAAGTGGAATTGTCTTTCCCTTGCAAGGCTGCCAGACTCAATGGCAGTAACAGAATGAGAAGCTTTCCAGTCTGGGGGATCTCAGAGTATAGCTGGCCCTATAGTGAGGTAAGAACAGTCACTTGATTTGGTTTGTACAACTTGCACTGGAGGTAAGAGAAGGCTTCAGAGCAGATCCAGATACTGTAGGATTAACTGGGGAAGGTAGTGCTCAACTTGCTGCACTAATGGTAGAAGCTGAGCAGTACAGACTAGATTTATTAAGACGAGAGATATTATCACTTCCTGGATCTACTCAGAGACCTTAACCTACTCCTGTTAGTTGTTCTCATAATTTTGGAAGTTCATGAAAAAAGGTGAGGATGAGAAAAGAGACAATCAGTACCCAAAGAGCTTCACTCTAGGACTAAGTTCTTGAGTCACCTCCACAGTCGTATAATGCCTGCAATAATGCCGCTTCCACACAATTCACATGTGTTGCTGAAAACTTCCAAACTGAATGCTCTCTAAACTTCAGCTGCACCTTGATATGTATGCTTTTTGATATTCTTCTTTTAATTTAAAACACAACTACATGTGACCTGTGTAAATTACATAATAAAAAGCATTCCTCTGGTTGACAGCTGCCAGAACAGGTCATAATGTTGTTTGAGACATTTTCCTACATTTGCTCAATAGGGAATACCACATTAGCTGTCCCAAGACAGTCTGAAATCATTGAACAATTCCATCAGGATACCTTCAGTGCAAGGAAGAGGAGTGTTGGGAATGCTGCGAGCATTCACTTTTAACATAGTGGTCAATGGACTTCCAAAAATAGATTATCTTACTACCATGCAGACAGTAACGACTTTGACAATTTCATGTATTCTGAAATATCTCCACTGCTCCAAATTTGGAGAATCAGCTGGAGGAGCCCAAGTACCAGTTCTTCCCCCTTCCATTATGAAAACATCTACAGGCAAACTATCAAACCAAACACAGCAAAGCTTTAGCTTTCCTAACTTGTTTGACGATGCAAGTAAATACTGTATCAGAATCCCATTTAATTGGTACGGCATTTTCTCAAACATGCCCCTTTCAACTTAAGGTACTGTGATCTTAGAAGTGGCCACTTAGTAGGGGATGGTGGGGTGCACAGAGTGAAGCCCCTGTGTGGTAGTTGTTTTGGACTCTTCCTTGCATTCAGGATACTCATAATGTGCAGAAATGCACAGTTGATGAAACAGGACTTGATGACTACAGACATCTCGAATAATGCATCTTACTTCATGATGGCTGGTAAGCTGGTCAAACATTCGTTTTTGTGGTTCTGGAGACCAGATTCCATGATGGTATTTGTAAATGAGTACTCATGCTTTTGATGAAGCTTTGCAAAATATTACTAACTCAAGCATGGTGTCAGTGATTGACAGTCACTTTAGTTATCACTTGTTGAGGGGATGATGACTCTAAAAGCCCTCTAGAACTTCCTTGTGTTATTAGTTATTGGCATGGCATAAAATTTTACCAGAACAAGTCACCAAGACGGCTCATAAATTTCTGGGTATAGAAACAAACTGCGCTTGAATTTTTCTGTATTTGTTTCCTCTGTGTACAATATAAAAATGTCACATGTTCATGAAATCACTCAAAGTAATAAGCATTCTGCTCAACAGCTACCATCTACTCACAAGGCCCACATGATTCTCATGCCTTGTTGACAACATGCTGAGGCAAACCACTGCAGCATCAAGAGTATCTCAGTTTTTCACTTGTTGCTCTGGGAAAAGCCTGGGATGCCCTTAATATTAACACGGCCTACCTCTCCCTTCTCAGTAGCAGCTTAGCAGAGATACGCATCACATCAATGTCTGACAGCCACCAAAGAGTAAAATCCACTGACATACAGGTGCTAATCCAGATTATGTCACTAGCAGTGATAAGTAGGCTTGGACAGTGAAGTAGATGGCATTTAACAGCTGGCCGCATGCCCTTCTACCACTGACAACGGAAGGAGGGAGGGAGTAGAATCTAGAAATTGTGGGAGTGACCAATAATTGTTGGTGGAGACAGTGCAGCCAGAACAATAAGCTAATGACACTCACGTGTGTATCCATTTGTTAAAGTGACAGTCCTAATGCATGCACCCTATCACTGCCTATGATCAATTTGAGAGTGTTTAGGCATCAGAGAAATTCTAATGTTATTACTGGTGAGGGCCCCCAACATCAGAGAAATTCTAATGTTATTACTGCTGAGGGCCCCCAACCTTATACACATCAGTCAGACTGGGACCTCAGTTTTACTGCCCTGTGGTCATGAAAGGAAAGTCATGCGGTGACAGTTTCCACATCCGCACAAAACAAAAGCTATACTTTCAAAATAGCTTTAGATCAGCTTGGAAAATTAATCTCTCCCTCCTTTTAAATGTTAACAAAGACTGTTTTACACCACAAATTGTCTTCTTTATGCAACCACATCTGGCAAAAAAGTATTTCTCAAGGCTCTGCAGGAGGACTTCAACATATACTATGGAACTGGTTTGCAGCACTTAGAGACTTAACAACTAATACAACAAAAACCAGTACAATGCTGTTTGATACACCATCATGTCTTAAGAATGTGAGCAATATCACAATTTATGACCTACTGGATTCTCCATAATACCTCTCAACCTCTTAGTACAAGAAATCTGTTCAAAGGCCCAGAAATAGAGACAGAGTTTAAATGTTACTCTTAGGAACACAGAAAGTTGCTAGAATAAAAGGTGCTGTATTAACATGCATTTTTCTGAAGAATATGAAGTCTGAAACTCAAATGTCTGTCATTATTTCTTGACTTCAAATCTCAGTGGTTTTTCAGAAAACTACAAATTTTATGAGGAAAAGGCCAAAACATATGGAGCACAAATATGGGCAGTTAAGAGGTGTGCTTACCAGTAGTATCTACATGCCAGAAGTACTTAGGAATCACAACTGACCCTAATCTTTCCTTCACTCCTTATACAGTAATAAAAACTAACAAGATACTGACTCAGCTTAAAGTTGTTTGTATTTCTGCCCAGGTTAGAATATACACTGCCAATCATTTCCATACTGTCTCCCCATAAACTGCTCTACTTGAAACCGCAAAGCCAAAACCTTCAGATGTATTTGTCTTCCCAACAAAACAAACACCACTGTATCATTCTCCTCAAATGTCACCGGCTGCCAGTGCCAGTTAGAGTCATATTACTCTTACATAATCTCACCCACAAATTGCAACACAACAGCTACTGCCTCCTTAGAAGCAGATTATCTGAAATAAACAAACTTATTCTCTCAGGTGACCTGAAGCTATATCTCTAGGGAGACCCCTATACAAACTGGCTATTACTGGAAATCTAAGACAGCATAACCCTGTTGGAAAATCATTCTGGAAAACATTAAACAAATCAATGATGTGACAACATTTGAGAAAAAGCTACATTTTCACCTAGAATATTGACATGAAATGGCTAGGCTTGTAATGACTTCCAGGTCAATAGCCAAGTAACCTCCTATGATCCTTGTGACGCCCGTGCCCTGACCCAGCAATCAAGGAGCATCAATCCTCACCACTAACACCAGTGAAGGGAGTCTCATATAGGAGGAAAGGATAACAAATACACACAGTAAAGTGCAATTTCCCTTAAGAGCACACAGAGATCAAAGTCAGTCCGGGGTTGGTCATTCCCTTGCTCTCCAGGTCCCCAATAAGATTCCCCACTGCTATAGGGTCCAGATCTCAGCTTAGTGGGCAAGCTAAAACCTCCAGCACCCTCTCTGCCCAACCAGTGCTTCGTGTCCCTGCCCAAGTAGCTCTCACACACACACACACACACACACACACACACACACACACACACACACACACACACACACACACACACATTCTTTGAGAAGAGTTTATACAACCACACAGACACTCCTGGGGAAGGTTGGCACAGGCTATCCAGCTGTGCCCCTTTTTCCCCAGACAATACAGTACTACCAGTTGCCACCACCCACTAATATTTATCAGCTACTCAAAGGCTCTTACAAGGCTGTCCAATTGGTAGTATAGCCCAGGGCTAAAGCTATTTGAGTGGCTTTGTACAATTTTACCAAAGGCATGCAAGTACTCTAAAGAGCTTACATTATCTCTACAAAACAGCCACAGTTGAAAGGGTTTTAAAAATATTTAATAACAAATAGTCAAAACACAAGACAATACTTTTTACTACACAGTGCTAGTCAAGAGTTCAGAGATCACAGAGAAATACTTAAAATACTTCAGTAGTACAGTTCTGACATCACAGAAAAACACAGTCTAATCTTTCTAGTTTCTAGCTATTTCTAAGAGAAAACACAAGTCTAAGATAAACTTACATATGGAGCAAGACAGTGCTGATGAGTTGGATGGTCAAAACAAAAAATGCTTAATGGTCTCTGATTCTCTGTTTTTAAAATCACATTCCTGTTTCAAATTACATCATTCTTCACACTTCTCTGGGTTCCCAGGCTAACAGAAACTACATTTACATTCTTCACCTCTGGGCATAAGCCAGAGCAATAAAGGACATTTATGCATGCAAATTCTGGCCATTAACTCTGGCCTTAGAACAATAGGCAGGATGCCTCACTCTAGACTTACTGGCTCCGAGTTTTAACATCAAAGGATCGCAACATGCTTTACTTGGTCAGTAGAGTGCACGGTTGTTACATTTTTTTCCAGTTCCACATGTACCTCTATTTTTACCATTTAAGACAACAAGCCTGTGGTTTACATTAATATTTACAGATGACAGCATTATCTCCAAAATTCTATCTAGCTAGGCTGGCAGCCTTCACCTATCTTCACCCAATCTTCACATTCGTATACTAAATACAATCCTGGGTACTGACTGGAGTATGTATGGTATTACATTGGGATGAAACGGCTAGGCTTGAAATGACTTCCAGGTCAACAGCCAAGTAACCTCCTATGTAATTGCTTCAAGGATTATTGGTAGTCAGACACCATGATAACTTATGTTCATCATGTATTTATGCAGGATGTAAATACATTACTCCTACTATTGGCTTCAGCATGCACACTACAATAGTATTTTAATGTATCTATGTATATGATATACAAACTTTGTTTAATTTACTTTATGTAATGTAGTATAATTCAATATAAATTTCAATATACATTACTTTACAAATTTATTAGCATTGATACACGTACAGTATATCTGTTAACATATATATAATTTTCTGTTATATACAAGGTGTGGGTATTTGAACATGATTTTCAACATTCTGTACATATTTTATTATGTTATGATTTTCTTTTACAATGACTGTCACATGAAGGACTGTGCATTATCTTTACAGTGTTGTAGTACCACTATTTTTGTGTACTAGTAATGTGTTATTACCTATGTTATATTCTGCACCACCTTTTCATATCCTTTAACATATTTTGCACTGTTGAGACCAAAAAGCATCAGTATACCAGCTCACCTACCCAAACTTCAAACAAATAAAGAAACAATCTATTCATCTTCTTATCCTGCTTGTATAGATGCATATAACTATTGTAATTCGAAAACGCTGACTAGGTATCATTTGTTCAGCTCAAGCCCAAGCATACTGAAGACGTTCACCATCGAAATTTACCACCTATTTAAAATATGTCTTAGCAAAATGAATATGTACTTTACAACATGTAGTGATCACAGAAATCATGCTATGGGAATTCTCTTATTAAGCCTCTTTACATATTAGACTTTGTTGAAGCTCATTTCCCCTTGGAGCCACTCCCTTACTGCTACAGTCAACACACTGTATAAGAATAATATATAAAACTGCTATATTTTACATGCTTACTGAGCATTAGTGATGTTTCTACTCTGCTGTTCATTGCCTTCTTTATATTTGTAACAGTGTTCATATTCTGATGTACATTAGTAAGGCTTGTATTCTGCCATTTCTCATATTTTTATCCTAGTAATGATGTCTATATTCTGATGCTTGTTATATTCATTGCAATTACCTAAATGGCTTTGGTCCTGGCTGAAAAGGGTCCTCAGACTGGGTTAGTTACCCAGTTAACAAAGGAAAGAAAGAAAATCACTCAAATCTACTTAATCTAGAAGTTATGTACTTACCATAACATTCCATGTTTGTAGTCCATCTCGCCAATATTCTTGCTAGTTGGGTTCGGAGCCGATCCTCGCCTCCGACTCAGCTGAATACTAAAGCTCGAGAGCTTTCAGTAGCTCGAGGCTAATCCCTATCCCATGATGCCCCAGGGTACATACCCATATCTTGTTTGCAAGCCAGCAAGACGCACTTTATCTTCTATATGTATAAAACATATATACATTAAAAAATATATACATATATATATATATATATATATATATATATATATATATATATATATATGTTCATAGTTAGGTACTAGGCTATTGGCCCTAGGGCCTATACAAGCCTAGCCAAAAATGTACCCTGGCTTTCACCACCCAAGAAAATTATTTTCCTGTGCTCCTGTCAAGTATATATATATATATATATATATATATATATATATATATATATATATATATATATATATATATATATATATATACATATTTACAAATCACTATAATTCAGTCAAGGAAGAGGCTGAAAGTCATCATATCTCTGCAGGCAGATAATTTTTGTCCACCAGTTCCTCCAGGAACTGGAGGGGAAGGAGGTTGGGACGCAAGAATATAGGCAAGATGGACTACAAACACAGAATGTTATGGTAAGTACATAACTTCTAGATGTTATGTAGTCCATCTCGCTGTAATTCTTGCTAGTTGGGACAGCATCCCTAGCACCTAAACCCTAGGGTGGCTCAGGAAAAAAGACTTTTCAGTATCATGGATCCAAAGGAAGCCCTGTTCCGGGAGGCCAAGTCCACTTTGTAGTGAGTGATAAAGATGTAAGGTTTCACCCATGCAGCAGCTGCACAAATTGAATCTAAGGGAAACCTTGCTTGAAAGGCAGATGAAGTTGAGACTGATCAAGTGGAGTGACCTTTTATCTTCCCTGGTAATTGAATGTCATTCTTTTGGTATTAAAGGATGATACAATCCGTAAGCCATTTAGACAAGGTCACCTTAGAGACTGGTAATCCTGCCTTCTTATCAGAGAAAGAGACAAAAAGTTGGTCTGACTTTCTAATGTCCTTCATTCTATGCAGGTAAAACTGCAACTGCCTGTGCACATCAAGCTGGTGTAGTTTATATTCTGCCTTGTTGGTGTAACTGGGAAAAAAGACTAGCAATTCCATGGATTGGTGTAAGTTGCTTTCTGAACAAACCTTTTGGAGGAAGGAGGGGTTAGTTCTGAGAGATACCCTGTCCTTATGAAATACAATATAAGGCGGACATACTGAAAGAGCCTGCAGTTCTGAAACTGTTCTGGTCGATGTAATGGCAACGAGGAAGAGGGTTTTCTACAATAAATATTTCAAATCACAAGTAGAAGCAGGTTCATAAGGGGATGTAGTCAGAGAATTTAGAACCAAGTTTAGATCCCAGGGTGTCATCGATTCCTTAATTGGGGGCCTAAGTACAAAGGTACCTTTGAGAAAGGCCTTATATAATCTGTGAGACATAATGGGAACACCCATTTCACCTGTATGAAAATTGGAGATAGCAGCGAATTGTACCCTAATAGTAGCTGCTACAGCGCTTTCTTCAAACAAATTTGAGAGAAACTCTAAAATTGCTGGAATAGAAGAAGTAAGAGGTTCAATATTTCATTTAGCTGCCCAACATGAAAACCTCTTCCATTTGTTAGAGCATACTTTCCTAGTGTAGGGTTTATGGGAAGAAGCTAGGATATGACTTATTCTTTCATACCAGCAGTAACACCTGGCTAATCGTGGAATTGCAGCAGCCAAGCTGTCAACTTGAGGGTGGGCATGGACGGATGGAACACTCCCGAAGTGTGGGTCAGAAGGTCAAGAATTGGATCCAGAATCCAAGGTTCCTCCAAGAGGTGGGTTTATAGAAAGGGAATCCAAACCTGATGAGGCCAGTACAGCGCAATGAGGATCATCTTGCTTCTTGACCAATTGGCTTTCTGTAACACTTTTGGAATGAGTGGAAAGGGGGTTAAGGCACAGAGTAATCCTGTGGGCCAATCGTAAACCAGTGTATCCCTGGGTAGCTTCCCCTTTGGGGGAATTAGGGCAAAGTAGTAGCTGCATTTGGTATTATTGGGAGTGCTGTAAAGGTCGCAGCAAGGCTGGCCCCATCTGCAGAAGATCATCTCCACAATCTCTCTGTTCAGGGACCATTCGTGAGGTAATAGGAGAGTCCTGCTGAATCTGTCCACTATCACATTAGATTTCCCCAGGATGTGCATTGCAATTAGAAAGCATTGAGAAGCAATTTCCCATTGCCAAACTCTTAATGCCTCTCAACATAGGGGTAAGATTTGGTTCCTCCTTGTTTGTTTATATACCACACTACTGACATGTTGTCTGTCTGAATTGCAATTGCCCCTAGAGGGAGAGAGTCCTGGAGTGCCTGCAATGCATAAAGCACTGCTCTCATCTCTAGGATGTTGATATGCAAATGCTTCTCGTGGTCCTGCCATAAACCTTGAACTGCCCTTCCCAGATAATGACCCCCCCCACCCGATCTGGGAAACATCCGTGGTTAACACTGCCTTTGGTTGGGGAAACACAAAGGGATGACCTAGATACAACTGGTCTGTCTGAAGCCACCAAGTTAAATCTCTCTTGCAAGACTCCGTGATGTATATGGGATGTGAAAGAGGAAGATCTTGCATTGACCACTGTGCGAATAAAAGCCATTGTAGGAATCTCATGTGTAATCGGGCTAAGGGCACCAGCAGAATGGCAGCAGACATGGTACAAAGGGTCTGTAACACTTGTCTGGCCTGGGCTTTCTTTGCTGAAATCAAAGCTTTTACTTGTTGATGCAGGGAGTGGATTCAGTCTGGAGTTAGTCTTGCCGTCATGTCTCTTGAGTTTAATTCTGCACCTAAGAAGACAATATGTTGCGACGGTAACAAGGCAGATTTTTCTTGATTTATAGTGATGCCCAGTTTCTTGCAAAGAAGAAGGGTTTCATCCCTGGCCTGAGACAGTAGATGCCTGGTGGAAGCGGTGAGGAGCCAGTCATCCAGATACGGAAACACTCAGAATCCCTGACATCTCAGGTGAGCCATGACCACTGCCATACATTTGGTGAACACTCTGGGGGCTGTAGTGAGGCCAAAGGGCGGGGCTCAAAATTGGTAGTGACTGGCTTCCCACCCAGTAGCACAGATACCGTCTGGACCGCCTGTCCATTTTTATATGGTAGTAAGAGTCCTTGAGGTTGATAGAGCACATCCAGTTGTCTTTCCCTATGAAAGGGAATATCAACTGCAGGGTTACCAACCAGAACTTTGTTTTCTTTACAGATTTGTTTTAATCTGCTGAGATCTAGGATGGATCTCCAGTCTCCTGTCTGTTTTGGCACTAAAAAGAACCTTGATTAAGTTCCGGATCCTATCTGGTCTGCAGGGACTTATTGGATGACTCTTTTGTCTAGCAATGATTGAATCTCTAGAGTTGCCAAGCCCTTTTGCGTGGGTGAAACGTCTGGTAAGGACTTTTGTTTTGGAGGGGTGGAAGAAAAGGGAATGAGGTAACCTCTGGATATTATCTCTTGTACCTATTTGTCTTGGTAAATCTGTTGCCAGGTGTTTGGGTACAATGACAAGTGACCCCCTACTGCCTCCAGAGAAGGGCAGGTGGGCCTCTTTTCAGGAGCACTGGTAGGGCCTATCAGAGAAAGTGTCCCTGTCACCCTGATTCTACGGACCCCCTCTGCCACGAGGGTGGCATCTTCCATTATAATGTCCCCCTCTGCCCCTGGGGGAAGAATCATCATGTGTGTCCAAGAAACCTTTTTGGGACTTGTGGAACCACATTTTTCCACCATTTTGACCTTTGGAATAAGGTCTGAAAGTGGCAGAAAAATGGACTCCCACGGCAGATAAGGTTTTCCCGTCCTTCTCGTACCTGGTCAGCATCTCTTTTACCACACATCCAAACAAGGCTGAACCATCAAAAGGGGCATTGGTAAATGAAGACTTGAAAGGGTCAGCAAAGTTACAAAGTCGCATCCAGGAATGTCTCCTGAGAGAGATTCCTGATGCAGCTGCTCCACTCGCTCCATCAGCTGCATAGGAGATTAGCCTCATGGAGGAGTTCGCTATAGAGGTAAGGGTGGCTAGCTGTGAAGATACCTTGTCTGTGGACCCCACAGCTACTACTCCTTGAAGGGGATCTCCTAGTTCTTTGATGAGATCCCTTTAAAGTCTAGTGAAATGGGATAAATAGTTCAGCGACTGCAAGGTGAAGGTCGCTGAAGAGATCATGCGCTTGCCATATCTATCCATAGTCCTAGAGTCTTTATTAGGAGTATGGATAGATGAAGAGGTTTCTGACAATTCCTTCTTTGTGGCAGCCGCCACCGCCATGGCATCTACAGGAACTCCTTTTGTTAAAAATTCCTTTTTTTTAAGGGCCATAATAAATTTGTTTGGCCTCCTCGGAACAGGCTCCACAGTGTCCGGCGAAGTCCATACTTTCCTGGAAATGACCTCTAACAACTTGTCATAAGGAGGAGTCACCCAGGAGGTAGAAGGGTGAGATCCAAAAGCCTCTAGGTATACTGAATCATCCTCTGAAGGGTTTATGGGATGCCAATGACCCCTCTGCTTCAGAATTGCCAGGATGTCAGCAAAGGAGACATCCTCAGAGGGGGGTCTTGGGGGCCCTTTGGATTCATCCAAGTCAGTATCTGAAGTGACTGACAAAGGGGAGTCAGCGTGCTTCCTCTTGCAAAGCCTCTTCCTGGGAACATCCTCCGAGGGATACTCAGGAGAAGGCCCAGAAGAGGGGGCACCACCCATGGTGGTCACCTGGGGGTCTAGATCGCTAAGCTTAAGAGGGGGTGGAGAAGAGATAGACACAGGCACCTGGTGGGGAATAGGGAGTGGATCCAAGAGTGATGCCATCTGAGGGGACAGCATCCTCTCTGCTGCCTTGAAAGCACCCCCACCCCACTCCAGAGAAGACCTCTGCAAAGAGGATGCTGGAGATCGGCTCATAGGAGGAGGAGGCGGTTCTGAGGCAGAGGTAGGTGCTGAGCTCAACCGAGCCGAAGCACCAAGAGGGAGAGTCAGCTCGGATGATGTACCACACCAACTCTCACCCCCGGAGCCAACCGGAGAGCATCAGCTCCCAGATGTCTCAGCACCGGATGGAGCCGAAGACATGAGAGATGAAGTTGGAACCGAAGAAGCCAGCAAGGGTCTCAGGGCCGACGGTTCCACTACAATCGGATCCATACCCTCTGGCTCTGAAGACTCTAGGGTAATCAGAGGAGGAATCAAAGAAAGTGGAGTGGAGACAGGCGGCTCCGATGCCTTTGGGCCCAGAGGCGAAAGCAATTTAGCCAGGGCTGGTGTGCATAGTAATCTCTTCACCACTCGCTCTTCATCATCATCTGAAAGACTCCTGGGGGAGCGGGTGGACAAAGAGGGAGATCTCCTAGACTCCAGTATGGGAGATCTCAAGACTGGTGACACCACCGTTGGATCCAAAGCTGGGGTCTGAGGAGTAGAAACCTCTGTCAGCTCCTTTGACACTAATGGCGCCGAAGAGGTTGGTGATGCAGACTTGTTGGAGCCAAGAGCCCTCGGTTCCGAAATCTTTTTTTGTGGCTCTGAATCTGTAGCGGAAGCTGGCCTCTTTCTAGATGACTTAGAGCTCTCATCCAAAGCTCATGAGCTACTAAAAGCGTGACAAATAGTGCAAGGGTCTTGCAGATGTATGGCACCAAGACAGTAAACACAATTAGTGTGCGCATCTGTCAATGACATCTTTCCAGCACACTTTACACATTTTTCGAACCCAGAAGGCTTATGCTCCTTGGGTTCTTTAGAGGAGTCCTTCGAACTCTCTTTAGACATTATTTAGACACACAATAACAAACTACTAACATTTTTAAACTATTAAAACTGTTAAAACTTTTAAACTTTTTTTTTTTAAATAGAATCCTCTAACTAAAATGGATTCTACTGAAAAGGGGGAAGGGACAGATCCCTCTAACTTAAATGGGTTCTGACCTGGGAGAGAAATGTCCCTGAAACTCAAGGGACCGAGAGAGGCCTCTAACTAAAATGGCACTCTCTAAAAAGGGCAGAAAGACTTAAAGTGGTCTAACGCAGATAACACAAACAGCTAACAGTTAAGGATGTAAAGGGAAGAAAATTAGTACAACTAGCTAGAAAAAATACCAAATAACTGAAAAGTTATACTTATAAGCCAATGAGTCAACTGAAGAAATGTCTCAAAGCTTCTATGATGTAAGTAGTTCTTAAACAATTGCACTACATTCCTCATTTAGATCACTGCTGCAGTAGTCCTGACTACTGGGGTGACTCCTACAGCTCCAGCATGAAAGAGAGGTGGCTGGAAAAGAGTGGCCGAATTGTAGTACACAACCTAATATGGCAGCAGCAAACCCAGTTCTAGCTCCAGAAGTAATGTTGAGTTATAATGCTTTGAATGGGTGTGAAAGGATGCCTAAGTAGCTGCTTCCACAACTTGTGTATTATGTTTCTTTACATAGGTTATAGTTGATGCTTTGCCTCTAGTACTTCGAGATTCAACAAAGCCCGTGTTTTACTCTAAGACATAGCAGGAGTACATGTTGCAGTGTAGTAGCCATTGCTTTGACACTGTCTGTCCTTCCTTTCCTATAGCAAAAGAAATAACCAACTGATTTAACCTTCTTGTGTCTTTAGCTTTACATAAATGACATCTTGCCTCTGTCACATAACAGATGCTAGTACGTAGAAGGAATGAATTGATCCATGCGGGGTGTCACCTGAATGGTCAAGGGCAGACTTAACTGTCCCTTTTTTAAAGGAAACTTTCCTATTTTCAGGTCTAATTTACTCCTACATATGACGTGCTTATTTTGGTGGTAGGTCCCTATTTTCAGACTTGATTTGTCACTTCATACAATTTTCTGACCCCCCCACCCCCACCCATCACACATGACTTTTGTAGCTGTTGAATACACAGAAAACAATACACATGACCAACACAGTAGTGACACCAATAATTTAAAGAAAGAGGGCACACATTTTACAATGCACCTTTTCAGAAGCAAAAACAAATGACCTTGTATGACAAAATTTTGTAATACAGTTCATTAAAGTCTACAGACATTACACTGTCTCCTTGATAATCTGCTTATATTTTTCCATCATTTTTATCGGTCTTTTTTAAAAACATATTTCTGAGTAATATTCCACATTCTTATTGGAAGCAGGAAGAGTTAATTTGGTATTCAATTTTTATGTTAATTAGATGTCCAGATTTGAAGGGTCTTTGCACCTATTCTCAATATCTACAGCTTGAGAGGTATGATCATGGTGTGTGTGTGTGTGTGTGTGTGTGTGTGTGTGTGTGTGTGTGTGTGTGTGTGTGTGTGTGTGTGTGTGTGTGTGAGAGACCAAAGACTGACGCACAAACCAAAAGAGATGCAGGGCCTGGAAAGAAAAACAGCATTAGGAGGCTCTGTCCTGAATCGTCAAGTACTAATAGAGGCCCAACCTCCGCAATCATACTCCAAGCAAGAATACTTATTCAAAATGTGAACTAACAATCAGCTGAAACATAAATGTTGTTAACTGTGACACCCTCTTGAAATGAGCACTGGAAGCTGCCACTCTCCTACTGCAGTAGCCTTTGCAGTTGCTGAAAAGGAAACTGCAATACAATTAGCAATCCATTTGTACAGGGTTTGCTTAAACCCAGCCAGCCCTCCTTACCCAGAGCAATGGAAACAAATAAATGGTCTGTCATCTGACTTCATGCACCCTCTGACTGTGAAGTTATCTGTGGACATCTGTACTACAGATGTACTTTCTCCAAAAATGAAATGCAGATGTGAAATGGCTGATTTAAGGACAGTTAAAGGTCAATTTTGGGAAGAAATGTGGTTTAGTTGAGACTTCTGATCCTTGTAAAAGACTAAAAAATAGAGGTTGATACGATAGGGGTCTATAACTCTGTCATCTTATGGACAGAGGTAATGGCAACAATAAAAGCATCTTCTAAGCGATGAACCTCTAATCTGCTAAACCAGTCTATATGAAAGCGGTAGGAGAAGCCTATTACTCAGGAAGTCCAGGTCCCAAAGTGGAGAAAAAATGTTCAAACTTGGGCAAATATGCAGAATCTCTTTAAGAAACTGACTCACATACAATGCTGAGTCACAGTTCTGCTCCCCATAAAGCTGTGATACTCCAAAATTGTGGAAACATACCCTGATCATGGAATAATGAGGAAACTACAGTTGTGTAAGTAACATTTACCATAACAGTAGATGTTTGAATGATAACTGCTGCAATAGCCTTAGCTATATGATTTATATCCTGCCAAGGTCATAACAGCCAGCCAGCTTCCAAAGCTTCGGGGCACCTTCTGTGCATTCAAAATTGCCAGGCAGCTCTAGCAGAGCTGACTAAAACACAAGTTTGGGTGCAAAGCTCTTCAGAAATTTCCTGCCACCAGAGAGAGAGGAAGGGAGGAAAGCTGAGCCCTGAAACGACAATATGAGGAACAAAAAAATATAAATGTCCACACCTTGGCATAAAAAACACCAAAAAAAAAAAAAAAACAAGGGGGAGGGAATGAATACCACAGCAGTGATCATTCAAACATCTAATGTCATGGTAAGTTTTACTTACAGAGCTGTACTATGTTCAGCATATTGATCACTGCTGTAGTAGCCTTAGCTATATGGGTAGATTATGTCAGCTAACTACATTTGAGAGATGGAAGGAGAAGAGTCCAGAAGCCCCTGGAGAATGGTCCTAGCAAACTGTGTTATGGACCTAGAGAAGGAATCAATTTATTTTTATTTATTTATTTTATTTTACATTTGTTAACCGGGGGTGTCTGACTTGAGCCGAAAAGGCCCTTTTTCAGCAGAGGCCCGGGGAGAAAAGCTCCACAAAGAAAAATTACAGACACATTTAGTTATTTAGACATAATCAGTATACACACAAATTACAAGAGACATGTTTTTACAGTGGTATGCGGCACAAACAGTTACAGTGGAGAGAACAATCAAAAAAGATATTAATTTTAAAAATAAAGGTAAGTAATAGATTTGTGGTGTACAGCTGAACTTTGGAATGTAGGTAGAATACATACATAGTACACAGGTACAGTACATACATTGTAGATTAACCAGTGTTTGTGAGTAAGATTGAAAAACTATTATCAATTGCTCTAGATTTAGTATGCATATGTTATCCGCTTTCACTAGCCTGGAGAGCAATCATGGCACTGCCAACTTTGCTTGAGATGTTGCCTGATGAGGTCTTTAAAGGAGGCTTTGGATGATGTGTTTTGAATGCTAGTAGGGACAGAGTTCCATTTTTTAGCCACGGAACTACTATATAGTGCATCTCCAAAGCTATTGTAGCTGTTGGTGACTTCTAGTAGTAGTTTGCTTGATGATCTAAGAGGCCTTTTGGCAGAGTGATGTTGTACTAGGTTTTTGAGGGCAGGACACTTATTGGGGAGGTAATAGATAGAATGACAGAGGCAGAGCTGATTGTAGGTTAGGAGGTTGGGCAGTTCAAGCCAGGGGAGCTGTCTCAAAGCAGTACAGTGATGAGTTCTATATGAGCAATTTGCAGCAAAACGGGCAATTCTGTTATAGCAAGCTTCCATTTTGCTTAGTTCAGTTTTGTTGAGATTAGTCAGAATGGGAGATGCATACAGTAGGGTGGATAGAAGTTGGGAGCGAGCAATGGCTGATCTTGTGTTGTTGGTAAGAAATGGTTTGATACGGTAGAGTGACCCCAGTTTGGCATGTACTTTTTAATAGTTAAGTTCAGATGACTATCAAATTTTAGGTGGGAGTCTATGGTTATTCCCAATAGCTTAGCCTGTGCCACTGGAGCAATTGGAGTAGCATTTGTGGAGTAGATAGTGAATTGACTGTTAGTGTTTTGTTAGAACTGGTTATAATCATAAGCTGAGTTTTCTTTGGATTGAGGATAAGTTGGGCTTTGGTAAGGTAGTTTTCAACGTCAGAGAATGCTAGTTGAGTTGTTTGCAGGAGGGTGGGAATGTTTTGAGCAGCACAGATTAAGGTAGTGTCATCTGCATACTGAATTATAGATGCATGCTGTGTGGAGGTGTGGAGGTCATTTGTGAAGACTGTGAATAGTAGTGGTCCTAAGATAGAACCCTGTGGGACTCCTATAGTTATGGGCAGCTGAGGAGAGAGAGAATTTTCCCATTTCACAGCTTGGTACCTGTCAGTTAAGTAGCTTTGGAACCAGGTAAGAGTGGAATTAGATAGATGATATTGGTTTAGTTTGTTTAGCAGGATTTGGTGCGAGACTGTGTCAAATGCTTTGGACATATCCAAAAAAGAGTTGACACTTGCAGGCCTTCATTTTTGAGATGGTTTACTGCATCTGTGAAGCAGAGGAGAGCTGTAGTGGTACTATGGGCAGGTCTGAAACCATGCTGAGTAGGTGACAGGATGTTGCAGTCTAGGAGATAGTTTAGCATCTGGGTATGGATGCATTTTTCTAGGATTTTGGCCAGGGGGGAGAGTAAAGCAATGGGTCTGTAGTTATTAAGTTCAGTGGAGGTCCCGCCTTTATGTATGGGTGTAACATAGGATATTTTCCAGAGTTTAGGCACATAGTTTTCAACAATTGATCTGTTTATGAGAGTGGAGACTGGGATAGCAATAGCATCTGCTGTAAGTTTCAAGAAATAGCTGGGGAGTAGGTCGGCTGCTGTTGATGAGGTTTTTAGTTTGGAGAGCATGCCTTTGATTGAAGTGGTGGAAACTGTTTTGAGGGTAAAGCTTGTATTAGTGTTACTTGTGTTGGGGGGATAGTGAGGAAGGAACTGTCCTGTGATACTAAAGAGAGAATTGAGTTCACAAAGTGGGAGTTGAATTATGTTTCGATGGGAACTTTAGTGTCAGGGGTGGTTGGTTTGGGGGTAGCCTTTTGGGTGGATTTTAGTAGCTGGTTTACATTTTGCCAAAATTTTTGTGGGTTGTGTTGGTATTTAGTTTGTAATGTTGTGTAGTAGGATTTTTTGTCCAGCCGAATGCATTTTTTTGCACGGTTGCGCAGTTCTTGGTACTTAGTTAGGGCTTGTGTTTCTTTGTTTTTTTGATAGTAACGCCAGGCAGTGTCTCTGGACTTGAGGATTTGTTTGGTTTCTTTACTGAGCCATGGGTTTGTAGAGGTTCTAACCTTGATTTTGCGCAATGGAGCGACAGTGTCTAGGTGTTGTAGAAATGTTTTGTTGAAATATGCTACAGCCTGGTCAAGTGGGAGGGTTTTTAGGGGGGGTCCAGTCACAGTTACACAGTAAAGTGTTGAGGACCTCAGGAGAGAATTTTTGTGTTTCTAGTGGATATATAGTTAGTGGTTTTGCATATGCTTGTTCTACTACGTATAAAGTATATTATGTTGTGGTCACTTAAGGTGTCTGGGAGACTGCCTGTGTGAGGGTACAATGTGGGGTTGCTAGTTAGGACCCAGTCAAGGATGGATTCCCTTTTAGATTTTGTATCACACCTAGTTGGAATTTGGACTAGCTGCTGGTAGCCATGGAGATTTATTAGATTACTTGGTGGTTCTGATATACAGGTGAACCAATCTAGGTTGAAGTCCCCAGAATAAGGGTTTCTTGTGAGTATGTGGAAGAACACCAGGATAAGAAGTCTTCAAGGCTAGCAGGTGTATTACCAGGTGGAATATAGATCACAATTATGGTGATGACCTTTTTAGGGTGAAGTTGAAGTTGTGAGATAAGTATGTCCCAATTATTGGGGGAGGGGTAAGAGTTTGGTAATTGACGGACAGTTAAGTTGGACTTGTAGAGTAAGGCAGTTCCACCCCCTTTACGAAGTGGTCTGTCTTGTCTAATGATATTGTAGCCAGTAGGGAGAACTTCTGAGTTAGCTATGTTTTTATTTAGCCAGGTTTCTGTTAAAGCAACTATGTCTGGGGAGTAGTGTGCTATTGTGGCCTGGAGTTCAGGTATTTTATTTTTGATACTTCTAATATTAATATTTAGCATTAAAAGATGGTTGGTTTTGCTGCTGTTGTTGATTTGCCCAGGGATGAAGAAAGTGGGGGTGTTATGTTCTGACATTTGTGTTTGAGCAGTTTGTGTTGGACAGGATGGATTTGGGCCTGGGTTGGGGTGGAGTGGGGTGGGTGGTCAAGCTTGTAGTGCTTTGTAAAAGTATGTGCAGAAGACCAGGTAGCAGCTCCTAGAATACTTCTAAAATCCAACCCTTTCCAAAAAGCGATAGATGAAGCCAAGACCCTGGTAGAGTCAGTCTTAACTCTGCCTGGAATAGTTTTGTTATGCTGAGTAAAACAAAAGGCAATAGCCTTAGACAACCATATGGAAATAGTCTGTTTTGACATAGGTTGTCCCTTCGTTTTACCATCAGAAGAAATGAACAATTGATCTGAACATCTGAAAGATTTCATTCTCTCAAGATAGTAACCAAGTTGTCTGTGGACATCAAAGGTATGGAGTATCCTTTCTCCCTCCCTTTTAGGTTCGGGAAAGAAAACGGGGAGATTGACAACTTGGCTTAAAGTAAACTTGGACAGCCCTTTAGGCATAAAGGAAAGATCAGCTCTCAAAGAAACCCTGTCCCTATGGAAAATGAGACTGAGTTGAAAGCTCTTATGGTGAATCAACCCCTGATTTCCTTCTTGCAGGGGTCAGAGCAATCGGTAAAACTGTCTTTCATGTTAAGAACCTGAAGTTAGCCAAATCAGCTGGTTAAAATAAAGCAAGCTACTCTTACAAAAAATTAAGATACCAAAGAGAGCCACTGGTTTTCTTGGAGGCCTCTTATGCAAAACCCCAAAGAATATTTTGACATGAGACTGCGTGTAAAGAGGAGGATCCATTTGCAGCCATGCTGAAATGGCTGATAAATGAACCTTGACAGAGGAATAAGAAAGGCTACATGGACAGTAACTCACACAGATATTGTAGAAAGAGAGAACAGCTAGCCCTGAATGGGTGCTGGTGTTGTTGGCACCAACTAGAAAACCTTTTCCATTTGCTAATATATGACTTTCTGGTAGCAAGCTTTCTTGCCTCCATTAGTATCTGCTGCACATCCTCAGTGAACCGGTGCCTAAATGGAATTAAGACCCTCTCATTCAGACTTGCTGGGACTGTTCTTGGTGTTGTGAGTTTTAGACTTCTTTTAGAACCCTTGCCATTTCTTCTTAAACATCTGTTTGCCTGTATACTGCTGAGACTATTTATTCTGCTTTTTGCCAAAATTGGATGAGGACATTGAAAATCCCTTGGAAACCTTAGAAAAGGAGGCTGAAAAATCATAGAGATTCTCAAGATCTGCTTGTCCCTTTCATCACACTTTTTCATCACCTCTGTAGCAGAGAGGACAAATTAAATCTCGTACCCAAGGGTGAACTTAAAAATCTCATGTTTAATATCATCTAGGGGGTTCTGAGAAAGTAGTCATACAAAACCTCCTCAAAACAGTACCACTGGCCATAGCCTTGGAAGAAGTACCAACAGAGTCATACATATACTGTAAGCAATGATCTGTGCAATAGAAGAAATTAAGTTATTAAAAGCCAATTTTTCTTTTCAAGAAGAAACAGTAAACAAAATATTACTCATAATTTCACAATTTGTCAGAACAAATTTTAACACAAGCCTGACAATTCAAAATTCTGAAAATCAAAGTTGCAGAAGTACACACTTTTTTCCCCATACCTATCAATAATTTTCCCATCCTTATTGGAAACAGTAGGACTGAATCAACTAAGTGTTTAGCAGCAGCCGGATCAACTAAAGCTAAAGCTGCTGGATCAGGTTTGGGAGTACTGTATACAATTTAAAAAACTGAGCAACTTTATACATCCTTTCTGCCTTTTTAGGGACAGCAGGCTGACTATCAGGAAAACTGCAGGCAGTAACACACACACACACATACACACACACACCTTCTAAAGCAGACGCAACAGGAGGAATGGGTGTTGGTTCTGTAAAATCCTTCTCCAATAACTCAGTATTTTGTAAAGGTGTTCTCCTACTGGAAAAACTGGCACATTCTAGCAACAGTCTCACAGAAAGTGAATCACCCCCCTTAGGGAGAATCAGAAGCTGAGCTCTCCTCTGAGTCTGAATCAGAAATCTAAGGATAAAATCTATATCTGCCCCTGCATCATCCTGTTCGGATTCAGAATCCCTTCAGGAAAAGAGGAATCCCTCTTTCTTTTACCAGAAACAACTTTACAAGAAGGATCAATAGTTTGAATTAAACCTTGAGCCTGACCCAGTAAACTACTCCTCCAAAGAAAACTGAGCAGGAGTAAACACATGCTTAGCTTTCTCTATCTTTTGACAGGAAAAATGGGGCTAACAGTGCTACTAATTGCATCAGCAGCTTCCCCAGGGATGGGCACAGCATTCTGACACAACAGGGAAACTTTCCCTAATCCCTGTCCCAGGAGCGAGAAGAGTGCCCACTGAGGTTATCTCCAACATTCGCAGAGGAAATGGCTAACCGCAGGTCAATAGTGATTGCATGTGCTACACCAGAGGGATCAGGGGTAAAAGATGAGTGGTCTCGGGCACTACAAATGGCCACAGCAGAGTCACCCACCTGTGGCTGAGGTAAATTGCTAGCCTGCTGTACTGGCAAAGACTGTTTGCTCAAAGTTTTGTTTTTGTGGCTGGAAGAAGGACCAACCATATGACCAGTTATCTGTTCCACTGTCAATCTGGGAAGACAAGCAGCAATTGCAGGTAAACACTACCAGTCCACAAACATTACTTTTTGACAGAACAACACAGTAAAAAGAACTTTAAAACACTATGCCAGCCCCACAGAAGTAAAATAAACACAATTTCTCCACAGAAAAAAATGTTTTCAGCTACTTTACACAACTTTAAATTGACAAAAGAAAAAAAAAACAGTGGTCCATTCAAAAATAGGTTACAGTCTTGATGCCGTCAGCTATAACACAACACTCCTGGCTTTAAAATCACTTTCCCGAAGAGGAAAGTAATAAAACATCAACAAAATTAATATAATGGAATTTTTTTCCCAAATGGAACTTTGTGCAAATTGTCTGCTTGAGCTGCTTGACAGTTTGAATGTGTTGAAGATAACCTGAAGTTTTGGAAGCTGCCCAGCTCTTATATCCATGGCAGGATATAACCAATATAGCTGAGGCTACTGCGGCAGTGATCAACATGATGAACATCTACATTTAAGATGTGTCAGATGAAGGTAAGAAACATCTGCAAGTGTACCTGCTAAAGTGATAAAGGATATTTTTCCTGCCCAGATGGAGAAAAATCTTTATATTAGCAACTTAAGCTTGACAAGTGGAAGGATTCCTGGCAGGCTTAGTCATATTTGAGACCACTGTTGAAAGAGTTTGAGGGTTTATAGGATACAATGGAGCAGTTATCAAAGCATTCCTGAATCCAGACAGTAACAGCCTCCTGACCTACAGTCCATCAATGTCAGTTTGCATGACCCTTGAAGTGACAAGTCTGGATTTCTGTTTCTTCAAAAAGTGAAGCTGATCCTGGAAGCAAATAGGTAGAGGAGGGTTAGTTGAGGGGTCAAGCTATGGGCCTGAATCAGATCTGAACAAGCAAGCCTGCACCAGGTATGCCAATGTTGGATAGGTTAGGTGAGAGAAGGCTATGCTGGAGGCACTGACAATGGCCCACCCAACACTGGTGGAACCAACACTGAGGCTTCTGCAAATGAAGAATGTAGAAACTGACATTCTAACATCTCAGAAAGAGAACACAGTGGCTTGGAGATGCTGTTAAGACCAAAGCCATGAAGCACTCCCACATCGTCCTGCCTATCAAAGAAATGAGATAGGAGAGGGATCATGTCAGTCTGATGAGGGTACACCCAAAAGACAAGACTTCAACTCTCAGCAGAATGGCAGAGGGACCCAGGACAGGAAGGAAACCTTCCAGCCAGGGAAGAGAAACCTGAAATTCAAAGATACTTTCCAAGAGCACTGGAGGTGAGTAGTTGCAAGACGAAGCCTCAGTTGAAGATCCTATAGTACATGTAACTGAAGGCATGAAGAAAAAAATAAGAAAAACAATGGCTCAAAAGTCTCACAGACTGAAGACACTGACCAGCCAAATCAGCAGACGAGAATCTAAAAGCTGAAAGAACAACATGCCTAGATTCATAGACAATGAACAAGGCGTAATGCCCCAGAAAAAAAAAAACAAGGGTCAACACTCAAAATCTTAAACAAACTTAGATACAAGGCACAAATGAAACACATACGATACTATTTGAGGACATTCACAGCAACAAGAAAAACAGTCCATCAGAAGCTGCCCCAAAGAGTAGACACCCTTCCAGAAGCAGGAGTCTGAAATGCTGCAAAAGAAGAAGGTGACAAAAAACAGTGTGTGGAATGCTGTCAAATTATACTCACAACTTGGACTCCTCATTGCGGGGAAAAAGAGACTTTAAAGCCAAAACTGTGCCAAGTAGCCAGTGGCTGTCATATTCCAACAGAAAGCTTTCAGTGGCAGGAAGAAAATTAGAAATGGTGCAGAGGGACTTGGGATATCACGGTAAGAAGGAGGGATGAGTAGCCTAGGACAGTTTTATCCATGAAGTAGAGCATGTGAAAATATGATGTCCTTCAAGTTAAATAAGACTGAATCTACTTTGTTAACAGACCCATAAAAACACCTCAATCACTTAATAAGAATGGCATTACATTCACAAAATGGCTGAAGGTCTCGCCTTCGCAAATCATACTGCACCAACCTCAGAATGTACTGTTAGTCTAAATCAACTGCAGTGTAGAAAGTGGCTGTATTAATCCAGGCTTGCAGTGCATTTCACTTCATACTTTTCAGTAAAATGGCTCTATGTTTAGTTAGTTGACGGACTTTCAATGGCTTGTGCAGGCTTGTAAAGTTATGCTTTTCTTGGCTACTGAACAGCTACTGAACAACTAGCCTATAAAACAGTTCAATCTGGCTATGAAAGCAGCTAATTAAATTAGGCCATTTCTCCCGTAAAATGACTTTCAAATTCTTTAAATCATTACACGCATAGCTACCATATAAACTCACTTCTGAGGTTCAAGTATAAAAGACTGCTTGTAAAAGGCAAAATATCAGAGTACAATGTGGAGATCTGACTGCCTTGCCAGACAGTCTAAGGCTGATTAATCAGTGTCTCATAGATTTTCTCCTAATCCTCTCTGGGCTGGTGCGTCTATGATATCATAGACCAGTATGAAATGTAGGACAGTCAACCTTCAGGCATCCTACCAAAGTCATAGTGTGCTCTGACAGAAGGGTGCATACATGTGTAATGTTCTAACTGTGAAGAATGGCACACTGTTTACTTCAAGCACAATATAACAAGTACTTACTTGAATAGATCACAGTTTCCACCACTACAAAGCCAGCAAGTTCTTATTTAAATGGATCACAGGTCCGCCAGTGTACCTAGGACATTACAACATTTATAAATGTAAAGATGCTGTACACCTACAAAATAAATTAGATATCCACGTAGCAGAAGGCAACTAAACTACTTGTTAAGATACTCATAAATATTAGAAATCTACACTAAATAATCTGGCAGGCCATGCTCAGTGAAAAAAAACATGCTACTATGACACTGAACAGCAGAATAAATTGGCTCCTTCAGTTTAACTGGAAATGGTTGCCTTCTTTTTAACCATTGGCTATAAGTGTTCATTCCAATTAAAAAAAATAAACACAAAGAAATGTGTGCTTCAGAAGTGTGGTTTAACTTCTTTGACAAGGTGGACTCGTGCTGTGCACAGATCACAGCACTACATCAGACACGAGTCACAGTACAGGTACCACTTCAAAAGGCGGGTTTGTCTACTAACTAAATAACATTTCAGGCTGTTTGTTACTTCAATCTAGGACTACAGTTTGGTCAACTTAAATAATCACAGAGTCATCTGATCCTTAAAAAATGCCAAATGTCAAAACGGGGAACAAACCATTTCAAACTGGGTACTAAATCCTACATTTCAGATAAGTTGGTTATTAATGAAACAAATGCATTAATTTAGTGTCATTTACTGTGTAGTTTAATTCTTGACCTTGGGCTTGCATCATCTTAAATAGCCAACAGTGGTGTAGGTGTCAGTGTTGTTTCACAGTGCTTGGTTTTCCAGATCAGGGTGCCTCCTGTGTGTACTCTACACATCATCCCTGTGTCTGTGAAAGTTTTTGCCAGGTGCTCTAGTTTCCTGGTTTCTTTCCCATAGAAATGATGTATGTAAACTAATGATCAAACCATGAGAGAGAAAGAGTGAGAGAATGTATGATATGTCTGAGCATGCATGCTTGCACGTGTGTTTGTGTGTATGTGTGTGTGTGTGTGTGTGTGTGTGTGTGTGTGTGTGTGTGTGTGTGTGTGTGTGTGTGTGTGTGTGTCAACCATTTATACTATGCACATACAAAGTAACAGAACAGCCTCTGGCCCCCTGCAACCATGTACTGGATTAAGTGGGTAATTTGAGAATGAATGGAAGAATCAATGCAATTTTTATTTATTTATTTATTTATTTATTTCAGTTTGATTACCGGGGAAGTCCACTGGGCCAGAATGTGCCCATTTTCAGTGGAGGCCCGGGGAGAAAAGCTCCATAAGAAACACAATTACAGGTTATAAAAAATGCCAATGCAAAGATAAAATACATATATGAATTCATACAAAACAGGTATAGTAAGAGAATAAATTGTCATTATACATGCAATGAGACAAAGGTAGCAGGTATTTACATTCAGTGCAATAAGAATCAATTGTCATGAAATAGGCATCAGTGATTACTTGATAATTGTGTTTTATACATGCTAGGAGTCAAGAGAGAGAAAGTGAATGATCTGAAGGTGATGGATTAGGTTTGTGTTAGGTGAATAGAAAAGGAGAAGATGTAATGAAGTGTGGAGCAGGAGTTTAGTAGGCTCTATGGGGAAATTTATATGTATTTATATAGGGTGAAAGCAGGAGCATTTACGTTTGGAAGATAGAAATGAGAAAAGTTGGGTCTTGAAGGATTAGGGGTCAGGTATCGTCCTAAGTGAGGGAGGAAGAGAGTTCCATTTTTTGCCTGCAGTGAAAGAGAGAAGGAGTTGGCCTGCAGGGCATTTGGGTTTATGAATAGAGGTTAAATTTTGGTGTTCAGATCTCAGAGATCTGGTTGAGATGTAAGGGGGAAGGATGTTTGTTAGTGCTGGGCACTTATTTGAAAAGAATATTAATTTGTGAGCGGTGGTAAGTTGGAGGTAGTCTAGGTAGTTAGGGAGTTCCAGCCAGTTCAATGATTGTAGGGTGAGGCAGTGGTGAGTAGAGGTTTTGGATTTGGTTGCGAATTTGGAGATTTTATTATAGCAAGTTTCAAGTTTAGAGGTGATGGAAGAAGATAGGTTAGTTAGAAGAAGGGCTCCATATAGTAAGGAAGGAAGGAGGTAGGTAGTTGCTTAAGTATGCCTGGAGGAGTTGGAGAGAAAGCGGTTATTCCTGTAGAGCATACCAAGTTTTTGGTGGGTTTTCTTGATGTTTTGTTGTACGTGGATATCAAATTTAAGGTATTCATCTATGGTGATACCAAGGAGTTTTGCAGAAGGAACCACTTCTATGGCAGTGTTGCTTTGGCTAAGGACTTTGAAAGTGTTTTTGTCGAAGGAGTAGGCCCTGGTGGGAGGGAAGAGAAGTATTTTAGATTTATTAGAGTTGAGAGAGAGATGGTTGCAGTGCATCCAGTTCTCGGTAGTGGAAAAAGCTATTTGTATTTTTATAACTAGTTCTGGCAGGTTGGCAGTGGCACAAACTAAGGTGGAGTCATCGGCGTATTGGATAACTGTTGTGTCAGGGATGACAGTGTGAAGGTTGTTTATGAAGATGTTGAAGAGCATGGGTCCAAGGATGGATCCCTGGGGAACACCGGTGGGTGTGGGCAGGAAGGAGGAGGTAGAGTTATTCCATCTGACAGCTTGCGATCTGTCAGATAGGCAGCTGGAGAACCAGGAGAGGGTTTCAGGGGAGAGATGAAGGTTGGAGAGATGGAAGAGAAGGTGTTTGTGGGAGATAGTGTCGAAGGCTTTAGAAAGATCAAGTAGTACTGAGGATACTAGTAATCCAGTGTCTCGGGCCCGATTTACTGTTTCTAAAAAGGATAGTAAGGCAGTAATGGTGCTGTGGCCAGGGTGGAAACCATGCTGGGTGGGAGTTATGAGGTTATTTTGGGTTAAAAAAGGCATAAGTTGGTGGTGGACACATTTTTCAAGAATTTTTGATATAAGTGAAAGAAGGGCGATTGGGCAGAAGTTGGAGATATTAGTGTGTTTGCCTCCTTTATGAAGAGGAAGGATGAAGGCAGATCGCCAGAGTTTGGGAACGTATGATTCTATTATAGATCTATTGATTACGATGCTGATAGGGATGGCAATACCTTCAGCAGCAGCTTTGAGGAAGGAGGAGGGTATGTTGTCAGGGGCATTTGAGCAAGGCTTTAGTTTAGTGAGAAGCCTTTTTATAAAACTAGTTGGGACAGGTTTGAGATGGAAATTAGGAGGGCAGTTAAGAGGGTAGGAGGGAGTAGAGGAATGAGAGTAGGAAGGATTGTTGTCTGGGAAAGATTTGGTAAGATTAGCTATAAAGTCAGTAAAAAATGTGTTAAAGAGAGAGCTGAGTTCTGAGTCAGTTATGCTAGGGTCTGGGCAGGGATTATTCCTGGACCCTGGGTGGAGTAGGGAATTAATAGATTTCCAGAATTGTTTTGGGTTAACGTTATTGTTAGACTGAAGTTTATTATAATAGTTTTTTTTGTCAGAGGTGATTAGTTTTTTTGCTTGGTTGCGAAGTTGGGTGTATTGAAGCAGGGTGGAAGGCATCTTATTTTTCTGGTAGAGCGTCCAGTATTTGTCCCTACAATTCATGATTTGTTTGGTTTCTTTGGAAAGCCATGGAGCAGAATTAGTTTTGATTTGTTTGTTTCTTGGTGGGGCTTGGGAGTTGAGAATTTTTAGGAAAATAGAGTTAAAATGTTCTACTGCGTTGTCAAGGGGAAGAGTATTTAGGATTTTCCAGTTAGTGTGTTTAAGACTGTTGGAGAAGTTTGTGGGGTTGAAGTTGCTGAGATTACGAGTGTGGATGTAATGGTGCTGATGTTTAGTGGTGTTGTTTGAGTGATGTATGAATGCAGGGAGATGGTCACTAAAGGTGTCTGGGATAGTGCCAGAGAGAATTATTTTGTTTGGGTGGGAGACTAAGATCCAATCGATGATGGATCCTGGGGGGTGGTGTTTATTTGGGCGTGTGGTAGTGTGAATTACTTGGGTAAAGTTGTAGAGGTTAATGAATAGGGAGGGAGAAGGTGAGTTAATTTTATTCCAATCAATATTAACATCGCCTAGGATGAAGGTTTCGAATTTTATTTCGGTTGAGGCCCAGTGAAGAATATTTTCAAGGGTAGAGATGTTGTCGCCAGGGGATATATATAGGGAGATAATGCAGATATTTTTATGTTTATTTAGTTGTAGGAGACTAGCTGTTAGTTCAGAATTTTTGAATTGTGGAATTGGAGTTTGTAGAGGGATTACTGAGAGAAAGTTAGAGTAGATTAGAGCAGAGCCTCCTCCTTTTCTGTTTAAACGGTCACTTCTATGGATTTGGTAACCAGGAGGTAGGATTTCGGAGTCCACAGTATGGGGTTTTAGCCAAGTTTCAGAGATGGCTAAGATGTCAGGTTGGTTGTGGCAAATCCAAGTTTGTATTTGATGTATTTTATTATTTAGGCTCTGAGCATTTATAGTAAAGAACTTAAGGGTGTTAAGAGAGGAGGTAGGAGAGGAAGATGGAGGGGTGGAGTTGGGAGTGTGCTATGAAAGAAGTAGGGGGTGGGGGGAGGGAGTTGTTAGTTGTGAAGCCAGGACCAGGGTTGGGATGGATATCTCCAGATAAGGCTAGGTCATTATAGGGATTAGCTTTTAGTCGTTTGGGCTTATTGAGAAGGAAGTTGTTTGGAGATGGTATTAGTGCAAGAGTCAAGGTAGTTGTTGTAGTTGAGAAGAGTTTAGGATGGAACAGGTACAGTAGGTTAGGAGGAATAAGAGAGGAAGATATGGCGTTGTAGTGGGTAATAAGAGCAGGTTGAAAGTGAGTGCAAGGGATAGTTTGAGTAGTGGGTAGGTGTAAGGGAGCTATGAGAGAGAAGGAAGTAGCAAGATAGAGAGGAATTAGAAGTGCAAGAAGGGAGCATGGGACACGGATTGTATGAAGGATTTGGGAGGGCATACTTAGAGAGGAGGGGGATTTAGGAGAGAAAAGTTAAAGAAGTTTGTAGGCTATTTGAGGAGGAGAGGTAAGGAAGTAGAAGAGGATGTGAAAAATTACTGGGTGAGAGAAACAGAGAGTTAATGTAGGTAGGAGTACAGGTTAAGTGGAGTGGGAGGAGTTACAATGGGAGGGGTAATGAGGAGAGGGTAGAGAGAGGCTGATTGGAATGGGTAGGAGGGTTTAGTTAGGAATAAATGTAGAGGTGTGGGCGAACGGAGTGGGAAGAGCCAAAGGAAGTAGAAATTGGAGGAAAACAATCAGTGGAGTATGAGAGCCAGAAGGTAAGTTTGCACAGCTGTGAAGTAAGTTGTAAGACTGGCAGCAAATTAGAGTAGTGGATAGATATAAAGAAATGACAGAAGAAGAAGGAACAGAGTCTTATAAGGGAAAATAGAGATGAGTATATGTAGAGTGGAGAAGAGGACAGGTAATCCAGGGAGGATGGTGAGGGATGGAGTAGTAGGATAGTCTGAGAACTGTATGGGTAAGGATAAGGAGAAGAGAAGGAATGAAAGTGGAGAGAGCAAAATGGAATAGGAGCGCCACCTAGTGGGCAGTCAGTGTGATACAACAGAGACCCCTACAGGAGAAAATCAGGGTGGGGAAAGGAAGGAGCTTGCATACTACAGAGAAGGGTAGAGAAATAAGCAAGGGAGGAGTGCGTTGTTTAGTGGACAAGAAGAAAAATAAATTTATGAAAAGAGGAAGTATAGGGTATGTTAGTGGGCAAGAAATGGGAAAGCTTTGGCTGCTGGCTAACCTGGCAGGGAAGCATACAGTGACCTACTAGAAAGTATGTATAACCTTCAGTAATGTACAATGGATACAGCACTGGACATACTTTCACAGAAAATTCCTTGTGGGGAGCAGAATGGGTTTCTACTTTTACACTTTAATGTCCTTGATTGTGGGTTCTTAGGAAGGACGTCCGATAGGGAGTATTCAGTAAGTTAGAGCAGGAATAGGCAGGAACAGCAAGTTTCACAGAAAATTCCTTGTGGGGAGCAGAATGGGTTTCTACTTTTACACTTTAATGTCCTTGATTGTGGGTTCTTAGGAAGGACGTCCGATAGGGAGTATTCAGTAAGTTAGAGCAGGAATAGGCAGGAACAGCAAGTGTTGGAAAAAAAAAATGTGAACGCTGAAGCCAGGGATGCACAGCAGCCAGGGGCAAGAGTAAGGAACTAAAAAAAATTACTTTTATAGAGATAAACTATCTTCCAAGAGTAAGACAGCTTAGCACTATTGACTACTTTTGGCTGCTTGGCCAGAGGGAGATGCCTTAGGATAGTATTTATCCATCTCTGCAAAGTGCAATTTCTATCTTGGGACTTTACTCTGTATGTACAGCTGTGTAAATATTCTTAATACAGTGTAGAGCTGCATGAGAAATTCACCATAACAGTAGATTTCCAAGTAAAATTACTGCTGCAGTATAGTTCCTTACAAATGGAAATCAACTACAGGTCATACTGGCCAGACTTAACATTAACCTGACCAAGCAACAAGGACCTCCGAAGCTGAAATGTAAACAAACACCAGTCACAACCAAAGTGACACATAGCTCACAACACCAGTGTGCCACCCAATAACAGCCCCTAAGGCAAGACAACGTGCCCAACACTTTAGTCATAGGTGACACTATAGTCAGGCACATTGATTTCCCACTTACCAGGCTAAACAAGGAGAAAATTACAGTCAGCTGCCTGTTGGGTGCCAGGATCCGCCACATAACGCATGCACTCAAGTCACTCCACCACAAGTACAAATACACCCCTGTCATTGTCCATGTTGGAGTGAATTACTTGAGACATACCTCCCTGGACTACATGAAAAGAGACATGGAAGAACTCTCGGATCATGTGGCCCAGGCAGGTATGACCCTAGCCCTGAGTAGCATCCTGCCTTAGCCCAGAATGATACCACAGTATAAGGACAAAATGACTGACTTCAACAACTGGCTAAGCTTCTGGTGTCATTCAAAGAGGATCTAGTATCTGTCTGCCTGGGACGACATGATCGGCAAACCACAATGCTTTGCCAGAGATGGTCTGCACAGGTCACCCCTGGGATTCAGGTTACTGGCTAAAGCTCTTGCCACCCCTATAGTGCCTTTTTTAGGCAAGGTTCAAAGGACAAAACCACCACCGTAACAGATACAAGCATGCAAAATCTGAAGGTACTGCTACTCAATGCTAGAAGTCTAAACCTCAAAATGCACTCTCTCTCGAGGCACTCCTAAAAATGGAGAACATCGATATCTGTGCAGTAACTGAGACCTGGTTCAAAGCTCCAGAGAGCACCCCTGCAATACCAGGCGTACAACTCTTACCACATTTTTTCGGCCACCAAACCAAGACAGAAACACTAAAGGTGGAGGAGTGTCCATATTCAACAAGGATATTCGCAGCTCCTGGCTAGCTGCCCAACACAATGCATCTGAAATTCTCCAGGTGCAACTAACACTAGGTAAGACTGCAATCCAAACTGCAGCTTGCTACAGATCCCCCACCATGCCCCATGATTCTCACTACACCTTTCTAAACATACTGGAAAATATTAAGATACAACCAAACACCCTAATAATGGGTGATTTCAACTACCCTGTCATTAACTGGGAAAACAATTCGGGTACCAACACCTTTTCCCAACGGTTCTTGGAATTCATAAATTTCAACGCCCTGGATCAACTAATCCATTGTCCCACCAGGAGCTCCAATATCCTAGACCTGGTCATTACCAACATGGGAGATAGATGCTCCACACCAGTGGTCAACCCTCATTGGTCAGGTCTGACCATAAGCAAATCACCTTTGACATCCACATTCCACCCCCCAGTAAGGAAACCTCCGTAAAAAACTTCTCCAAAGCCAACTTCATGATACTCAAGTCAGAAGTGACAAACTTCATGATACCCATGCAGACGGGATCTGAAAGTTCGACTGCTGAATCCTACACTAAGGCACTGTGTGAGCACATCCACTCGTGCATGAATCATGCCATCCCAAATAAAACCAAGACACTCTCCTCCAAAAAAAGGAAGCCAATCTGGTGGTCCCCTGCCATAAACAAACAATACAACAGAAGAAAGAAACTGTTGCAGAAAAGAAGAAAATCCCAGGATGCAAAAAACTCCCTTACCAGCCTCAGTAAGAAGCTGAGATCCCTCATAAAATCCCCCAAAGCTAGTTACGAAAATAAAATTGTCAAAGATTCCAAAGACAACCACAAGGCATTCTATAGTTATGTCAAAAATCTAAATGGCAATACTCAGACCTGCTCTGAGCTACAGCAGAATGGCATTAAATATACTGATCCCAAGGATATTGCCAATATCCTGGCAGACCGATTTTGTGCCATCTTCACCCCCCCCTCTCACCCCCTAAAGGGCCCATCTCAATACCAAAAGATTGCCAAATTCCGGTAATCACGGCCACACAGGTAGAAACCGCAATCTCCAAAGCTAAGAATACAGCATCCATGGAACCAGATGACATCCTGGGCTGTGTACTACATGAACTACAAAATGAACTGGCACCTCACCTAAGTGTCATGTTTAATCATAGCCTCACCTCAGGCTTCATGCCCACTGAGTGGTGCACAGCTACATTAATCCCTCTCCACATTGGGGGAACTACCATCCCATCAGTCTAACAAGCCTGATCTGCAAGGGCGTGGAATTAACTTGTAAACAAATACATTGGCAACCTTCAAACACTGGACCCCACCCAGTTTGGGTTTGTGAAGGGCCGATCTTGTCTCTTGAACTTGATTGACTTCTTTGAATCAGTCTCCAGAGCTGTGGACAAGGGTAAGGCAGTCCACACAGCCTATCTGGACCTCGCCAAGGCCTTCAATACTATCCCCCACTCTGGAATCATAGATAAACCTACTAAGCTGGCTATAAATCCCTACATCACTCGATGGGTTGCCAACTGGCTTACTGACAGAACCCAGAATGTAAAAGTAGCCGACTCCAAATCCAGCTCCAGACAAGTGTCAAGTGGAGTACCTCATGGTTCAGTCCTGGGACCGCTGTTGTTTGGCATCTACTTCTCTGAAGTACAGGCCAACACTAAGGGACTCTGGTTAACAAAGTTCACAGATGACTGCAAACTGGGAGCCATTACTTAATCCCCAAATGATGTGGATATTCTACAAAAGGGCCTTAGAAAAACAGACGCTTGATGCCAAAGCCATGGGCTCAAGCTTAATGCCAAGAAATGTATAGTTATCCCCTTTGGGAAAAACCATGTACCCATGAATTAACACATAGGTGGCAGTACACTAAACACCGAAAGTGTGATGAGAGACTTAGGGACACAGGTGGACAGTGGTCTCACCTTCGATAACCACATCGCCACAACAGTCAGGAAATCCTTATATGTGGCACACCTCATCACTAAGGGCTTTTCATCCAGAAAAAAGGAAGTCATTGTGCATAGGTTCATAGGTTCCTATCAGCCCAAGGGCCTACGCAAGCCTAACCCACAAGGTTCCCTGGCTTACGCCACCCAAGAAAGTTATTTTCCTATGCCACTGATGAGCAGAGACACAGAAGTGATCCCCAGGGTGTATTTCCTATTTCCCATCCACTCATCAAGATTTTTCTTGAAGAGTGCTAATGAAGAACTTTGCTTGACATAGATGGGTAGCCTGTTCCAGAGTATGGGAAGTCTCTGGGATAGGAATCTATCCCTCCAGCATGTCCTGTTTATTGTGGTGACAAGGTTTAGGTCCCTAGAGCATGTAGCTCGGAGGGATTGGGATTTCTTTAGGTGTAGCATGTCCAACAGCTCTGGGTTTGACATAGCTTTATATGTTAGGCAGAGATCACCTCTGAGTAGGCGATATGCTACGGAGTAAAGCTGGAGTTTTTTGAGGCGGTCAGTGTAGGGCATTTGTTTGAGTCCAGTAATCCTCTTTGTGAGGTACTTCTGTGGCCTTTCCAGCTGCTGCAGATGTCTTGTGAGGTACATTCCAAAAGGGGCATTGTACTCTATAATGGGTCTAATGAGTGATGAGTAGAGGGTAACGATGACCTCTTTTTTCCTGGATGAGAACCCTTTTATGATGAGGTGTGCCACGTAGAAGGACTTCCTGACTACTGTGGCGATGTGACTATCAAAGAAGAGACTACTGTCCACCTGGGTCCCAAGGTCTCTCATCATGCATTCGGTGTTAAGTAGATTGCTGCCTATGTAGTAGTTCATGGGTACAGAGTTTTTACCAAAGGGGATGACACTGCACTTTTTGGCATTGAGCTTGAGGCCATCACTCTGACACCAGGCATCTGTCTCAGAGAGGCTCTTCTGTAGGATGTTCACATAATTTGAGGACTTGACTATGGCTCCTAGTTTGCAGTCATCTGTGAACTTCATTAGCCAGAGGCCTTCTGTGTTAGCCTGTACTTCAGAGAAGTAGATACCAAACAGGAGCAGTCCCAGGACGGAACCCTGTGGTACTCCACTTGTCACTGGTTTGAGGTCAGATTTGGAGTCTGCAACTTTTACAGTGTGGGTTCTGTCAGTGAGCCAGTTGGCAGCCCATCTTGTGACGTAGGGATTTATGCCTAGTTTATTGAGTTTAGCTATAATTCCAGAATGGGGGATGGTGTCGAAAGCCTTGGCGAGGTCAAGATAGGCTGTGTGAACCACTTTACCCTCATCTACGGCTTTGGTGACTGCCTCAAAGAAGTCGATCAGGTTCAGGAGGCATGATCTGCCTTTCACAAACCCGAACTGGGTGGGATCCAGAGTTTGGAGGTTACCAATGTCTTTGTTTATGAGTTCCATGATGATATGTTCCACGGCTTTGCAGACCAGGCTCATCAGGCTAATAGGTCTATAGTTCCTGGGATCAGTGGTGGCTCCCCCTTTGTGGAGTGGGATAACTGCTGCTGTGCGCCATTCAGTGGGCACAAAGCCTGATGCGAGGCTATTATTGAACATGGTGCTTAAGTGGGGAGTCAGTTCATTCTGAAGTTCATGTAAAACGCAGCGTGGGATGTTGTCCGGTCCCATGGATGCTGTGTTTTTGGCTTTAGAGAGTGCAGCTTTCACCTGCGTAGTTGTGATTACAGGGACTCTGCATTCTTTCTGTATAGATATGGGCCCTTTAGGGGGTGAGGGGGGGTAAAGTTAGCACTGAACCTATCTGCCAGGATGATGGCAATATCAGTTGGTTCTGTAATTTTCATGCCTTTGTGCTGTAACTCAGAGCAGATCTGGGTGTTGCCACTGAGATTCTTGACATAGCTATAGAATGCTTTGTGGTTGTCCTTGGAATTAGTGGTAATTTTATTTTCGTAGCTAGCTTTGGAGGATCTTATAAGGGATCTCAGCTTCTTACTGAGGCTGACCAGGGAGCTCCTCCACTCATGGGATTTTACTCTCTTTTGCAACAGTTTCTTCCTTCTGTTGTACAGTTTGTTTATGGCAGGGGACCACCAGATTGGCTTCCCTTTTTTGGAGGATAGCGTCTTGGTTCTGTTTGGGATAGCACGATCCATGCACTCATGTAGGTGCTTATAGAGTGCATTTGTGTAGGATTCAGCAGTTGTAACTGTATTGTCCATCTGCATGGGTGTCATGAAGTTCACTACTTCTGTCTTAAGAAGCATGAAGTTGGCTTTGGAGAAATTTCTTACTGTGGTTTTCTTAATGAGGGGTGGGGGTGGGATGTGGATATCAAGGGTGATTAGCTTATGGTCGGATCGGACCAACGAGGAGTTGACTTCAGGTGTGGAACACCGGTCACTCATGTTGGTAATGACTAGGTCTAGGATATTGTTGCCCCTGGTGGGGGTGTGGATAAGTTGATCCAGGGCATTGGAGTTTATGAATTCCAGAAAGCGTTGCGCTAAGGAGTTAGTACACGAGTAGTTTCCCAGTTAATGGTGGGGTAGTTGAAGTCGCCCATTATTAGGGTGTTTTGGTTGAACCCTAATATTTTCCAGTACATCAAGAAAAGAGGAGTGGGAATCCTGGGGCATGGTGGGGGATCTGGAGCAAGCTACAATTTGGATTGCAGTTTTGCAAAGAGTTAGTTGCACTTGGATAACCTCGGATGCATTATGCTGAGCAACTAGCCTGGAGGTGTGGATATCCTTAATGAATATGGACACACCCCCACCTTTGGTGTTTGGGTCCAGGTTAGATGGCCGAAAAGTGTGGTATGAGTTATAGCCTGGTAGTGCAGGGGTGCTCTCTGGAGCCTTGAACCAGGTCTCAGTCACTGCACAGATATCGATGTTCTCCATTTTAAGGAGTGCCTTGAGTGAGTGCATTTTGAAATTTAGACTTCTAGCATTGAGTAGCATTACCCTCATTTTTTGCTTCCCTGTTCCTGTTATGGTGGTGAATTTGTTACTTGAACCCTGCCTAAAAAAGGCACTATAGGGGCAGCAAGAGCCTTAGCCAGTATCCGGAATCCTAGGGGTGACAGGTGCAGGCCATCTGTGGCAAAGCATCGTGGTCTGTCGACCATGTCATCCCAAGCAGACAGATACTGGATCCCCTTTGAATGACACCAGAAGCTTAGCCAATTGTTGAAATCAATCATTTTATCCTTGTACTGCGGTATTCTGGGCGATGGCAGAATGCTACTCAGGGCTAGGGTCATACCTGCCTGGGCTACAAGATCGCAGAGCTCTTCCATGTCTCTTTTCATGTAGTCCAGGGAGGTACGTCTCAGGTCATTCACACCAACATGGACAATGACAGAGTCATATTTGTACTTGTTGTGGAGTGACCTGAGTGCGTGGGTTATGTGGCAGATCCTGGCACCCGACAGGCAGCTGACAGTAACCTTCTCCTTGTTTAGCCTGGTGAGTGGGACATCATTGTGCCTGACTATAGAGTCACATATGACTAGTGTGTTGGGTATGTTGTTTTGGCTTATTGGCTGTGTTTGAGTGGCACACTGAATCTGTGGGCTATGTGTCATTTGGGTTGTGTTGGGGGATGGAGGTTGCTTGTGTTTCTGCTTTGGAGGTCTCTGTTGCTTAGGCAGATTATTATTGAGAGCCTCCGCGAATGTTTTTGAGTTTCTATGTGTGGATTATCCCATTGTACTCATCCCCCCTTAGACCCATTATAGAGTACAACTCCCCGTTTGGTATGTACCTCACAAGACATCTGCAACAGCTGGAAAGGCCGCAGAAATACCTCACTAAAAGAATCACAGGCCTAAAGCAGATGTCCTATGCTGACCGTCTAAAAAAAGTACAGTTGTGTACACTTTCCATAAATGTATATGTTCGAGTGTATTCACTGTTGCAGTCATTACATCTGGGTTATCTGCTTGCAGGTAGCCCTCAGTTGGCCTGATTATCTAAGTCTTGGGTCCTGCATCGGTTGCTGTCTCATCTTCCATGACGTCAGGTAGTCAGGGGTATAAAGCATGCAGCCAACGCCATTACATCAGTTTTTCTTGCCCCAGATGTCAGGTCCCCTCATAATGGGAAGCAATTATATACAAGGTTATACCTCCAACAAAAAGCAAATACACCAGAAAGCTTTAAGCATAGCAAGCAAGAATAGAGGTATAGTCAATAGAAGTCAGGGGGCTGGAGGGAGGGTAACCAGGACTGCAACAGTGAATACACTCGAACATCTACATTTATGCTAAGTGTACACAACTGTACTATGTTCTTCATGTTTCACTGTTGCAGTCATTATATTTGGGTAGATTCCAAAAGCTAAGGAAGGGAGGAGGCAGTTAGATAGCAATAAGACCAGCTATAAGGCCCTGCAAGACTGCAGTGGCAAAACCAGCTCTGAATTTAGAAAAAAATTGGCAAGTGGTAATGCTTGGTGAAGGTATGTACAGAACTCCAGGTAGCAACTTCTAGGATGTCCCTGGTAGGGACACCTCTGAGAAAGGCGGTAGAGGAAGATGCAGCCCTGGTAGAATGTAGTCTTATCCCTTATGGGGTAGGTTTTCCATGATGCTTATAGCAGAAATGAATGCAATGGCCTATCCACTTAGAAATGGTTTGCTTTAAAATGGCCTCCCCCTCTGCCCCTGCAGCAAATGCAACCAGCAGTTGTTCAGATTTCCTGAGAGGCTTAGTCCTGTCCAAGTAAAATCTAAGTTGTCTGTGCACGTCCAAGGAGTGCAGTATTTGTTCCCCTTTGTTCTGTGGATTAGACAAGGAGGTTGGCAAATGAATGGACTGATTAAGGGTCACACTGGATACCACCTTGGGCATAAAGGAGGAATTGGTCCTGAGAGACACCCTATCCACATGAAAGATGATGAAAGGCTCCACTGCCATGAGGGCCTGTAATTCAGACACCCTTCTTTCTGAAGTGATGGCTAGGAGGAAGGATATTTTCCAAGAAAGGAATTTCAACTCTGCATTTGCAGCTGGCTCAAATGGAGGTAGAGTGAGATTTTCCAATGCAACGTTAAGGTCCCAGGCTGGAGTAGGGGCTCTCCTGGGTGGTCTTAAGTTTTTGGCCCCTCTGAGGAATTTCTTCAGCAGTGGTTGAGAGAAGAGGGGTGGCTCTGTATTATGAGCTGAAATGGCGGAGGCAAGAATTTTGATGAAAGAAAAGGAAAGGCCCTTGTGAAGCATCTCAGTTAAGTATTGAAGAATGAGCAGTAAATTGGGCACAGTTGTGTCCATCCCCTGTGTTTGGCTCCAGGAACAGAATGTCTTCCATTTTTCACCATAGGATTTTCTAGTAATAGGCCTCCTTGCCTCCAGAATGACATCCATCACTTGCTTACTGAGGGATGTTAAAGGAGAGGTCATGTAATTAGCCAGGCTGCAAGGTTCAGGGTTTGAAGCTGTGGGTGCAGAATCTGGCCCTCCTACTGGGACAGCAGGGCAGGGGTCTGAGGCAGGTGCTATGGTTCCAGAAGTGACACACTGCACAAGAGAGGGTACCAGTGTTGGCATGGCCAGTCTGGTGCAATAAGTATTGCCCTTGGATTGTCCTGTTTGATCTTTAGTAGCACTTTGGAGAGGAGAGGCAGAGGGAGGAAGGCATAAACTGATAGATTTTTCCAGCTGAAGGACAGGGCATCCACTTTCCAAGCTTGTCTGTGGGGAGTCCTTGTGCAGAATTTGTCCAACTGGTAGTTCTGAAGGGAGGCAAACAGGACTATCTCTGGGCTCCCCCATTTGATTCTCAAAATGTTGAATATCTTTGGTTCCGTTTCCACTCATGTGGGTCCATGAGATTTCTGCTTAGGTCATCTGCCAGTGTATTTAGCTTGCCTGGCAGGAATTGAGCTTGTAGGTACACTTGGTAGCTCAAGGCCATGTTCCACAGAGCCATGGCTAGTCTGCAGAGGGGGTATGAATAGGTTCCCCCTGCTTGTTTATGTACCACATAACATTGGTGTTGTCTGTCTTTACCAATAACTGTCCTGGAAGAATGTGGTCCTTGAAGGCATCAGAGCATTCTGTACAGCTAACATTTTTTTGATTGATATGCAGGTGCATTTGACTCGGGTTCCATTTGCCCTGAGTGCACTGCCCTGCCAAGTGAGCCCCCCCATGCATAGTCTGATGCATCTGTTGTTAGGGTTTGGGCGGCAGGGGGGTAGAGTGAATGGCAGTCCCTTGTTTTGGTGGCAGGCCTCTGCCCACCAAAGGAACTCTGTCCTTAGACAAGGTATGATAGGAATCATTGACTCTAGGTCCTCAGAATGTTGGCACCATAGGCTTTTTAGATACCATTGTAGTTTCCTCATATGCAGTCTTTCATATGGAATTAGTAGAATACAAGAGGCCATGAACCCCAGGGCTTGCAGTATTTTCCTAGCAGATAGCTGGGACTTTGTAGCCAGTAGTCTGTAGTAGGCTGTCAAATGAACTTGTTTCTCTGGTGTGAGGTATGCCATCTGGGAAGTTGTAGTCAAGCATGCTCCCAGGAATACAATTTGTTGACAGGGTACTAGCTGTGATTTCTTTTTGTTTATGGTGTACCCCAGAGATGTTAGTAATTTTTTTACAAATGCCAGATGATTTAATAGTATGTCCTGGCTTTCTGCCTGAATTAGACAATCGTCCAGGTATGGGTATATTTGAATATTTCTTTGCCTGTAAAAGGCAATGACTGGAGCTAGGCACTTTGTGAATACCCTGGGTGCAGTAGATAAGCCAAAGGGCAGTGCGGAGAACTGATAGTGCATGTACCCTGCTCTGAAGCATAGGTATCTTCTGCAAGATTCCCTTATTGGGATGTGCAGGTAGGCTTCCTTTAAATCCAGTGCTGCCAACCAGGCATTTTTGCCTAGCATGGGAAGCAGCTGATGAAGAGTTAGCATTTTGAATTTTGGGATTACCAAAAAAGTGCTTAGAATAGACGGGTCCAGAACAGGATGCCAGGAATGGTCTTTTCTGGGTACCAGGATAAGTCTTGAGTAAAAACCTTGCCCCCATTCTTCTTCTGGGACAGGCTGAATAGCCCTGATGCTTAGAAGAGAGATAACTTGCTTTTGAGCCTCTGCCCACTGATTTGGGGGTAGGTCTGGCTAACCATTTGGGGTTGGTAAGGAGTGGAAGTGGAATCTGTATCCTTGGGAAACTATATTTAAAACCCATTTGTCTTGGGTAATGAGTTCCCAATTTTCTGCATGCAGGGTGATCTTTCCCCCTAAAGGAACAGTCAGTTGAGCAGGGCTTGGAAGGTTTAAAGTTAAGTCATTGTGACAGTTTACCATAGGGGGGTGTCTTACAAATCCCAGCTTTGGAAGTGGGAGCCCCCCACTGCTTAGGCCTGTGAGTACCTTGGGACTGAAGCCTGGGTGTTCTGCTGGTTCTGAGCAGGACTGAGAAGGCCTAGAAGAAGCAGGAAAGGACCAGTTCTTAGAAGGCCAATGCCTACTAAATCTGGGAGGCTGCACTTGCAGGAAATCTTTAATAGTTTGCCTAGATTTAGCTTTTTCCTCCAACTTTTTAAGTAATTCTTCTGCTTTGTTGCCAAACAGACAGTCTTGGTTTAAGGGAGCATCCAGTAATTTAGCTTTAACATGATCTGGCAAAGATTGCTCCTTAGCCAAGCATGCTTTCTAAGTACAGACCCAGTGACAGCAGCCCTGCAAGATGCCTCTAATGAATCAAAACCACATTGCAAAGTATGTTTACCAACTTGTTCAGCAGAATGCATTAAATCCTGTAATTCTTTATTTTCAGCACAGTCAGGAATCAACAACATTTTCTGTTTAAGCAATCCAATAATATGTTGCTGATACTTTAACATATGAAACTGGCAGTTTAAGGCCCTGATGGCCAAAGTTGAAGAAGTGTATACCTTCTTACTCCATCTATCCAGGGCCCTGGAATCTCTATCAGAATGGGTAGGGTTTTTGGCAGTAATAGCCTTAATGCCTTTGGGTCCCTGTGAAATGGTCTCAGGATCCGCAGTAGGATTTTTAAAAAGGAACTTGTGAGAGTCAGGTACCCTGTAATACCTGTCAGGTTTTCTGGGAGCAGGAGGTAAAGTGTCAGGGGCCAGGGTAGATTCTGAGAAGGCATCATCTACAATGTCCAGTACAGGAGAAATGGCTAAAGGCCTGTGTTGAAGTAGGAGTAAGAATTCATTAAGCCTCTTTTTGGAGTCAGAGTAATCCTGGCTTTTACAGCCGAAATGCTCCCTAACAGTATGCAAGGTTTCACCAAAAGAGAAATCCTCTAGAGGGGAAGCAGAGGGAATGGAGTCCTCTGCATCAGAATCCTCATAAGTAGATAAGGGCAACTCCTGGTCATCAGAGAAAACAGAAATTTCAGAATCCTGATCAGAAGAATCAGAAGGAAAATCAGTCCTAGGTCTCTTAGAGGGAGAAGGGTGGCTTCCCCTGATTAGAGTAATAAGGTCTTCAGCCATTCTTATCATTTGTTTTTTAGGCATAGGGGCCTGACCATGCGGTCTGGGCATCGGTTTTCTAGGCATGGATCGAGTTTTAGGCCTTGAAGAAGAAGATGGCATCGGTTTAATATGCAAGTCAGTAGGCCTGAATACATCCTCAGAAGCCGATGCCTGCACAGCGGCTCTGGACCCATCCAAGGTAGAGACATCCGCAGGTTCCACAGTTGAAGAAGCTTCTTGTGGCATACCGGACTCCGAATCGGTCTCAGTAGAGGCCTGCGAATCTGAAGTAGCGGATATCAGGGGCTGCGAAAGTGCCTCACTTAGTACCGGCAAACTGGTGTCTAACTTAGGAGAAGCATCGTCGGCAGCTTTGAACCTATGCGGTCTGTCTCTGTCTTTATCTTTGCGTTTTTTCAGAATGTCGGTAGTTGGGTGGCTTACTGAAGCCATTTCTGGATAATTGAACAGAGTACCAAAATATTTAGATGCGAAAATGAACAGATGACGAATAGTATGAGGTTTGAATAAGGCACAAAACCGACAGCGAGGTACATCGTTGTCTGGGCCTAAGCAAGGAATGCAGTATGAATGAAAATCTTTATGAGGTATTTGCTTTCCACAAGAAATACAATTGTTAACTTTTACTGACATCGGTTTAGAGCAAGAAAAAGGTTCCCCAATGGGGTACTTAGCTTAGCTGAAGACTTCGATATGAAACTTGAAAGTGAAAATTTCAGGAGTCGTCTGACCGGCACTTGCAAACTACTTCTGCTTTGGGCATCGCATGGCAAGAAAGACAGATGTAATAGCGTCGGCTGTATGCTTTATACCCCTGACTACCTGACATCATGGAAGATGAGACAGCAACCGACGCAGGACCCAAGATTTTGATAATCAGGCCAACTGAGGGCTACCTGCAAGCAGATAACCCAAATGTAATGACTGCAACAGTGAAACATGAATAACATACTCCAGCTATACTCTGTAGCATATCGTCTACTCAGAGGTGATCTCTGCTTAACATACAAGGTCATGTCAAACCCTGAGCTGCTGGACATGCTCCACTTAAAGAAATCCCAATCCCTCAGAGCCACACGCTCCAGGGATCTAAACCTTGTCATCACAATGAACAAAACATGCTGGAGGGCTAGGTTCCTGACCCAGAGACTCCCCATACTCTGGAATAGACTGCCCATACATGTCAAGCAGAGCTCCTCCTTGGCCCTCTTCAAAAGGAACTTTGACGATTGGATGGGAGATAGGAAATTCACCCTGGGGATCATGTCAGTCGCCCTGCTAGACAGGGGTCCAGCGAAGTAAATATTGTGGGAAGAAATATCTAGGGAATTGTTATGGCTAGGCTTGTAAAGGCCCTAGGGCCGATAGCCTAGTACCAACCTATGAACCTATGAACTAACCTGACTCCCACAGCTCTGCAGATATAAGGAAATGAGCGGACTCCTCCCTATACAAGGATGCACACCTGCATCTCAGATAAAAGAAGCAGTCTGCCAACGCCATCTTCTCTTCTTTGTTGCTGATAAAAAGAGGGCTAATAACTGTGGAGGAAAAATCCTTCTATCATGGCAGGACCTATATTACAGAGTCTCAACTGAAGGACCCTGCTCTTAGGTATGAGGGTTAAAGCAGGTATAGGCAAGGGAAGGACTAGCTAACTCTCTCTCTGGTCCTGCCCCTTCCTTTACCAGCACCCTACTGTTAGGTACTGGGGTAAAGCAGATATAGGTAAGGGGAGGGGTCCTTCTCTCTCTTTTTCTCTGCTCCTATCCCTTTCTTTACTTATGGGTATAAATAGAGCTACTTTGGGAGAAGGGGAAAGGAGAGAAGACACACTTACTTTAACAGTGGTCTTATTTGAACTGCTTTTATGGTGTGTTTCTTGCACAACATTACAATATTTTTTTGTATAGCTCATTTTTGCAGTATAATCCCTGACATATGTAAAGATTCCTAAAGGTACATCACAAATGGGGTGGGAGAGCTTAAAATAATAGAGGCCATCTTGAGAAGTCCCTTAAAGGAGCCCATGCAGGGCAACAGTCCTGAACCTTGCGTTTTCCCTAGACTGCATTTCCTTGTGTTAGTATTTTGAGAACGAATGGACAAAGGATCTGGTAGCCACCTCATAAATGCTCTGTGTTGACACATTCCTGAAGAAAGCAAATGAAATAGCAGCTATCCCTACTGAGTGCACCTTTATATTACTTAGAACATTCCTTTAATGCTTCTCATATCAAAAAGCAATGCAGTTAACTAGCAATTTGAAAAGTGTTTGCTTAGACAGGAGGACCTGACCTCCATTCCTTAAGAGAAAGCTGCAAATAATTCATCTGGTAGCTCAAAGGAGATAGTTTTGTCCAGATAATATCCATATTGTTTCTAGATGTCCAGGAGGTGCAATGTTGTCTTTCTGTTTTATTCTGCATTTCAGAAAAAAAACACTGGTAGGTGGAAAGCCTGATTAAGCAAAATTTCAGAAACCATTTTAGACGTAAAACAAGGTCTCAAGCTGAGACTAACCCTAACCCACTGGAACACTGTAAATGGCTCCTTGCACATCAAGACTCAGAGTTCTGATGTTCTTCTGGCTGCTGTCATTGTCATCAAACACAAGAGTCTTCCAGGACAGATACATAAAAGGGACTGATCTTGTCAGTGGATGGCTTTGTTGTCACCCCCCAGCAATGGATTCTCCAGTTCAAGTCTAAGCTGGGGTGCCCTCTGTGCGGAGTCCATATGTCCTCCCTGTGTTCACATGGGTTTTCTCCGGGTGATCTGGTTTCCTCCTATATTTCAAAGGCATGCAGATGGTGGATTGGACACTCTACATTCACCAAAGATATTAGTCTACATCTGTATTTGTAGTAGTGAGGACAACCGTGGCAGGGCTAGACACCCAGCAGTGTTGACATTAGCTCTAGATGATTGTCATTGTTAGAGTGACACTCTGACCCCATTTGCAAAATGGGGAAAAGGTGGTTGTGGATGGATGTATTCCACCAGTCAGTCTAAGGACAACTTCTCCAAAACAAAGCTGAGATCTCAAAGAGGTAAACTAGTCTTCCTTGCTGGTCTAAGATAAAGTTCCCTCATGAACTTCTTGACTACTAGGTTTGGTGTATGAGAATGTATGTCAAGACAGCAGATGCGCTCACTTTAATGAGAGAAGGTAGTCCAACTAAAAGCAGATCAGAAAAATAATGGAGGGTAAAGCTACCTGTGAGGACACTGCAGCTTCACATAGTGATTGCACAACTGGAGTTTTTGAGGAAGTCCAAACATGAAGAAGCATCACCTTGCCTCTGAAAGTGCCCACACAACCAGAATTGTAAGAATATCCAAAGCTATGGAAGGACCCTGAGAAAACTGAACAGCTTGCTCAGCACTGATGTCACCTGCAGATACATCAGAACTGCTGCATGGCTGTGGTCCACTAAAAAACTTCTGAGACTTGGCTTGTATGTGACACTGAAATCCCACTGCCTGCCTCCAAAGGGGATATACCAAACAATAGCCCAATCAGAGCTGTGGCTTATGGGTAGACAGTACTTCTGCAAATCCAGTAATCTCAAAACATTACTCAAATGCAGGTGTTGCTCATTTTAAGAGAGTCTGCCACAGGGGTGGCCCGTGCTATTGGACTGCCGGACTGCAGCCCCCCAGCTATAAAAAAAGAAAGAAAGTAAAATAAAATAATAAAATACAAAGAAAAGAAAATTAAAAAAAAACGATTGCAAATAGCAGACCTTCGCGCATGTGCACTAGCAGCATTTCCGATGTCTCAGCAGCAGTCCAGATTAAGAATCATTCAAGTGCAGAGATCCCAGAAGTCTATGCAATTGTAACTACATAGACTGTCACTAGAGAGGGATCAGACTTGGACTGCAACATCAGCAGGCTGGGAGTCTCATCAGGGGAGGACATCTCGTGGGCTTGTAGTGCTCCAACAAATGAAGCTGTTAGTGCTGCAATGAACAGACCTGCTGTAGAAGGATTTAGTGCTGCAACAGACCTGTCCCAGGTAGAGTGAGTGTGTGTGTGTGTGTGTGTGTGTGTGTGTGTGTGTGTGTGTGTGTGTGTGTGTGTGTGTGTGTGTGTGTGTGTGTGTGATGCCCCAGGTGCTACATGGTGGTGGATAGAGAATAAGGCTTGAACCCTGTACCTTGGGCCCAGCTGGCAAGAGCCTGAATTCCCTACCCACCACCATTTGCAAAAATGTTGCAGATTTTTCCCTCATACTTGTTCTGTTCCTCATAAAATCTATGGTTTCTGTATTTTTGTGTCCTTGCAAAGCCAGTAGTGCATTGGTGCAGGGGTAGCATTGTTGCTTGACAGCTACATGTTTTCTGGTTTAATTATTGGCTGGGGTGCCTTACCTTCTGTGTGGAGTCTGTATGCCCTCCCTGTTTTTGTTTCCTCTAGTGTTCTCCCATCTTACAAAGACATGTGTCTGTCTGGAGTGTTTCTTCCTGGCCCTCTACTAAAAATTAGCTTTTGTTCCAAGTCAGACTTTCCTGGTTAACAAATGTTAAAAATGACACGCATCTGAATATCAGACTTCATATTCTTCAGAAAGTGCATGGTAGCACAAAAGCTTTTATTCTAGCAGTTTTCTAAGTGTATAAGATGGATATTTGAAATTTGTCCCTATTTTGGGACTGTATTCCCCCATTATTAGCTTCATCCAGGTTTTGTGCTAAGGTTGAGAACTATGGTAAGAACTGAATTCACTGAATATGTTTGGGGGCTATATTCCCCCATTACTGGCTTTGTCTGGGTATTATTTGCTAAGAGGTTGAGAGCTATGGTGAGAACTGAATTCAATGAATGTTTGGGGGCTGTATTCACCCATTATTGGCTTTGTTCAGGTGTTTTGTGCTAAGAGGTTGACAGCTGTGCTATGGTGAGAGCTGAATTCACTAAATGGTAGCCATTTAAGTTTCCGTCTTCCTCTTTCACAAAACAGCTGATTTGGCATAGTGGTATGTTGCTTTGACTGTTTTGCACAGGGTCCTAGGTTTAAGGCTTGGCAGTGAAATGTATGGTTGTAACACAGCATTTTATTCTAGCAACTTTCCAACATTATACAAGCAATGTTTAAAATGTGTCCCTGGTTTTTGGGCTTTTGTCCCCCCCCCCACAATAAACTTTAGCTTTTTCCAGATTTCTTTGTGCTGCAAAGTTCAGAGATTCAACTGAGTGAGTAGATTTTACAAGGAGCTGAGAACTGCAATTTAGTGTGGCTTATGCTGAGTCTGCTTGCATTGTTAATAGCACAACAAGTAGTATACTTGCTTTTGATGCAAAAGGCTGTGGGTTCTACTCCCACAGTAGATAGATGCATTGCTGATACTGTATTGTGTTGCAAAAGGGGTAGATGCTGCACTCCTTTCTGGCGAGGATACTAGTAACTATGAACCTGTTATCAGTTTGCCACCCATTCCCTATTGCAATATTGCTAGCTTATCATTTTTTTAGTGTAAGATAGGCAATTTATTCCTCAAGGGTAACAGGCACTTTATTTGTAGATGAAACAATGAAATACAAAGTTGTTTGCTAGCAGCAACCTCTCCATTAGTTACAGATCTCTTTAATGTGGAATTATTTAGATGACTTTTACTTCTTCAGAGATTGTGCATATGTACTGATACTGGTGGACTTTAGAAGTTTGAGTAGACTTTTATGATGGAAACGTTCTGAATTGGTCAGTTTTGTCATTACTGGTGCATGCATTTTGTTTCATTGTTTACTGGAAAAATTTCAAAACAATAAATTTAAAACACCCTCTAAAACTGTACTGTATTGTTCAAGGAATATAATTTAATACAATCAGGAAGGTGTATGAAAGAGCATGTGTATGTTTCGTGTGCAATGGGCCTGTGATTTGAAAACAGCCCAAACCTAAAGTTAATCTGCTACTGGCAAAATGTATTTTCTTTGAATGTGGGTTTCAATGCTGTTTCAGTGATTGTGAGTTTTCAAGGGCAGAGAAATTTTTAATGCTAAGTCTGTTCTCATTGTGAGACTGCATTGCTTTGTTTAGCAGATATGATATATATTAGTGTTTGTGCTGTAAAAATGCAAAATAAAACTTTTAAATGAAGTCCAAATCATCGCAGAAGTAAAGCAGTATGCACATTAGTGTTTATGGTAAATGCGGTGAAATAGCCAAGTAATGGTTCATTGGAATGGCTGTAGGGGGGGAAGCTCCATTCGACTATGATTTTGTGAGGAGGGAAGGGCAGCAAACTCAAAGACAGCCCTGGCTGAACTATACCTCTCAACTGTCCAGATTTTTGCAGAATGAATAGATTTTTGCTTCTTATTTTTCGTTTGTTCCTCATAAAATTTGTGGTTTTCTGACAAATCATTTAGGAATGAAGTCACTAAATAATGATAGACACTGAGTTTCAGACTTCATAAACTTCAGAAAAATGCATGCTAAAGCAAGACCTGTTATTCGATCAACTGTCTCAGTTTATACAAGAGCAATTTGTAGTACTGTTTATATGCTCCCCCCATATATTTGGCCTTGTCCAGATTTCCTGCATTAACAGGTTGAGAGGTACATGCAAATAAATTGCTTTATATAATTAGGCATATCCAAACCTCTCAACTGTCCCCAATTTTGGCTCAAAATGTTGCTCTTCCCCTAATAATCCCTCCACAAAATGGCAATTTTGGAAGAAAACATGGAGGGTTTACAATTAATAAATAACTGTAATAATCAGTTATAGATTACTTTTATTTCAGAAATGCATGTAGATTCTTTTATTTTGTCAGCTGCTCAAGTTAGCAGTACTAATATTAAAAAGTGTCCCTTCTTTGACAGGTTTCCAGCTGTATTGTGTGGCTATTTTATATTTTTGAATCACATTTTTGGTCCATTTCTCATAAAATTGTGTTTTTTTGGCAAATTAGTGGCAAATCATTAAAGACTGAAGTTAGAAAATAATGACAGACATTTCAGTTTCAGATTTCATACCCTTCAGAAAATTCATACGAATGCAAGACCTACTATTCTATTATCTTTCTAAGTTTATAAGAGCAATATTTAAAAATTGTCCTTATTTTTGGGCCTTTGTCCCACTTCTATATATGGCTTTGTCCAGATTTCTTGCTCTGAGGTTGAGAGGTATGACAAATGTGTCAGGGCCATCGCAGTCAGCCAGAGACATTTCAAATTGTGACATACTTGTTGCACCCCACTTCCCCATGTAGTGACTCTGGATGTGTCCAAGCAAGGCAAGGAGCAGTTATGCAGTGTAAATGTGTAGAATATCCCCCCATCCAAGGTAGACACAAGTACTACAATGGCTTTTCATCTGTCCTTGATTTTGCAGAATGTTCTGGTTTCTGTCATATTTTTATACTGTTGATTTATGCTTATTATTATTCAGAAAGTGCCTGTTGCTCTGTGTTTAAGTAGCAATGCTTTAATGACCATATGGTAAGCTTGTCTGAGATTGTAAGTTGCAAGTATGTTTAAATAAGCATAATGTTAAAGAATTGCCAACATTGAAAGCCTTTCTGTTGTTGTCATGCAGAGAATACTTACATAACTAGATAACATATAAGTCTTGGGTATTGAAATGCATATGACAGTATTTGTAATAAAGGACAGGATTACATTATTTTAAGAGCTCATTACAGGCTTCACCTGCAAACTAAACAGAATGCCAATCTATCATGTGTGGTCCATATCCTGTGCAGTAATTCTTTAAGCAATGTATGTTGAGCTTGTTTCCTTTTCATTTTTTACTTTGATCATGTTTTCCCCATGAAACAAGTACATGTTGTCAGGCAGCAGGTCTTTTTTGGATAAGAAACATTTTTACAAGTGGGGGTATCACAGAGATTGCTACTTTCACATGTTACTTGGTACTTTAATAAAGCTGAATATAAATTATATTTAGAACTGCAGTGCAAGGAGAAGTGGTTTGAGTTGAGTGCTGCTTGGTTTTCTTATACTTGATTTTGACTAGCATTCCAGTAATGTATTTAAAAAGTAATTTATTTTTTCATGCCTTACAACCTTTTTGTTTCCATCTGGATATTAAGTAAGCTGTCATGCAGCCAATGGATTGAAATATGTTTTTTCTTCTACACTTCATTTTGTCTTGATTGGACTCTCATAAATAATGATGGTTTGGCACCCAGGGGAGAGTATTTAATTAAAGTTACAGTTTTTGTGGTTTTGAGCATAGCTCCTCCTCTTTCTAGCTGGCCACACCCATTCCCATTGACCCCACCCATTCAGCTGTCTCCTGCAGCCCCCCTTTGATTTGAAGTCACCAGCCGCCACTGGTCTGCCATACACTTCCTTTGCTAGTCTACCACATTCACAAATGTGGAGGTTGCAGATATGATACTCTAGCTTCCAGCAACAGATGCAATCATATACACAACTAAATACTGGCCAGTAAAATATTTTTGCAACCCCACCCAAGCTTCTCTCAATGGCACTCTGCAACTTGTGATGTAAGTGAGATTTAGATACTTTTAAAGAATATCTTATGTACTTTAAACATATTTACTTTAATGCCAAGCACAAAACAAAGTCTAAAAGAAAAAAAATGCTTACTTTTACACAGTTAAGAGTCATGGAGAGGTGCCCACAATCTGAAACCTGCTGGAAAAAATCCAAAACCTGGAAACCATTTAACCGGCAACAGGAATATGTATAAATGAGTTTATTTATATAATATAAGGTATAAGTGAAGGCACTAAAGCCTGGATAAAAAAACAGTGGCAAATGAAAAATACATCTTTTTTACTTACAAGATGTCATAAATGGAGACCTCTCACACACACACACACACACACACACACACACACACACACACACACACACACACACAAAAACATGGATTTTTGCAGCTGACAAAAAGTGCATTCAATCTCTTTAATTACGGTGCTGAAGCTTCCCCGAGTACCCAAATAAATGATAATCAATATGATTGTTCAGTGAAGAAGAGCCGTATGTCAACAACACACTCTTTTGTACCAAAACCAGAAAGTGAGCAGGACAAAAAGGGGTCTATATTAGAACACCAAACATTTGAAATGTCGAGTGTTCTAATATCGACCCCTTTTCAGCGAACGCTGAAAATATTGAAGTAACAGGAAACCAAATTCTTTCCTTGGAAAATAATTTGGTTGCCAGTTTCTGTTGCTTCGGTATTTTCAGCGCTCTGGTGGAAAGTTACGAGTCATGTTCAGGTAAGTGTGCGATTGTGTGGACATGTGGGTTAGGGCGGGTTAAGTGAGTTAGGGTTAGGGTGCGGGTCAGATAAGTGTGCGATTGTGTGGACGTGTGGGTTAGGGCGTGGGTGAGGTGACTGTGCGATAGTGATGGACCTTAGGGTTAGGGTTTGGGTTAAGGTAAGTGGATAGTTAGTGGTGTATGTATAGTTTAGTGTAGGGTTAGGTGTAAGAGTTTAGGTGTATGTGTGTGGATTTCTGTTTGTTTGGTGCGCTTGTGTTGTGTGTATGTGTTTTGGAACAGCAAATTTTTTTCCCTAGGAAAAAATTTGCTGTTCCGAATGTTTGTGTTTTGTATTTTCGATTGCTAGGGTTTGATATTAGAACACTCGACATTTTGAATGTTCGGCGTTCTAATACAGACCTGACAGAAATATGTCCTGTATTATACCATCTGGACCTGCCATACTAATATAATAAATAAAAATAAATATTGTATACAAAGGGTAATAATCATTCCTTAAAATTAAAAAAGGCAGACTACATAATTATGATGTTAACCCCCACCAAAGTTCTAAAATGACTGCAAAAATTACAACACTGAGGACTTTGTATAATAAATCTCCCAAGGTAAAAGTCCAATACGTACATGACACAGCTCACTAAATAACTCTGAAAGTGGTCCCATTCTGCCAACATTCTCCTAATCTAATAAGTTTTCTGTATGAATTTATATATAATAGTTGTGAAAAGAAAAATTCCATTTCAAATCTCTATAAAGAGTTAAAAACATATAAAACAATTCCCAAACCATCATACTGGCAGTTCTTAACAAAAGGTCAGTCATTGCAGTTAACAGAAGAAATTAAAACTAACATCTTACTATCAGTTAATTACACCTCTAACACACAGTACTGGAAAATATTTAACTGGAAATACTTACATAGAGCATTTTAACACCAGATAGAATTAAAAAGATCAGTACTACTACACATGATTTTTGCTGGAGGTGTTAAAAGTCAAATAAAGAAGACTGGATTCATATTTTTTTATGAATGTAATAAAATTAAATCATATTGGAATGGAATCAATCATTTTATACAAGCTTTATTTAATGAATCCTTTACCTTAACTAAAGCATTGATTATACTAAATGTAAATGAAGGTCCCTACCTGAATAAGACAAATATGTATTTGTTATGGACAATACTTGCTATATCTAGGAAATGCATAACCAGAAGGTGGAATTCAAATACACCCTGACCTTGGAAGAATTCTACACTTTACTGAAGACAACTGTATCGATGGAAATAAAAATCAAAGAAGTACGAATCTATCCCAGGCCATTGGTAAATAATTCTTGGAAGAAAGTTATATCTTTGGTGGACACTCTGCAATAATCAATATCATATCTCTGATAACTGATCTGTTAATTCTATATTTAATAACATATAGTGTATATAACTGAAAGTCGGGCTATTGTAAATATTGTATATGTTGTTGCAGTCTTTCGGCTTTTCCCGGTTAGGGGTCGCCACAGCGGAACTCCGGTCCACTAATGATTGGCAGTGGAGTTTTACAGTGTCGAGTTGCCAGCCCTGCGCCCAACCAGAAGAAGAAGAAGAAGATTAAATATTTTTAAACATTTCAACTGTGGCTGTTTTTTGCAGAGATAATTTAAGCTCTAAGAGTACATTGCATGTATTTAGTGATACTGGAGAAGCCACTCTAATAAGCCTTGACTGTTCAGTTGCACTTACCATTTGGATAATAATATTGCACAGTAATAATTGGACACCCTTTGTTAAGGGCTTTTTTAGTAGCTGATAAATATTAGGAGGTGGGGGCAAGTGGCACTATCGTATAGTCTGGGTAAATGGGGCACAGCTGGAGAACCTGTGCCAGCCTTCCCCAGCAGTGTCTGTGTGGTTGTATATAACTCTTATCTCAACATGTGTCTTAGCTACTAGGGCAGGAACACGAAGTACTGGTTGAACAGAGAGGGTGTTGGAAGTTTTAGCTTGCCCACAAGGCTGAGATCTGGACCCTATAGCTGTGCCAGTGGGGAGTCTTATTGGGGACCTGGAGAGAAAGGGAGAAACCAGCCCCAGACTGACTGTGATCTCTGTGTGCTCTTAAGGGAAACTGTACTTTACTGTGTGTGCATTTATTATCCTTTCCCTATATGGACACCCCTCACTGGTGTTAGTGGTCAGGATTGAGGCTCCTGGATTGCTGGGTCAGTGCACGGGCATCACACATGTCATCATTTATTCCTTCATAAGGTCAGCACCAGAAAAAACACTTCTGCTGTGCCAGCACAGCCAGCTGATGTTGACAGCAGAATGGCTCTGGGCAATGAGGCCATAACGTTCATATTCATGATGCAAATTGAGAAATAGTGGCACACAACTGCATAGTGTAGTGGCAGGACTCCCAACCCCAAAGCAGGCTAGTAACTCCATAGGCAATGACATGACCTCATGCAATCAGCAGAATAAGGACATATTATTACAACTAAGTGAGGGGGAAGACACCACATAACTCAACATCAGTCTCTTGTAAACAACCAGAACACGTTGAAAAAGTCACTATCATTTCAGTTAGCTGTACTCACTGCCATTCTTGTGCAAAGGAGTGCTATCTTACAACTAGCTCTAAAGACACAAAAGGCATTGGGTGCCCAGCAACAGATGTGCCAAGACCTTGTTTATGCACAGGCCAATAAAGCAAAGGGTCAGGTAGAGATGATTAGGGTATTTCAGGGGTATACATGATAAATTTCATCAGTACATGGGGATGGTGGAGACAAGGGACAATGCCATGATCATCCTCATGTGCAGTATGGTGGCACACACAATATCAATGTCCACCTCTATGCATACAATAGTAAAGCCTTACCAGAGTCACATAGGTAGCACAGCATGATGTGGATGGGGGATTACCTGCTCAAGTCAGGGCAAAGTAAGCTGCACCCCACGTGATTCTCAAGAAAGTATTGCAAAGATTATGGGTGAATTAACTCAATGGAAGGCAGGTAGGCAGGCCTTGTTAGCCTTCCACAACATGTAATAGAACCTCACATTCAAAGTTTCAAGTCAAGCAGCAATGTCCAATCAGTGTCTAGAAGTTCTCCTGCATCCAGCAGATCATACCATTGCAGCAACTCAGCATCAAGCTCACATGCCAACACTTTCTCATAATCACTGGAACCCTCACTCACACTATCCTTAGGGGACAATGTGTATGATACCTTACATATGTAAATGAAATTGAAGATAGCAAGTGGTAAAACTCATACAACCTTCAGTTTTCAAGCATGAATATTACTGAATACCTATTCACAACAGGTGGGAAACATTGATGATACTGAGTTAAAATCAGAGGAAAAAGGGTGAGGTTATTTGTAAGTGATTATGCAAACTATTATTTAAAGCAGTATTCTGTGGTTAGTGCTGGGGGTTGTAGGAGTAGGCCTATGTGTGTGCTACTAAGATAAATTCTGCAGTGAAACTAGCACCACTGCCCACTTTACCCTCAGCATGCACAAATGATTAGAATTACTTACCACAACACAATGATTTGTATCCATAACTGAAGTCATTAGTTTGAGATGCAGTCTAATGTGACTTTGCAACGCACAGCAGTAGCTAACAGTACACATTAAAGACATCTTATAACTAATGTTAAAATCAAAGTTCAGTAAAGCAAAGCATGAGTGCTCACCCAATAATCATTTTACAAAAAGATCATTTCTTTGTTGTTATATCTGAAAAACAGTAAAGAGGCAGCAGAACATACAAAAAATCTAATACTACCCTCCTTTCAGGTAACAGTGAACTTACCATAACCTCTCAGGTGGAAAACTGCACTTATAAATGCTGTAGTAGTCATTCTTTCAGTTACTACTTGCAATCCTGCCTGAACAACCGTCAGATAATGAACACTCCTGCTCCACAACTGCTACTCCTGAAAACTACAACAGTGTGACATTAAACAAACACATAAAGCAAGCAACTCTCATTTACAATATTTTCATTTATGCCCTTGGGCATGAGAATTGAGGCATACTGTGACTAAACAAAATGAATAAACAAGTAATTCTCTAGGAAAAAATACATTTCTTTAAAAATTAATGAAAATGTTTCAGGTATAGTGACAGTCGTACATGCACCACACAGCACAGCCCAAAAGTAACACTGCAGACATCAACTATTATCCATGTGATTTTTTCCTAAAAGTAACACTACTTGAATATCATGGCCCATAGCTGTGGACTACACACTGCCTCCTTACCTATGCATGCTAATGCTGCTAGCTGACCACCATCACTATCAGCACTGGTGGAAGGAACAGTTGATGGAATGGTAGCTCTTCCTCATCCAGTGCCACTCTCCCTATGGTCCAGCTGGGGCTCTAATGGCAATATAGGTGTAAACACCTCAGGAAATCTTGACATTCTATAAAATACATTAATGGGACTGCATTGGGCCTGAAGCAACAAGAGTATGTCAAGGAACTTCTGATATATCCTTGAGGCAGAAGCCTGAGAAATACCCAACATGCCCCCAGTTTGTCGGATGCTCCCTGAAACAAGTATAATGAGGGTTATGCATACCCTGGTGTCCACAGGTACAGGAAGACCACACATACCCCCCAGTCCTCATATGTGGGCCATACAAACTCATTAAAGCCCTTACTACATCCCTGCCCACTCTAAATATATCAAGAATGTTTTTGGTCAGCAAAGTTAAATTGAGTTTGTCTATATTTGCTCCTTGTCAGCCAGCAAATGCCACTGGGCAAATGTCACTGCAGTTTTGGTGTGACTGAGAGAAGCAGCTTACATGAAGAAATAGCCAGGCTTACAGCTACAGCAAAAGTTTCAGCTGACTGCAAAGTAAACAGAAAAGGAGTAACTTTGCCTTTTATAAAGCACATGCGCATGGCACTGAATCACATAAAAAAGTGACAATGAATCACAAACAGGTGAGAAAACTGCTAATTTACATATGATCATTATACACATTTGAGGCATTCCTTAGTTACATGTCATTATGGTCTCATTTGCATAAGACTATCACAACCTGGCAAAACCAGCTGCCATCTATGAATCATGCCAAAGCTGCACTTCTCAGTCTGTGCAGATTCCTGCTATGTATAATTGCAATGGCCATAAATACTGTACACAGTGTTCATCTGTTGCTATTAAATTGGTACTTTGGATTTTGTGTTCTTGCAGGAGCTGTGTAACGGAGATAAGATCACACAACTTTGAGATAAAAAGTGCTTTTTTACAACTTTTCTCTGAAATTGTGTGATATCAGCAGTATTATGTATAGAGATTGGAGGGTAGAGGCAGGGAGTTAAAGGCTCTTCTACAGAAAATGGCAACTTTAGTACTATTATGCGATTGTGTGTATATTAATAAGTTAAGGTGGGGCATGATGAGGTTTTGATATTGCAATTACAATATTTTGTATATTGACTTAGGGAAAAGTGATGTTTTGCTACAGATCTTGATTTTATACATCAACAGCAAAATGCTCCACACAACAATTGCAAACTTTTTTTTGTTTTTTGATGGAGTGGAGCAAACACAGTATGATTTTATCAGGTAGTACCATAACATTAGTATACAGAACATTTTTGTAATTTTTTTACAAGCTTGTTACAGCCAGAATAATGCAGATGCATTTAATTTTGTGAATACATTGCTTGTAACTTCAGCATTTTCTGGTGTTTTGTTGTATAACCTTCTGAATATCCAATGCCTTATTTAAAAAAACAGACAGAAATGTGTTACTGTCTCAAAAGCTTGTTGAACTTTTATTGAAAAGTATTTTGCATCAAAAATGCAATAGCAAATTATTCTTTTACTTTAAAAAGTTTATTTTTATCTTTTGTGTGCACAAAAACACAGGTGCTCATTTTATAAGCACAGTAAAGGCACTCAGGAGTGTGTATTTTTTGGGTGATACTGCACTCACAGGAACTTGTAAGGTACAAGACAGATACTGACTTGAGAATGCAATAATGTCTCTGCAATGCATACCCCTTTCTGTTGTATTGCTTAATTAATTCAGCCTTCTAGGAGGTAGATATGTATTTCCTTGTGGAATGGAGATTGATGACTCAGGCTCTTGCAGAAAGTGGTGTTTTATGGCTGCAAAGAACAAGAGGGAATAAAAGCCTCAGTGGAATATATTTTTTGCCCAACTACAGCTGTAGGTAGCATAATAAACAGTAAAAACAATCCAAAATCTTAATCTGTTAATGCTCAGTCCATACCGAATTTATTTCTTATGCTATATAAACCTGTATTTTCCTTGCCTGTTTTTATGTTAAACTAGTTGATGACAATGTTTGGCCTAATTAACCACAGTGCAATGGCTTAACAGTTCTGTGAATTTTCCATACCTTCCTGTGGGTATAATGTGTCATGGGGATCTCCAGCACAAGGCATTAAAGGGGTTACATAGGATTGTTTATTCTTTAAAATCATGCCTGGTTGCATCTGATGGCTCAATTATATTCATGTAGCTATCTGCCTTTGAAGAAAATACAGGATGAGTACATACAGTACCAGCCTGTGCTAACTTAAAAGAATGAAACTATATTAGTTAATGAACAAACATCACCCGTCCTCCAAACCAGACACCTCCAGGTACTGCTTTGTTTCATATGAAGTGATGGATTAAATCAGTTTAAACACTTGATTTGGATTATATAACCTGCTGATGAAAATGATTTCTGTATAAAATTAGGATATCATTATTTCATTCACAGAATGTAGTCTGCCTACCGGGATACTGATGCTGTCAGTATCTGTCTATGAAACATTATATGATCATTTGTCAGAAGCATCTCTGATTACAATTTAAACTCTGTAATAAGAACATCATGTTTATTTTCTGAAATGCAGTATCATTTGGCAGCAGGTTTTAATTCCAACTTGAAACCTAATAGTAATATTACATTTATTGGTGTGTGGATGCTACTGTCTACAGCAGATGCATCTGTGATTGTAATTCTACTAAGTGGATAGCTATCCATTTCAATGTGTATTTTAATATGTTATGAAATCTATCTTTATAGTGTAACTTGGTCAAGTTGTCATTTTACTCTATTGTTAGTTAAAGTAATGAAAACCAAACCTGGCAACTGTGATCATTTATGAAAATACTATTGTTTCCTTAAAGAATTAGACGCATTTGATGACATCAACTTACTTCAGTACCAAATTGTTTAATTTAAATAAGATGCATTACATCTTAAAGATCTTGTTGAGATTATTATTTGAATATTCGTTGTTGGTGTGTGGATTCGGGGATTATTTAGTTCTATATTCTTCGGTCAAGCCTTTCCCCTTAATATTTGTTGGCAGTTATTGGGACTGATAATAGATGGCTATCAAGTGTTGAATTATAAAACAGTCCTGGAAAACCCCATTATGCAAAACTGGAAAATATTCCCTCATTTAGATACAGTGCCATATTTATCAAAGTGCATCTTGGACTTGTCGAAGAACTTCTACTGCATTCACAACCCAGATTTCCCTTTGCAGGGAAGTAGTGAATTATGTATTCTTACTTTATGTTATACGCCAGATCCTGTCTTTAATCTAAAGATGCTCATACTTTCAGTTCCACATATAATACAGGTAGAAGAAGTTACTAGAAGCACAACCGAGTGTTTCCTGGTGCCTTGCTAAATTTTATTTTATTTTATTATCAGTGATAAAATGTGTTATTATATAAAGGGCACAATAAAAAAGCAAATAGTACGGCAGTAGAAGTATGAGAATGGGGAATAGAGAATCAATTGACATACATAATTGTGTGCTTCATTCTATTCAGGATTTAGAGAATAGCATCAGAAGTGATGGTATTTGTTGACACTGAAGAAAAAAAACATAAGATATATTAAAAAAATCAATGTAATTCAACCTGTTTCCTGGACTGCCTGTGATTGACACAACCTTTTTGTGGGTTCTGGAGGTACTGTCTGAGACTTCCTAGACAGTCCAACACTGCTAATGCCTCAGAAACCTTCAAAGTAATCCACACTCCCTGACAAGCAGCAATAGTGTGGGCAACTAGGAATAAATAAACTGCTGACAAATAAATACAGGATCTGTATTAAATAATATAGCTTGGCCTGACTATACAGTATGAGTATTGTGTCAGTAAGGAAATCTATAGTCTGAACACGTGGCACCATAAACTGGTACTAAAGGCTTCCCTACATGCAATCATTGACCATTTGATTGGGTTTAACTTCCTGACAACATCTGGTTGAATTAACATTTTATCATAGGTCATATGTTTGACATCTAGTCACTGCGGGATCATTTTTATGCAAGGCATCTGTGTGCTGATGTTTGTGAACTTTTCCTTCCTCTATTACAGTGCAACTTTATAGATAGTGTATATATAATTTAGGGGGAGGTATTGGGTCTTGCTTCCTTGCAAAAATGCACTAGGTATAGACACTGCATTTACAAAATACTTAATGATCATGGTATTAAATTTCTAAAGCTTAGCCTATGTCATAATGTTGATTTTGCTAATACAGAAGACTCCCTCTTATCCGGTCTCACTGGGACCGGACCTTAGGCTGGATAAACAAATGGATGGTTAAGCAGAAAAAGCATACAAAACAATATTTATAAGTTAGAAATCAGCTAGAATAACAGGATTTGTGTTAGTATGCATTTTCCTAATGAATATGATGTCTAAAACTCAAATGTCTGTCATTATTTAGCCAGGAGGGGAAAGTGTTGTTCTTCTCTATTATCTTTTGCTAGGATTACGGCAGAAATTTGATGGCTGGTCAAAGAGCAGGTCGGTTAAAGTGTGGCTGGATAAGAGGGAGTCTACTTTACAGAAAATAATACACTATGTGAATTAATGTTATCTTGTGTTAGAGAATAATGCATTAATTTTCCAAGAAGAGTTTTACAAACAAGTTTTAGGGTGGCAATGGGCACACTGCTTGCAAATACTTAAACCAACTGTGTTTCAGCAAACTGGGGACTAGAGTTTGTTTTTAATGAAAATAATATATGTTTAAATTAAATCCTGTTTTATTGCTTTGCTGATGACAATTTTATTATATGGGAAACATGGAACACTTTGTATTGCCATTAGACTATTTACCATCTACTGCCACTTTTTTTTTTTTTTTTTACATTTTAAGATACTGATAATCTGATATGAGTACAGATTTTCTAGATGTTCATCTATAGCCTGTAGTCAGATAATTAGGACCTCAAGACAAACTATTGATAGTAAGCAATTAGATTAATGTTCAGAATGGCTAAGCAAATAATTGAATGACAGGCTATGAGGAAGAGATTTTGGGGAAGCAAAGGATAAAGAGTGAGAGAATGACTCAGATACTGCTAGTCCTTCATGGGGGATGCAATAGAATGGATACTCAAGTAAGACAAAAAGGAACACAACTGGGTATTGCATTTTACACAATGAAGGAATAAGAACTATACAGGAAATTATTAATAAACGCTAGAGTTTACTTTGAAAGATTAAATGGCATCACAGGTAAAAGACCTACCTTTACATAAATGCTTGACAGGAACTTGAAGCAGGTATGTTACAAATAATGAGTACTAACAAAGAGGTTGATATCAGGTGGAAAGGAACATTCCTTTTTAGAATTGTTCACAATGTAAGTTTATAGAAACTAAAGGCAAATATTACATCCAATAACTAAGAAAATATGCATAGCAGCATATATTCCAGATGTGGACCACAGAATATTTGCCTCAGTGCAAATCATGTACAGGGTGTTATCTAGGTAAATGTAACAGACAACTTTAAAAAAAAAGTATACATGAATGTCATTTTGATATTATCAGGTGGTGATAATGAATGCAATCTGTGATGCCCCCTGCACTGGCCCAGTAGTCAAGGAGCCTCAATCTTCACCACTGGCAACAGCTAGCGGATGTATACACAGGGAGGATGACAAATAAACATACATTAAAGTGCAATTTCCCTTAAGAGCACACAGATATCACAGTCAGTCTGGGGCTGGTTTCTCCCTATTCATGCAGATCCCCAATAAGACTCCCCACTGGCACAGCTATATGTTTAAGATCTCAGCTGAGTGGCCAAGCCAAGACCTCCACAACCCTCTCACTCCAACCAGTGCTTTGTGTTCCTGCCCAAGTAACTGACACACACACTTTGAGATTTGGTTTATATAACACACATGGGAAGGCTGGTACAAGTTTAGTAGCTATGCCCCCTTCTGCCCAGACTGTAAGGTATTTTCCACTGCCACCAACCCCTACATATCAGCTACTATATGGCCCTTACAAAGGGTGTCCAATCGTACTATGTAATGTTACTATTATCCAAATGGTAGTCTGACTAAGACTTGCAAAGCTATTTGGGAGTGGCCTGTACAGTTTCACCAAATACATATGCAAGTACCCTAAGAGCTTAAGTATGTCTCACAAATATCAGCCACAAAGATAGGTTTAAATATATTTAATAATAAATAATAAAAGAAGGAGACAATCCTCAGTCAATCAACACAGTAAATTCAGAGCTCAAAATCACAGAAAATATTTTAAAACAACATTGCAGGACAGTCTCAAATAAATACAGAAACTATGCCCTAAGTCTTACTTACAGCAAGGCAAGTGCAGATGATGATGAGTGGATGTTCTGACTAGGTCCAAGACAAAATACAAAATGCACACTCTCCCTCTGAGAGAGTTCTTAAATTAATATCAAACATTAATACTGGGTTAGTGTGGATGACATCACTTTTTGTCATCTGACTTCAGTTCCCAAGCTAAAACAGAAACTAACAGAATTTAACATCTCTGTGTTAAAAATACACATCTCTCAGACGTTTGCAGATCTTGGAAGTTGTAAAACAATAAAACACTTTTTACATGTTAAACCTAGTAATTACTTCTCTTTCAAGACAATACAAAAACTTCTAGCTCTAGACATTGTGTCTGCTACACTGAAACTGAGAGAGAACTTTTATAGCATAATCGTAAAGCAATCTAATTTCAACTTATTTTCTGTTCTAAGTCAGCAGGGCATGCTGTGGTTACATTTTAGCTCAGTACATAACATACAGTTCTGTATAAATCATATCAATATTCACAAATGACATAGAATTATTTATAAAATTCCAGATAGCTGGGCTGGCAACATTTCCCTATATCACACACTCTATAGATTAGTATCAGAATTTTTGAAATGATCATGAATATGTTCAACATTCCTACTCAATTCAAAAGTGACATACAGACGCAAACTGAAAGTTCAACTGCTGAAATCTACACTAAGGCACTGTACGAGCACAACCACTCATGCATGAATCGTGCCATCCCAAATAGAACCAAGATGCTCTCCTCCAAAAAAAGGAAGCCAATCTGGTGGTCTCCTGCCATAAACAAACTTTACAACAAAAGGAAGAAACTGTTGCAGAAAAGAGGAAAATCCCATGATGCAAAAAACTCCCTTACCAGCCTCAGTAAGAAGCTGAGATACCTCATAAAATCCTCCAAAGCTAGTTATGAAAATAAAATTGCCAAAGATTCCAAAGACAACCACAAGGCATTCTATAACTATGTCAAGAATCTAAATGGCAATGCTCAAATCTGTTCTGAGCTACAACAGAATGGCATTAAATATACTGATCCCAAGGATATTTCCAATATCCTGGCAGATCAATTCAGTGCCAACTTCACCCCCTCTCACCCCCTAAATGGCCCATCTCAATAACGGAAGATTGCCAAATTCTGGTAATAACGGCCACACAGGTAAAAAATGCATTCTCCAAAGCTAAGCATACAGCATCCATGGGACCAGATGTCATCCTGGGCTGTGTATTACATGAACTACAAAATGAACTAGCACCTCACCTAAGAGTCATGTTTAATCATAGCCTCACCTCAGGCTTCGTGCCCACTGAGTGGTGCACAGCTACATTTATCCCACTCCACAAGGGGGGATCCACTTGGATCCCAGAAACTACCGCCCCATCAGTCTGAGGAGCCTGATCTGCAAGGCCATGGAATGTATTATCATGGAACTTATAAACAAAGACACTGGCAACCTTCAAACACTGGACCTCACCCAGTTTGAGTTCATGAAGGGCAGATCTTGTCTCCTGAACCTGATTGACTTCTTTGAATCAGTCTCCAGAGGCGTGGATGAGGGTAAGGCGGTCCACACAGCCTATCTGGACCTCGCCAAGGCCTTCGACACCATCCCCCACTCTGGAATCATAGATAGACTTACTAAGCTGGGCATTAATCCCTACATCACTCGATGGGTTGCCAACTGGCTTACTGAAAGAACCCACACTGTAAAAGTAGCCGACTCCAAATCCAGCTCCAGACAAGTGACAAGTGGAGTACCTCGGGGTTCAATCCTGGGACTGCTCTTGTTTGGCATCTACTTCTCTAAAGTACAGGCCAACACTAAGGGACTCTGGCTAACAAAGTTCACAGATGACTGCAAACTGGGAGCCATTATTGAATCCCCAAATGATGTGGATACTGTACAAAAGGGCCTTACAGAAACAGATGCTTGGTGCCAGAGCTATGGGCTCAAGCTCAATGCCAAGAAATGTATAGTTATCCCCTTTGAGAGAAAACATGTACCCGTGAATTACCACATAGGTGGCAGTACACAAAACACTGAAAGTGTGATAAGAAACTTAGGGACACAGGTGGACAGTGGTCTCACCTTCGATAACCACATTGCCACAACAGTCAGGAAATCCTTCTATGTGGCACACCTCATCACTAAGGGCTTTTCATCCAGGAAAAAGGAGGTCATTGCCCCACTGAACTCATCCCTCATTAGACCCATTATAGAATACAAAGCCCCATCTGGTATGTACCTCTCAAGACATCTGCAACAACTGGAAAGGCCGCAGAAATGCCTCACTAAAAGAATCACAGGCCTAAAGCAGATGCCCTACACTGTCCACCTTAAAAAACTCCAGCTATACTCTGTCGCATATCATCTACTCACAGGCGATCTCTGCTTAACATACAAGGCCATGTCAAACCCTGAGCTGCTGGACATGGTACACTTAAAGAAATCCCAATCCCTCAGAGCCACACGCTCCAGGGATCTAAAGCTTGTCATTACAATAAACAAAACATGCTGGAAGGATAGGTTCTTGACCCAGAGACTCCCCATAGTCTGGAATAGACTGCCCATACATATCAAGCAGAGCGCCTCCTTGGCCCTCTTCAAAAGGAACCTTGACGATTGGATGGGAGAAAGGAAATTCACCCAGGGGATCATGTCAGTCACCCTGCTAGACAGGGGTCCAGGGAAGTAAATAGTGTGGGAAGATATAGCCAGGGAATTGTTATGGCTAGGCTTGTATAGGCCCTAGGGCCGATAGCCTAGTACCAACCTATGAACCTAAACAGATTCCCCCTTCCCTTGAGAATCAGGTGCCTCACTAGCTACCTCCCTTCGGCCTTGTAATGTAGGGTCTGAGAGCTGAGCCTGTCTCCACTCTCTTTGTAACCCTTCCCAGCTCCCCTTCCACAGAAAGTCTGGCATCCTCTGAGAGCAGTGCCTCACTGTCAGCCTGGGTACTACTACTCACCTCTGCCCTTGCAGTCACTCTGTCCAAGGGAACATCAGTACCCACAAGCAGCCATGGCTCACCTTCAGTCTCATTGCTACAGAGTAGCGCCCTCCCTGAATTAACCACCTCAGTAGTCCTGGCTGCAAGTGTGAGGTCTGTCTGGGTATCCCCCAGGCTACCAGACTCACATGCTTGTCTCCAAGTCTGACTGCATGTAACTGCACGCACTCATGGTACTGCATTATCAAAATCATTCCCTATCAGGATATCTGCAGGGATATCCTCAAACACACCTACTTTCCGGCTTCCTTTTCCACCTTCCCAGTCAAGGTGAACCCAAGCCAAAGGTATTTGGAATGGGGTCCCGTCTAAAGCTCTGACTGGAGTAGCAGATGAGACAACTTGCTGTTGGCATTTTGTAATTCCCACTTACTGGCTCTTCCACCTTTTGTTCCCCACCTTGCCTCCGTGGACATCTATATGCCACATCGCCCCACTGGTTGCATTTAAAACATTTAACCCTTGGTCCTGGATGTGTACCTGGACTAGTGGCTTCCCCTGCTACTGGCGGACTCTGTTGGGGCAGTCTGGTCTGCCCACCACAGATTCCCCTAGACCCATGAGCAGCACTGTGTCCCTTTCCTGTGTAGTGATGCCTTGCTTGCTAGGTATAGGTCTCCCTTCTTCCCCAGCTCATCTGCAGTATTGCATTGTCTATCAGCTAACCAGATTCTCATGTCCTCTGGTAAAGTGCTAAGGGCTTGTTCCCTCACCAAAAGGTCTATCAGCCCTTCAAAAGTGGTGACCTGACATCCACTCACCCACCTATGAAAATAAGTGCTTAGTTCAGCAATATATTCACGCACACTTTCATCTGCCTTGTGTTTATGCTTATGAAACTTTTTCTTATAAGCTTCAGGTGTTAACTTAAAGCATTCTAAAAGACAGTTCTTTACAATATTATAATTTAAGCAATCACTATCACACAATTTAGAAATAGCAGTTAAAGCTTTACCATGAAGTAAGGGGGTCAGAAACCATACCCAGAGCCCTTGGTCAACATTATACTGTTTACATACCCTCTCAAACATATGAATGAAACTATCAAAATTATCGCCCTCTATAAATTGTGGAAGAAATTTACTGACCTTTGTTGCTTCTGGGGTTTGGTTACTCTCTTCCCCATTACCTCCATGACTCTGGTGAAGAGTCAGCATCTCCTTTTCATGTTGCCTCTGCCTCTCCTTCTCTTCCACCTCTAGATGTTGCAGTTTCTCATTTTCCTCAGCCTCTAGATGTCTCAGTCTCTCTGCTGCTTCTATTTCCCAATGCTTGGCCTCCAACTCAAGTCTCTAACTTCAGATGGATTTTTACGTCCTCTGTGGAAAGGTTGAGCTGTCCATTTTCTGAGAGTTGTACATCTCCAAGGCCAGCCTGGTTATCCTCCTGATTTCTGTTTTGAGACGCAGCTGACCCCAAAGCTACAATCATTTTTGCCTTAGTCCTTTAGCCTGGCACATCTCAGCCAACTGTCTCTTTGTCAGCTTGCCATACTCCTCTGCTGACATGCGTCCCTGCTCTACCTGACTGACTAAGCTAACAAAAAGTAAAATAATCGTGATGTGAAACTCTAAATGCTCACTGCGTGGCTGATTGAAAGTACAAACACCTTCAGTGACCACTGTACACAGGCTACAGGAATTCAATATCCACACGACTACAAGGCAATTAATATGTGATGTGGCTATCTCACCACTGTCAACCAATTAATATGTGATGTGGATATCCCACCACTGTCCACCAATTAATATGTAATACCCCTGCACTGGCCTTGTAATCAAGAAGCCTCAATCATCACCACTGGCAACAGTTAGAGGACATACACATTGAGGAAGATGGCAAGTACACAAACAGTAAGGTGCAATTTCCCTTAAGAGAACACAGAGAGCACAGTCAGTCTGGGGATTACTTCTCCCCCTTTCTCCAGATCCCCAATAAGACTCCCCACTGGCATAGCTATAGGGTTAAGAACTCAGCTGAGGGGCCAAGCCAAGACCTCCAGCATCCTCCCTGTCCAGTCAGTGCTTCATGTCCCTGCCCAAGTAGCTGACACACACACACCTGGGGAAGGCTGGCATAGGTTTACTAGCTATGCCCCTTTCTGCCCAGACTATAAGGTAGTTACCACTGCCACCAATGCCTACTTATCAGCTACGTAATGTCCGTACAAAGGGTGTCCAATCCTACTGTGTAATGTTACTATTATCCAAATGGTAGTCTGACCAAGACTTGCAAAGCTATTTAGGAGTGGCTGGTAAAGTGTCACCAAATAAATATGCAAGTACTCTAAAAGCTTAAATATGTCTCAAAAATGTCAACCACAAACATAGGTTTAAATATATTTAATAATAAATAAAAGAACAAGGCAATACTCAGTCAATTAACACAGTAACTTCAGAGCTCAAAATCACAAGAAATATTTTGAAACAACATTGCAGGACAGTCTCAAATAAATACAGAAAACATCTAAACTAATATTTATTATATTCCTATCTATATCTAAGAGAGATACTATGCTCTAATCTTACATATAGCAAAACAAGTGCAGATGATGATGAGTGGATGTTCTTGCTAGGTCTAAGACAAAATACAAAATGCACACACTCCCTCTGAGCGAGTTCTTAAATTAATATCAAACATTACTGCTGGGTTAGCTTGGATGACATCACTTTTTGTCACATGACTTCAGTTCCCAGGCTAAAACAGAAACTAACAGAATTTAACATCTCTGTGTTAAAATACATATCTCTCAGATGTTTGCAGATCTTTGAAGTCATAAAACAATAAAACACTTTTTACATTTTAAATCTAGTAATTACTTATCTTTCAAGACAATACAAAAACTTCTAGCTCTAGACATTGTGTCTGCTACATTGAAACTGAGAGAACTTTTATAGCACAATCGTAAACCAATCTAATTTCAACTTATTTTCTGTTCTAAGAGAGCAGGGCATGCTGTGGTTACATTTTACCTCAGTACATAACATACAGATCTGTATAAATCTTACCAATATTCACAAATGACATATAATTATTTACAACATTTCAGACAGCTGGGCTGGCAATATTTCCCTATATCACACAATCTATAGACAAGTATCAGAATTTTTTAAATGATCATGAATATGTTCATCATTCCTACTGCTGCAATTGCCTTTAAGCTATATGGATTGTTTCTCTGCCCAGGAAACAACAAGCGGCCAGCTTCATAAAGTTCTGGCTCCCTTTCACAATTCACTCTGACTGGAGATTGGCTAGACCAAGGAGGGAAATCAGCACAGTGAAAATTTCTTAAGTAGTTTCTTCATATCTAGAGGAGAAGCATTTGTGGAACTTCAAAGGAACAACAATTGGCTTAGAGCACCTTTCTGGCAAATAATTTCCCATCGGGCAACCCCTCCACACAGAAACTGTTGCTCTTTTAAGAAAATATTATTTATTTTCTGACTAAAAAACTGTAATTCCTTTGTAAGAATCATGGTGGGGGGAATTTAGTAAAGCCTACATTTTTTTTACCATGCAGGCATCACACCACACTGTTTACATGAAAGAAAGTGGGTTTTAGATTCAGTAAGCACTGCTGAGTGGCACAAATGCATGCGCCAACACAGGAAGTTCTGTGGCATGCAAACCACCTCATAAGCAGGTAAATCTCAGGCAAATAAGTTAGGTAGAGTGATCCAGAAAGCAGGGAGACAGTTCTTTTGTCAGTGTCTGTAGTATACACAAAATTTAGTGTAGACAGACAAAAGAGGCTACAAAAATTTAGATATATGTACAGAAATGACATACCACATACAGATATGGGTGAAACTATCCTCCTGTGTGTCTAACAAATTCAAGGAAAAGTTAAATTCATTTATTTTTTTAATCTAATCTGGACATGTTTGAGCGGAAAGCTGCAGTGCGCAAACATGATTTATAAAATGTTTTTAAAAAAATTGGAAAACAATTAATATTATCTAACAGAAATGTATTACAGGACCTTGCGTGGAGTATCTAGAATGGTGCATTGGTGCTGTTGTTAATGTGGTAGGGCTATGAAGTGTGTAGTTTCCATGCTGTGAGCATGGACCTCTATGCAAATGAGGTGAAGTTACTGAACAGCATAAAGGGATACTCGTGTATGCATATCCCCTTCGTGTAGGCAGAGAACCATGTTCATGTGTACAAAAGAGTAGCTGACATCTGAGGAGTGTATGTCCAATGACTTCTAAGCTCATTTCAGCTTAGTTGTGCCTGTTGCACGGCATGCCACCATGCTGCTCATGTCCATTCAGGGTATTCATGGGGGTGTGTGCACTAACTTCTAAGTTTTGTTTACCTATGGGGCATGTGTTTGTGCTGCGCACCACAATGCTGAGCATATCTAAAAGGCCAATGACATATTAATCAGTCTTAATCCCTGTTTAACTTAAAGTAGGGCCATTAAATGATGTTAATTATAAACTAGGCAGGTGGAATGCATCATAGTTAGCCGATCACACATGCTGCACCTACAGCAGAGCTCCATAAAGTATGCATACACCCTACAATCTGATTTTTCCCCAATACTCTAGACCATTGGAATACACACTTGGGAATTTTTACCTGAGAGAATGCTAGTGACTGTTGCAGGTCTGTTACATCTGTATGTGCTATATGCTGAAGTCAATGCTGCTGGTGCTGCTGACAACAGGCTTAGACAGAGAAGGAGAAGAGTGTTCAGACCCAGAACAAGAACTCACTGAGCTCTGCTGCCCTGCTGCCCTCAACTCAGACCCAGAGCCAACAGAGGGGAACCCATCCCAGTGGAAACAAAGGTATGTGTAGCCCTTAGAATACTAGCTACAGGTACTTTCCAAAGACCAACTAGGGACATGATGGGGGTCTTACAGGCATCAGCATCCAGTGTACTCCATCAGTTCCTGGATGCCATGCTACCACATGCCAGTGAGCACATTTCATTTTCCCTCACCCCTGAGGCAAGGGCCAGCAATATGCAACACTTCTACAATGTAGCACACTACCATGAGGTACTAGGTGCCATAGACTGCACTTATGTACACATCAAGGCACCACCCAGTGAGGAAGGTAGAATCTACATCAACCACAAGGGGTACCACTCCATCACCTGCCAGGTCATGTGCAATGCCCACGGAATTATCATGAATGTGTGTGCTGGCAGCCCTGGCAGTTATCATGACCCTATATCTGGCATGCATCACAGCTGTATGAGATGTTTGCTAGGGGGAACATCCCACATGGCCATTTACTGGGGTATGCTGAGTACACACTGTAACCATGGATGATGACACCCATCCAAAATGCACACACACCAACAGAGGAACACCATAATGAGGCACACGCACAAACTAGGAACATCAAAGAGCATGTGTTTGGGCTTCTGAAGTCATAGTTCCAATGCCTTGATATATTTGGTGGAGCCCTGCTGTACTCTCCAGCCACATGTGCACATATGTACACAGTATGTGTCATGTTACACAATATGATCCTGTGGAAGCAGCAGCTGCAGCAGGATCAGCAAAGGGAAGGGATACACAGCTCCCCACCAGTGCCTAGTTTACCACAGCCACAGATACAGGAGGACTCAAAGAAACCCCCTGATGATATCCCTGTAGGCAGACGTAGGTGTGCCCGGTATGCCCTGGCTTTGGCTAAGAGAGCATGCATAGCACATTCACTGACAACCTAGGGCCCTAGGGATTGATACCTTACTCCTACTCACATACATATATTAAAATAGTTGATGCCAGGCAACCCACACAACCTGTACCTATCCATATATTGGCTGTGTACTGCTTGCATCAAACAGACTCATCCCTGAACTAAAGTTCTGTCAACTGCTGCATTCACAAGGTGAGTCTCTAACCTAGACACTAATTCTAAGGATTACTACAATATGGTACCATTGTTTTAATTTCTCCAAGTCTTTTGGGTTTCTAATACCATGGTGGGAATGGACCCAATTCCTAAGTCGAAGTACAATTAAAGTTCATGAAATTAGTATTGTTTCACTCTTTGATGTCAGCCAGCAGTGCTCCTCGTGCGTCTATATTACGGCATCAAATGGGCTGTTAACCAAATGCCCCTTTATCGACACATATTAAGTGAAATACAAAAGCCTTGAATGGCCACAAAAGCAAATTTTTTCCCAGGTGAAAAAAATCACTAGGCCAATACAAAAAAAAAAATTCAGACTGTACGTAGTGGGGGGCTTCACCCCCACACCCCCTATGTGGGGGGCTGTGCTCCCCACACCACCCCTAACTAAATATACCAACTCTGAGATTGCACTACAGTAGAGGAAAGGGCAAATCCCTGATGATGGCCAAGTGATTTTTTTCCCCTGGGAAAAAAATTCACTTGTGGCCTTTCGGGGTTTTTGTATTTCACTTAATATGTGTCGATAAAAGGGCGTTCAGTTAACAGCCCATTCAATGCCATGAGATTGACCTGCTCTTTGCAGTACCCACAATGTGCCCAGTAATGACTCCTTCAGCAATTCATATGGAGTTACATGTATTGGCAGCATATTTAAATACGATTGTAGACTCTTCTTTATACGACTTGTTGCTCCTACTACTATTGGAACTGTCTGGGTATCTTTCTTCCACACTGGTCTCGTTTCTGCCTGCAAATCCTGATATTTTATGACTTTGTGTCTCTCTGTATGCAAGACACTATAGTCAGTTGGTGTGGTGATTTCAATGATCAATGTTAATTTTGTCTTTTTCTTGGACCACTATATCCGGTTTTCTAGCATCTATCTTTTGAACTGTTGGTAATTGATGAACCCATGTGATGTAGACTTCTTCATTTTCTATGATGCTTTGTGGCTCATTTTTCCAGTGTTTTCAGCCATTTCAATACCATAATGTTTGCACAATCCCCAATGCAACAGTCTTGCCACATTATTATGCCTTTCAATACACAGTCCTTCTGCCATTAGTATGTTGCAACCAGCAACGAGGTGCGCAGCTGTTTCCAATTCGGCTTTACAAAACCTACATTTGTCTGTTTCTCCCACATGTTTAATGGACTTTATAAACCAATGTGTACGCAGCCTATTATCTAGGGCCTCCAATATTAACATTTCATCTCTTGGCTTGAATTCGCCTCTCCTTAACCATTCCTGTGTTTGTTCCTGATCAACATGAGGTTCTTCCAGAAGTTTTCTATACTTGCAACTATATTTATGCATTTTCCACATTTCTTACCTTCTCATCTGATCCGTCATCTTATATTCTTTCCTTTGTTTTTTGGCACATTCAGTTGCTGCCTGATTTTTGCCCACTTCTGGTTTAATTTCCATTCCTGCTTGATGCCGATATGGTTCTGCTAGATTAAGCAGAGAAGTCATCTTAGATTTATTCTCCTCATGTTTCAAAACATTCACTACGTTTGGGTCTTGTGAGGTCAGCAGATATGTGTGAAGTTCCACAATTGCTGATCTATACATATTTTGAGGAGGCCCATCCCTCCTTCAGAATTGGGAATATATAATCTTGGTATGCACTGATTTTTATAAATCATTTGGTGAGCATGTAGCATCCTTCTTGTTTTCCTATCCAATCTATCCAACACATTTTGGGGCCAGTCAGTCACTCCAAAACTGTAAATTAGGACAGGAAGAGCAAATTGGTTTAAAGCTTGGATTTTGTTCCTAGATGTCAGTGCTTTTTTCAGGATTAATTTAAGTCTTCTGAAGTACTCCTTACTAAGTTTTATTTGCATTTGTTCATGTTTTATTGTTGATCTTTCATCAATTCCCAAATATTTATACACTCTTTCTTGCTTAAGTTCTTTTATGTCACATTCTTGTCCCAAACTGATGTTTTCCTGGTTTTACAGTTTTCCTGCTTTAAAGGTCACTTTTGCACATTTATCAAGATTAAATGACATTCTTATATCATCTGAAAAAGTTTTGACAACATGCAGTTGTGCTTTCAATTCCTCATCTGATGAGCTATACAGATTTATGTTATCAACAAAGAGAAGATGAGAACTCTTTACACTTTGTATCATATGTATGGATCTGCTGCTGTTATGCAAGGAAATACAGTGGGCTATTTGGACAGATGTAACATCCACATGGGACTACAGATACCCAGTCCAATAGTATATGTTCCTTAATATTCACTAGGCCTCATGGTTGGAATATTCACTACATCAGCCAAGGGAAATGTTAAGCAGTGGGCTCACATGATATGTGGACTACTGTCTAACCCAGCAGATTATGTGCTGTTGTTCTCCCACCCCCAACCCAGCAGTGTTCCCATATTACTGCTTTAACAGAAAATCAGCAATGGTATACCAGCAGACCAGGCAATCTCGGGGCTGTAACATAGAAATCAATCACACATTGTATGTCTCACTTAATGCAGAATAACAACATACATAGTTATGCTAGTGATTGTGTGATGAATGACTCCTCTCTGTCTGGCAGCCTGTGTAGCTCAGTGTGCTAGGGAAGCTAGCATGGGCGATGGTGTTGATGGTTCTAATCTGGAATTATTCACATCTTTTGTATGTGAGGTATTAGTGTGTTGGTGTTTTCACAGACCGTCAGTCTGTGTGTGGTGTCACATATAAATGACATCAGACAGCTGGGGAATGCCATATACAGTTTGAGTGATGGGCAGTACTGCAGAAACAGGGACAGATGTCAATGTCTGGAGCACACAAAATCCTGGACTGGAGTACAGGTAGGTATGGCCCTGAGTCACTCTAGAAGTACTGAGAGTCGCACTGGGCATGCCCATACACTTAGTTAAAATAAGCGCAGTTCTGTTGCTTTGTCATAATGACCTGTTATATATAGATATGTCTATATCTGCAGACATATACATATACATATCCATCTGTCACTATCTCTCACTCAAACGCATATTATATCTGTCTGTATGTAGTGTCAAATAAATATATGCCATTATATATAGCTATATATATTAAACTGATACATAGACTCACCCCATATATCTACATAGCATATAGACATATACGCACGCACACAGCTACATTTATATATACATCCCTGTTATATACAGAAATATGTCTGCGGATGTTTGTATTGTCCTACAAATGCTAATAATGGTGAGTAAATCTGCACTATCACACATCCATACTGTTGCTCAAAGGATCCAATGGAAGGGCACAACAGTACATAATCCACTTTCCTACAGACACCTGTGCCTGCTGGATGTCACCACATAGACAGAAACAGGTGAGCAGGTAGTGTAATATATAATGTTGCCAATGCACGCATGGACAGGGCACATGGTTCCTGCCCACAGGCTTGCCCATCTAAATGTAAACAGCCGCATATGGCCATACCGTTAACTGTGCACACATAGCTAGAATAATAATAGTTTTCACACTGCTAGGATACTAGATGCAGATAGCAGTATGAAGCATGAAGCAATATCACGCTGCAGGCCACAGATGCTGTTCAATACAAGCGTAGTGTGTAATCCACAAGTACTGTGCCTGCAATCACATATACAACAGACTAAAACTGTGGTATGTGCAATATATACTGTGCTCTATAGTGTGTAAGACTAGATAGGCAGGAGTTCTAATCTCACTGCAAGCTACTTAGTGCGTGTGTATGTGTGTGTGTGTGTGTGTGTGTGTGTGTGTGTGTGTGTGTGTGTGTGTGTGTGTGTGTGTGTGTGTGTGTGTGAGTGTGTGTGTGTATCTGTTTTTGGCCCTGTAATTTGCTGCTGACATCCAAACTGTCCTCTTCTACAAGGCCTGATGATGCCATCCACCTTAAGACTACCAGCTGCCAGTGTAGTATCAGACTTAAGCCATGGTGCATGTGATAAATACTAGGCTCTAGTGTGTAAGACTATATAGGTATGGGTTCTAATCTCAATCCCATGCTACTTTTGTGTGTGTGTATCCCCCTGCAAAACAACTGACATGGACATTTATAGATGGGTCATCTCCAGCACCACAGCTTGTAGATATCTTAGTTTCTAGAACCTTGGTGACACTTATCAAGGGTATCACACCTTTTCACAGATTAGAAATGCATGAGTACACTGAATGATGGCATTGTCCTTGTTAGCCTGTGTGAAGATTGGGGGAAGATGAGCAAAGGCTGCCAGCCTAGTAAAATAGAATGTGATACATAATTCTATCATTTGTATATATAAATGTAAAATACAGGCTTGTGTTCTTAAATGAAAGAAACCACTGTAAAATGTGAACTTCAGGATTGTAGCAACACTGCCATCTGCTGTAAGGAAAACTAAGTCAAGCATTTCAAATGTTCTTTGAAGCAAAATGACCTAAATAGTGGTGCCAAAGTGGCTGGCTGAACACATTCTTTCTGCTGTCTTAACTTAAGGCATAATTGCTAGAGTTGTTGTTGTTGTGTCGTTTGGCTTTTCCTGGTTAAGGGTCACCACAGCGGAACTCCGGTCTGCTAATGATTGGTAGTTGATTTTTACGTGCCGAGTTACCAGTCCTGACGCACAACCTTTAACGAAGGTATGCCTATTCATGCATGTCTCCACGCAGAAGACGCTCTAGCTGAGAATTGAACCAGACAGTGTCTTACTGTGAGGCGACTACGCTACCACAGCACCACCACTGTACATGTGAAATGTCTTTTACTGTTGTAGTTTCCTGAGCAGGTGTTAGATTGCTAAATAATGCAGTTTGTTGGCCTGGGAACTCCAGACTAAGTGTCAAAATGATATACTGTGTATACTGGGAAAACATAAGTGTCAAAATGATGTAATTTGGGAAGGCCTAACAAAGATGTTTGTTAGTAAGTTTAAAAACTATTGTTCAGAGAGAGACTGTGAGCATTTTGATCTTGATATCAAACTTATCAGCACTCTGTCTGTTGTCTTATGTAAGTAGTGTCTTAGAAGTATGTTTTCTTGTAGTAATAGCTGGGAACTTAGAAGAAAGTTAGACAAGTGTTTTTCTGTTATATCAGAACTTTCCTACTATATTGTTTTAAGTTTCTGTGTGATCTCTGAACTCTTAGATATCACTGTGGTATAGTAGAATTGTCTTGTGTTTTAATTATTTATTATTAAATATTTTTAAACCCTTTACTTGTTGCTGGTTTGTGTAAGATAAGTAAGCTCTAGAGTATATTGCATATTTATAGAGTTTATTGTAATAAGCCACTCTAATAAGCCTTAGACTGAATAGTCACAATACCAATTGGATAATAATATTGCACAGTAATAATTGGACACCATTTTAAGGGCCTTTGGGTAGCTGATAGGTATTAGGTGGTGGTGGCAGGAATTACTACTGTATAGTCTTGGTAAAGGGGCACAGCTGGAGAATCTGTGTCAGCCTTTCCCAGGAGTGTCCGTGAAGTTGTATAAATACTTATCTCAAAGTGTGTGTGGTGTGTCAGCTACCTGGGCAGAGACACAAAGCACTGGTGGGACAGAGAGGGTACTGGAGGTTAGCTTGCCAGCTAGGCTGAGATCTGGACTCTATAGCTGTGCCAGTGGGGAGTCTTATTGGGGACCTGGAGAGCAAGGGAGCAACCAGTCCCAGACTGACTGTGATCTCTGTGTACACTTAAGGGAAATTGTACTTTACTGTGTGTATTTGTTATCCTTTCCTCTTTTATGAGATGCCCTCCCTGGGCAAGTAGTGAGGATTGAGGCTCCTTGATTGCTGGGCCAGGGTACGGCCGTCACATTTCTGGTGGCAGTGGTTGGGATAAGATATCCCCATATTTGTGGTTCACAGTGGTTGAGATAAGATATCCTCACTTGTGATTTGCAGTGGTGTGGGTAGAGAGAATCCTGTAGCTTATGTACAGTGATCTCTGAAGGTGTTTTGTTCTCTAAATCAGCCACGCAGTGTATACTCATAGTTCAGATCACAATTGTTTTATTTATTTTGTTAGCTTAGTTAGTCAGGGTGAGCAGGCAGCATGTCAACACAGGAGTATGGAAAGCTGACAATGAGCCAGCTGGTGGATATGTGCCAGGCTAGAGGACTGGTGCATGGAAACCTGACTAAGGCAGACCTGATTGCAGCCTTGGTTACAGCTGCATCAGAAAACAGCATGCAGGAGGACAATTAGACTGGCAGTGGAGATACAACATCCTTGGAGAATGGACAGCTCAACTTTTCCACAGTGGATTTAAAAACACAGCTGGAGGTAAAGAGACTTGAGTTGGAGGCCAGGTGTTTAGAGATAGAAGCCAAAGAAAAGGAGTGTCAGAGGAAGCATGACAGGGAAATGCTGACTCTTCACCAGAGTCATGGAGGTAATGGGGAAGGGAGTAACTGGACCCCAGAAGCACAACAGGTCAGTAAATTTCTTCCACCATTTAAAGAGCGGGATCATTTTGATAGTTTCATTCACGTCTGAAAGGGTATGCAAACAATATAGTGTTGACCAAAGGCTCTGGGTACAGTTCCTGACCCCCTTATTCCATGGGAAAGCTGTAACTTGTATATCACAAATGCCTGACTCTGTTTTGATTATACTGCTGTAAAAAAATTTATTTTACAATGTTTTAAGCTAACACCTGAAATGTATAGGAAAACATTTTGTGAGCATAGACGCAAGGCAGATGAAAATGTATGTGAATATGTTGCTGAACTGAACACTTATTTTCATAGTTGGGTGAGTGGATGTCAGGTCACCACTTTTTAAGGACTGGCAAACCTTTTGGTGAGGGAACAAGCCCTTAGCACTTTGCCTGAGGACACGAGGATCTGGTTAGCTGACAGACAATGTGCTACTTCAGATGAGTTGGGTAATAAGGGAGACCTATACATGGCAAGCAGGGCAGCCCTGTACAGGAAGGGGACCCCCAGTGCTGCTCATGGGTCTAAAGGAACCCATGGTGGGCAGCACAAAATGCCCAAACAGAATATGCCAGTAGCAAGGGAAGCCACTAGTCCAGGTACATGTCCAGGACCTAGGGTGAAATGTTTTGAATGCAACCAGTGGGGCCATGTGGCATACAGATGTCCATGGAGGCAAGGTGGGGAACCAAAGGTGAGGGAGCCAGTAAGTGGGAAAGAAAAAACGCCAATAGTAGGTTGTCTTGAGACAACAGGGGTATAGAACTACCATCCTGCAGATGTCCTGAGAGGGAAGGATTTGGATGAGGCAGTATCATGTACTTATGCAGTTATACGCAGTGAGGCTAGAAGACAAGCATGTGGGTCTGGTAGCCTGGGGGAGACATAGACAGACTGCATACTTGCAGCCAGGACTGGTGAGGTGGTTACTTCAGGGAGTGAGCTACGCTGTAGCAGTGAAACTGAAGGTGAGCCACAGCTGCTTGTAGGTACTGATGTTCCCTTGGACAGGGTAACTGCAAAGGTAGAGGTGAGTAGTAGTATCCAGGCTGACAGTGAGGCACCATAGGTTCATACTAGGCTATCTGCCCTAGGGCATTTATAAGCCTAGCCAGAGTGTGTTTGGCTTTCGCCACCCATTTTAAATTAATTTTGCTATGCCCTTTTTCGAGGTTAGTATACTGTGCCTCTGTCTAACAGTGACACAGAAGTGATACCCGGGGTAAACCTACGATCTCCCATCCACTCATCAAGATTCCTCTTGAAGAGAGTCAGTGAGGGACTCTGCCTAACCTGGACTGGGATTTTATTCCAGAGTGAAGGGATCCTCTGGGTTATGAATCTGTCCCTCCAGCATGTCCTATTTATTTCAGTGCTGAGGTTCAAGTCTCTCGAGCATGCAGCTCGATGGGATTTGGATTTTCTGAGGTGCAGCATGTCCATTCATTCCGGGTTGGACATGGCTTTATACATCAGGTACAGATCACCTCTGAGCAGGCGGTATGCCACTGAGTAGAGCTGGAGTTTCTTTAACCGGGCAGCATATGGCATTTGTTTGAGCCCTTTGATCTCCTTGGTGAGGTACTTTTGGGGTCTTTCCAGTTGCTGCAGGTGTCTGGTAACTTACATCCCAAAAGGGGCATTGTACTCAATTATGGGCCTGATGAGGGATGAGTAAAGAGGCACGATGACCTCCCCTGATCTAGATGTGAATCTCTTCATGATTAGGTAGGCTATATAAAATGTTCTTCTAACCACTTTGGCCACGTGGTTGTCAAATGAGAGATTGCTATCAACTTGGGTCCCCAGGTCCGTAATTACTTCTTCTGTACTTAATGGATTACCACCTATGTGGTAATTTGTGGGCACTTTGTTTTTGCCAAAGGGGATGACTATACACTTTTTGGCGTTTAGCTTGAGGCCACGGCTCTGGCACCAGTTGTCTGTTTCTATGAGGCCCTTTTGGAGGATGCTTGTGTCGGCTGGAGAGTCGATTATGGCACCCAGTTTGCAGTCATCTGCGAACTTGGTCAGCCACAGTCCTTCCGTGTTGGCCTGTACCTCTGAGAAATATATACCGAACAAGAGAGATCCCAGGACTGAGCCTTGTGGGACACCACTTGTAACTGGTTTGGAGTCTGACATGACTCCAGCAATTCTAACCATGTGGGTTCTGTCCTTGAGCCAGTTTGCAACCCATCTAGTGACATAGGGGTTTATATTTAAGCAGGTGAGCTTATCTATAATGCCCGAGTGGGGTATTGTATCGAAGGCTTTTGCGAGGTCCAGGTAGACTGTGTGGACCACCTTCCCCTCGTCAATGGCCTTGGTGACTGTTTCAAAGAAATCGACCAGGTTTAAGAGGCAGGATCTGCCCTTAACAAAGCTGAACTGGGTAGGATCCAGTGTCTGTAGGTCCCCAATATCTTTATTTATGAAGTCCATGATGATCCTTTCCATAGCTTTGCAGAACAAGCTAGTCAGGCTTATGGGGCGATAGTTTTCAGGATCCGTTGAGGCACCACCTTTGTGGAGAGGGACCACTGTTGCTGTACGCCACTCTTTGGGTACATATCCTGTAGTAAGGCTGAGATTGAACAGTAGTTTTATGTTTGGGTTTAACTCTTCTTGGAGTTCATGTAGGACGTAGCCTGGGACACCGTCTGGTCCCATTGATGCTGTATTTTTTGCTTTGGAGAGGGCAGCTCTTACCTGAGCATCTGAGATGTCTGGGGGGCAGCACTCTGCTGGGATAGATATTTGCCCTTTTGGTGCGGAGCGGGGGGTGGTGCTGAACCTGTCAGCTAGGATGTTGGGAATGTCTGTGGGTTCGGTGTATTTTTTGTCATTTTGGACTAATTCTGAGCATATCTGGAAATTCCCACCCAGGTTCCTAACATAACTAAAGAAAGCCTTGTGATTATCCTTAGTGTCCTGTGCAATTTTTCTCTCAAAGCTGGCCTTAGACGATTTTATGAGTGCCCGTAGTTTTTTGCTAATACTGATCAGAGATGCCTTCCCTTTTTGGGATTTTGCTCTATCATGTAGTAGCTTCCTCCTTCTATTGTATAGTTTGTTTATGGCTGGGGTACACCAGACAGGACATCTGCCTTTGGAGGATTGGGTCTTGGTTTTATTTGGGATTGCAAGATCCATGCATTCCTGAAGGTGTTCATAGAATGTGTTTATAAAGGATTCTGCAGTCTGGGCCGTATTTTCCACAGACCCGGGGGCTTTGAAGGATTCCACCTCGGTTTTGAGGAGTGTGAAATTTGCTTTAAAGAAGTTTTTCACTGTGGTTTTCTGAGCAAGGGGTGGGGACGGGATGTGAATATCCAGTGAGATTAGCTTATGGTCTGATCTTACCAGTGAGGGATACACTTCTGGTCTGGCATTGGATCCCCTTTGAATGACACCAATACTTAAGCCAATTGTTGAAATTGATCATCTTGTCTTCATATTGTGGCATCATTCTTGGTGAGGGTAAGATGCTACTCAAGGTCAGGGTCATACCAGCCTGGGCTACATGCTCAGAGAGCTCCTCTATGTCTCTTTTCATGTAGTCCAGGGAGGTACGTCTCAGGTCATTCACACCAGCATGGACAATGACTGAGTCATATTTGTACTTACCTTGGAGTGACCTGAGTGCTTGTGTTATGTGGCGGATCCTAGCGCCCAACAGGCAGCTCACCGTGACCTTCTCCTTGTTCAGCCTGGTGAGCAGGACATCAGTGTGCCTGACGATAGAGTCACCTATTACAAGTGTATCAGGTGTGTTGTTTAGCCTTAAGGGCTGTGACTGTTCGGCACACTGGCTTTGTGAGCTATGTGTTGCACGTGTTTTGTTTTGGGGTAGCGGTTGCTTGGGTGTCTGCTTTGGAGGTCTCTGCTGCTTAGGAGATTTTTATTTAGAGCCTCCAAGTATGTTTTTGTGTGTTTATGTGTTTGGTTTGCTGTCGTGGTAGGTCTATGTGAGACTGGAATTGTAGTGAGTGTGGTTTCCTTCTCCTCCTGACTGGTTACGCCAGTACTGAGTTGAGAGAGCTTAGCCTCCAGTTTGGCTATATGGTTGCATCTCTCATATGTGTTGGAATTTGTTGGGAGGAGGAGAGGGTTGTCTGTGTACATGAGGCAGTTGTAACATTGCCTCAAGATTCCCAGATTCACCAGCTGGACTGGAGAGGAGATTGACAACTGACCTTTGGACATGCTAGAATAGTATTGGGAATTCCTTTATAATTGAAAAAAGGGCCAATGGGGAACAAGGTACTCAAGGGGAGTTTGTGAGGGTGTAGTGCTTTTAATTTTTTAGTGCTGACTTAGTGAGCAAGTGCCAGGTAACTTAAATGCAATGTGTTACAGGTAACTTAAATTCAAAAACGACAAACAGTAACTTTCTTTCAAGTGAAACAAGGAAATAAGTACAGTAAGCAATGAAGCACTGAAAAGCCGCATTTCAGGTGAAATTAGCATTTCAGGGAAATAAGCAAACAAACAGCAAGCATACAAACAAAGCTAAATTCAGCAGGCCTGGATCTAGTCTATGCTACAGCAAATAAGGTGTACCAATTTCAGTAAGAAACAGTTCAAATATGCAGGCACTATAAGCCTGTAAACAGAAATTCCCAGCTCAAAAGGGCAGAGTCCAGCCTCTCCTCCCCAAGAGTGCAGACCACGAACCTTCTTAATGTAAAATAACTGGCCTGAAGCCCAAGTGCTTAAACCAGAACTAATACACTTTTAGAATAACAGACACTGAGCCCTCAGTCAGCAGTTCCCAACTTAGAAGGATGTAAGCTACCTGTCCTGCCACCACAGTGCAGGCCACAAACCTTCTTAATGTAAAACAACTGGTCTGAAGCCCAAGTGCTTAAACTAAAAGGCTTAGAATGAGTTACACCAAGCAGTAATAAATACAATTGAGTACTTTTAAGATGGCCTTAAAAGCAAAATAAAGTAGGAAGAAACACAAATACAGTAAAAGCAGATAAATTTTTTTTTTTAGTGGAAAGAGAGAAAGGAAAGAGAGAAAGGAGTAGCAGAAACTAAGCTGATTGGCCTTCTCAAATGTTCTCCCTGTACTGGGTAGAATGAGGTAATGACACTAGACTGGGAGGAGGGTCCCAGATCAAATTTACACTAGGGGCGGGCAACTGCAAAGCCACCAACTATAAAAACACTATACCAACAGGGAGGGAGGGTGGGAAACAAACTGCAGAAATGTTTCTCACACCTGAAAAGCAGCAGTGAGCCTTTAAATGAAAGTTTTAAACCACTGTCAGAGGATGCCAGACTTCCTGTGGAAGGGGAGCTGGGAAGGGTTACAAGGAGAGAGTTGAGACAGGCTAAGCTCTCAGACCCTCCTACATTGCAAGGCCTGAGGCAGGTAGCTATGGAGGCACCTGATTCTCAAGGGAAGGGGGTATCTGTATACTGGGACAAAGGGTTACTATACAGAGAGTGGACCCTTGAGGGAAGGGCTAGAAGGTGAGAGAGTACAGCAATTGGTAGTGCCTAGAGCCTACCATCTGGCGCTTCTAGCCATAGCCCATGATATTCCCTTTGCAGGTCATATGGGCATAAAACATACGAAGAGGCGTATTATGCAAAACTTCTATTGGCCTGGAATTTCCAGAGATGTAACAGGGTACTGCAGGACCTGTGAGCAGTGCCAAAAGGTATGCAAGGCAGGAGACAAGATGAGAGCTTTTTTGATGCCTTTACCTGTGATTGAGGAGCATTTCAGAGGGTAGCTATGGATATTGTGGGTCCTCTGAGTACCCCAAGTTCCACAGGGTAAAGGTATATCCTAGTAGTAGTGGATTATGCTACATGATACCCTGAGGGAGTGGCTTTGTCCTCCATTGAGGCAGAGAAGGTGGCAAATGCTTTGTTAGAGATTTTTAGCAGGGTGGGTTTCCCAAAAGAAACACTGACTGACCAAGGTGCCAATTTAATGTCAGACCTGCTGGCTTGTCTGTGGAACTCCTGTGGGGTGAAGCACATGAAGACCACCCCTTACCATCCACAGACTAATGGTCTTATTGAGAGGTTAAACTTTACAATCAAGTCCATGTGACGGCATTTTCAGATCAGTTTAAGAGGAAGTGGGACAAATATTTGCCCCATCTGTTGTTTGCTTACAGAGAGGTTTCCCAGGAATCCACAAGTTTTTCACCCTTTGAGTTGCTGTATGGGGATAGGGTGAGGGGACCTCTTGATTTAATTTGAGATGAGTGGGAAGGTGAGTGTGAGTCTCACAAGGAGTCTGTTGTGGCATATGTCCTGGCATATGTCCTAAACCTCAGGACAAGGCTCAGGGAACTCATGGGCCTGGCCCAGGAGAACCTGGCAGAAGCCCAACAGAAAAAGGTGTGGTATGACAGGAATGCTCAAGCTAGAGAATATGCTGTGGGGCAGCAGGTAATGGTTCTCATTCCTGTCAGAAACAACAAGCTGCAAGCAGCTTGGGAGGGACCCTACAAGGTGGTAAGAAAGGTACGTGATGTTAATTACGTGGTGGAAGTGCTAGGCAGATGGCAGGGGCACAAATTGTACCATGTTAACATGATGAAACCTTACCATGATAGGGAGGCCCTTGTGCTGAGCATTTGCAGTGGATTGCAAGAGGAGTCTGAGGGAGATATGGGGACTGATCTCCTCAGTAAGGCTCAGGCTGATACCTTGGTGGAAGGGGTAGCAATGTCCCAGCAGCTATCTCTTGCCCAGGTTCGAGAAATCTGAGCAGTGTTGCAGGAATTTGGGGACATGTTCACTGGGAAACCAGGGTGCACCCGCCTGGTGCAGCACCAGGTGGATACAGGACCCCAAAGGTCTATTAGGCAGGTCCCTTATAGGGTGCCTGAGAGAGTCAGACAGACCCTGAGGGAGGAGGTACAGGAGATGTTGGAACTACGGGTGATTCCAACAGTCCCTGGGCCTTGCCAGTGGTGCTGGTGCCAAAGAAGGATGGCAGCACCAGGTTCTGTGTGGATTACAGGAAATTAAATGGTCACACAGAACCTGGTGCTTACCCCATGCCTAGGACAGATGAGGCCCTAAAACAGCTTGGTGGGGCTAAGTAAGTATCTTACAACCATTGATCTTACCAAGGGTTACTGGCAGGTGCCCTTGACTCCCAGTGCTAGAGAGGTCAGCCTTTGTGACTCCTTTTGGCTTGTATGAGTTCACAAAGATGTCCTTTGGGATGAAGAATGCCCCAGCAACTTTCCAGAGGCTGCTGGATAATATCCTAGCAAGAGCAGGAGGGTTTGCCGTTGCCTACCTAGATGATATTACCATCTACAGCCATTCCTGGCCAGAGCACCTTCAGCATGTCAGGGAGGTGCTGAGCAGACTATGGAGGGCAGGGTTGACCATTAAGTCAAACAAATGTCAGGTGGGTATGGCAGAGGTCTCTTACCTAGGACACAGGGTGGGGAGTGGTAAGATAAGGCCAGAACCTGCCATAGTGGAAGCTATTTAGGCATGGCCTGCACCTGTTACCAAAAAGCAGGTGAGGGCATTCTTAGGGACAGCAGGGTACTACAGAAAGTTCATCCCTAGTTATAGTAACATAGCTGCTCCCCTCACAAACCTGACAAGGAAGAACAGTTCAGATAAGGTAGTGTGGACCCTAGCATGTGAACAGGCATTTCAGAAGCTTAAAGAAGCATTGGGAGGACCGTCAGTCCAGATTACAGCAAAGAATTTGTTGTGCAGGTGGATGCTTCGAACCATGGGGTGGGGGCTGTACTTAGCCAGATTTCTTCAGAGGGGGAAGAGCACCCAGTGGTTTAACTCAGTCTTAGGCTCCAACCCAGGGAGGAATGCTATGCAGCTGTAGAAAAGGAATGTCTAGCCATAGTGTGGGCATTGCAAAAACTTCAGCCTTATCTGTATGGAAGAAAATTCACTGTAATGACGGATCACAACCCCCTAATATGGTTACACAGAGCAAGTCAGCAAAATGCCAAGTTGCTAAGATGGAGCCTGGGGTTGCAAGCATATGATATGTCAGTGCAGCACCATGGTGGGAGTAGCAATGCCAATGCAGATGGGCTCTCAAGACAGGGAATGAGATGAGGTACACCCAGATAAACCTAACCCTCTCAAGCAGCGTTTCTCAAGGGTCACTTGAAAAACTAGCTTGAGTTCTCCAGGGGTGAAGAGATATGAAGATTGGGGGAAGATGGGCAAAGGTTGCCAGCCTAGTCAAATAGAATTTGATACATCATTCTATCATTTGAATATATACATGTAAAATAGAGGCTTATGTTCTTAAATGAAAGAAAACACTGTAAAATGTGAACTTCAAGACTGTAGCAACATTGCCATCTGCTGTAGGGAAAACTAAGCCAAGCATTTCAAATGTTCATTGAAGTAAAATTATCTAAAGAGTGGTGCCGAAGCGGCTGGCTGAACACATTCTTTCTATTGTCTTAACTTAAGGAATAATTGCTAGAGTGTACATGTGAAATGTCTTTCATTGTTGTAGTTTCCTGAGCAGGTGTTAGATTGCTAAATAATGCAGTTTGTTGGCCTGGGAACTTTAGACTAAGTGTCAAAATGATATAATGTGTATACTGGGAAAATCTAAGTGTCAAAATGATGTAATTTGGGAGTGCCTAACAAAGATGTTTGTTAGTGAGTTTAAAAACTATTGTTCAGAGAGAGACAGTGAGCATTTTGATCTTGATATCAAATTTATCAGCACTCTGCCTGTTGTCTTATGTAAGTAGTGTCTTAGAAGTATGTTTTCTTGTAGTAATAGCTAGGAACATAGAAGAAAGTTAGACAAGTTCTGTTATATCAGAACTTTCCTACTGCATTGTTTTAAGTTTCTGTGTGATCCCTGAACTCCTAGATATCACTGTGGTGTAGTAGAATTGTCTTGTGTTTTAATTATTTATTATTAAATATTTTAAACCCTTTACCTGTGGCTGTTTTGTGTAGAGATAAGTAAGCTCTAGAGTACATAAGCCTTAGACTGAATAGTCACATTACCAATTGGATAATAATATTGCACAGTAATAATTGGACACCCTTTTAAGGGCCTTTGGGTAGCTGATAAGTATTAGCTGGTGGTGGCAGAAATTACTACCGCATAGTCTGGGTAAAGGGGCACAGCTGGAGAATCTGTGTCAGCCCTTCCCAGGAGTGTCTGTGAAGTTGCATAAATACTTATCTTAAAGTGTGTGTGGTGTGTCAGCTACCTGAGCAGGGACATGAAGCACTGGTGGGACAGAGAGGGTACTGGAGGTTAGCTTGCCAGCTAGGCTGAGATCTGGACCATTTAGCTGTGCCAGTGGGGAATCTTATTGGGGACCTCAAGAGCAAGGGAGCAACCAGCCCCAGACTGACTGTGATCTCTGTGTGCACTTAAGGGAAATTGTACTTTACTGTGTGTATTTGTTATCCTTTCCTCTTATATGAGACGCCCTCCCTGGTGTTAGTGGTGAGGATTGAGGGTCCTTGATTGCTGGGCCTGGGCACGGTCATCACAGCCTGTTATACACATATGAACCTATGTAGCCATGCAGTTATAGTGCTGTACCTTACTGAAGACATATATCTGCTGTGCTGAGATGCCATCCTGTGTTGCTGTATTTCCACTTTGTACCCATAGGTTCTCGCAACAGACTCGTGAAACAGAAACATAAACAGGTCCATGACACACCTTTTATTGTGTAAGTATACAGCCATTACAACACCATACAACATAAGGTAAACAACAGTATGTGGCATACGCATGAGAATTGCCAGCATACAGTATCTGTCAGTAACCACTACAATTGGCATAGCAAAACAGCACTGCATTATGCAAGTACATGTTAACTAATATAGTTACCCTGTGCATCAGAAACATATAGCTTAATTTCCCTACATCGATGATGAGGATGGGAGGGATGTGGCGATGAGGAGGGGAGGGATGTAGCACAGATATCATCACTTGCACAGGGTATTGTGTGGGGGTGCAGGAGGCCTAGGCTAACTCAAATGGTTGACAGCATGTGTGTGAGTCAGAAAGGGAAGCAAGTAAGATGGACCATGGAAAGGTGCCATGTGTGTCTGTAGGTGACCTGTATTTGACAGTGGTGTGTGAGTGTGTGTGCATGTACACAGTCAAGCTCAGTGCTCGCCCATGTGTGTATGTTGGACAGCTTTGGACTGTACATGGTAGGGCTGACAATTCACCATCTCGAGCCCTCAACATGGGAATTGGCTCTGCCAGGAGATGCACTGCCACCTCCATGGCCAAGGTTAGAAGTGGTGCTAGTACCTATGGTGACTGCTGTCTGCTGGGACTGTATCCTCCACAGGACCACCCAGGATCACGATACCCTGGCCTGCCATGTCTTGGTATGGACAGCACACTCCTCTCTGTAGCACTGGATGTACTGCCATTATGGGAGCCTGATTGTGCATGGCCATGTGGAGTCTCAGCAGATGGGGTTGCTGACCTACATCCATGAGTCCGATGCTCAACTCCAACCAGATGTTCCAGCACAGACAATGTGCAGTCCAAGACAGACACTGTCTCAGCCCACCTTCTGTCCGCTGCATCAGTGAACCAATCCAGGCTGCCACCAATGTGGTGGAGGCAGTCACAGATGTCAGACTGTGCTGTATCCATAACGCTAAGCATACATCTGGAGTTCCATTCAGAATATGCCTGTGCCTCCATAATGGCCTGAAACATGCGCCAAGTGACCCATGATGTGATACCTGCAACAGCTGGTAGACAGACAGCAGGCCTCCTAGAAGCATCCTTATCAATCCACTTCTGTGGAACCTCACCAGGTATCTGGCTATGGCCAGTGTCTACACTCACTGGAGCCATAGTCCCCACCCTCTTACTGCCAATATCTGTGGCCTCTGGGGACTGGGTATGTGTGGGTATACTGACTGTGTGCGGTGACAATGAGGGCAGAAGAGGGATGTCAATATCTGTGGCCTCCAGGGACTGGGTATGTGTGGGCATACTGACTGTGTGCGATGACAATGAGGGCAGAAGAGGGATTTCAACATCTGTGACAGATTCAGCCCCTGAAATCCTCACCTGTGCCTCACTGTGGCCACCATTATTATCAGATTCTGAGGAAATTCTGACATCAGGTTGTGTAGGGGACAGACACCACCCCCCCGTCACCTATCGTAAGAAAGGGAAAAGCAGTACATTAACACCTGCACTATTATGTTCTGCAGTACTATGTTGTGTTATATGTAAGGCTCTATATACTGTCCTCACTATGACAGGCCTGTTGAAAACTCAACCTCATATAGTAGGACTTGAGGAAAGTACTCTTCCCACTAACAGCTGCAGTTACTTGCAAATAAACTCTCATTACACTGCAGTCTCATCAGCAACAGTGAGGTACATTGTTCACATTAGTGTAGACTCTGCACAGTTGACACATATGACACTCTGTAGTGTCCTGACAATACTGTCACATCTATTAGTATGGTCACATCTACAAGGCATAGATATGCGTCTAACATGTGTAAAGTCAGAAAATATGTATGCATTTGCTAATCATGCCAACAGTACAGCAATGCAGACAGCAGGCCTGAGATGACAGTCTAGGTATTATAATGCTGTAAACATGCATCAATAACAAAACAGTGTCATGCTTACCAGGAGCAGGAACATGGGCGTGTGCAATACCTGACAGACCTGTGAAAAGTTGAGACAGAGGTAATATCAGTACCACCGCATGTTCCACCACCACATGGTAATACATCCATATATCTCTCACATTTACAGTAGTTACTGTGTTAATTGTTATAGTGATCAAAATCTGAGCATGACAGTCAAATTGCAGTTAAACCCTTTTTCCCCCCAAAGCAGACAGACTTGACACCCACATAAGACTATGTATGCCCTGACACACTGAATGCTACAATATTCCAGTGCTGATCAACCTGAGCTTACCTGCACACCGTAGCAACTGTGGTACTCACATCCACGATGTAGGGTGGGATGGATGACTGAGAGTTGTGTGTGCTCTGATTTGCCAGGAATTCCTCTGTGGATGAGAGTGGTTGTTCCACTGCAAGCCCTCCACCGGTAGCACCACGATCCCTGGCTACATCTGCCACTCTTCTGCATGCAGCATTGATCATGTGCATTGCATGGTGTCAAACCTACTCATATGTCCTGTTCTGATGACCTGTGGCATTGACAACATGGACTAGGTCAGCCCACAATGCCTCCCACTGTTCCCTGTTATGTCTCCCCCTGGACAGTAGGACTTCATGGTGCTGATGGAGCCCTTCTAGTATCAACTCATTCCCTGCATCCATGCATGCATGGCATCATGCATAGATGTTTCTTGAAAGACAACAACATGAGAACACGTCAGGATCACATACATGGAAGTACACTATGTAGAGATACAGCAAGGACAGAATGGCTGGCAATATCCACTGCTTGATCGCACATGTCATATTCCACAGTGTGCAAACATACTAAGCATGTGGATACAACTAGAATACTATCAATAGTTAGGTATTCCTGTGTGTGCCATGACAGATACTGCTGTATGATCATAAGGCTGACACTGGAGTCTATTGTAGTGTGTCCCCAAAGATGAATTCCACTGATAATTTGTCAAAACAACTGTGCCAAACAAATAGTGTGCGATTACAACCACTATAAAGGGGGAGTTCCACAAGCCCAGTGTGCCACACTGACAATATACATTCCACCCTTGAGGTATTGCACATTCTCTGCATGTGTAACATCTAGAGATCATTGACATGTCATTATCACATTTCTAAGAATGGCTTATTGCTGTGATCCCTATTCCCCATAAGTATATTCACATATCTGCATCCTGATGTAAATAAAACAGTTACATACCCGATAGAGTACTCCTCTGCTGATATGTGCTGATAGTTAATATTTTGTATACACGTGTTCTGTGTGAGCAAATTCTCATACAGACTGGTTCCCATAGCCAGCTGCTTGCCTTTTTAACATGCATCTCATTAGCAGGTTATTGCCTCTTAACAAATCTGTGGTTCTGAAATGAAAATTGTAGCCAACACAGCTGACTTGCACTATCATCAGTCAATCACATGCAACCACAGTACACTATATAAGGCCGTCATGTAGATTAGGGGCCCTTTATTATATGTTGTGCTGGAGATTACTGGGGTGAGGAGACTACATCATCACAGAGGGTAGGTCTGCAGCAGACATCTTTACATTGACATGGGTGTCCTACAGGCTGCAGGCAGCTGCTGCTGCAAGTAACAGGCATAGGCAGAGAGTGTGAACACTTTGGAGGACAACAAGCTGTAGGAGTAACTGTGGGAGCTGTGTCAGCCTCGTTGAAGAGGCAGAGACAAAGTGAGGGTACCCTTTCCAGTCCAATTAAGGCATGTGTTTAAGGTATGTTAGGCAATGGTATCACTAACAGAGTATTAGGCCACATGTTTGTTGTGTCCTTGAGCAACATGGGGGATAAATATAACAATATGTCCACCATTTGGGTGACTGTCAGGCCACGTATTACAGTCTAGTAGTAATTTGGAGCATGTATGAGGGTAATCCTTGTTACAAGCAGGTACTTCAAATGTGCATGTTAGTTGTGCAGCTGTGCTAATCAGCACTGTGAGTTTGAAAGGATTGTGTGGCACACTCTGATATTAGTGGCTTTCATTTGCTGTACCTGAGTTGAATTTCTCTGTGAATGCATATTAATACATGACGTGACACTTTATGCACTTATACTTTTGCTATAGGGATATGTGAAGTGCGTTTCAATCTGCAGGCCTGTGACTTCCATCAGTGAAAAGCAAACATTTAATTTGATTTGCACTGTGAGGATAAAGAGTGCATGACTCAGTTATTAATTGCTGGCTTCACAATACTGTAATTCCACTGCTACACACCACTGGATTTGAACCCGGGACTGTGTGTAGCAAAATGTAGTTTGCAAAGCACTTAACAGACTGAGCTACTGAGTCACTGCTACAGCAGGTGTATTTGTAAGATATATGTGCATACATACAGGCTGTGACATACATTTCTACATCCATCAGTATGTGCATGGCTTTATATAGCTATATTTCTGCACCAGGGTCCCAGTTGAACATGCATTTTGCCTCTAGTGTAGGGGTCTTTCTACATGTTGCTGATAAATGGCACATTTACCTGCTATCACAGGCCTCACTTAAATCCATTATTATGTCTTTGGCTTTCTAGTTGTGTACTATTGCACCAGAGTCCAAGGTACACACCATTTTTTCCATTACTCTTTAATCAAGTTTGCACGGAGCGCAGCTCCACTGAAACACACTTAATGACTGTAACTGGCAATTACTATGTTTTGTTTAAATTACATGTTTTAATTAAGAGTTGTGTGGTGTGGCAAGTTAATGCAGTGGTCTTCAGGTGCAATGGTCTTGGGTTCAAAATATGGGAGAGGTTTTCATTTTGTAAGGGAGTATTACAATTTTAAAAACACATATAGTCAATATATGTGACTTTCTTGGGTGACGTAAGCCAGGGCACCTTGTTGGCTAGGCTTACTTAGGCCCTTGGGTCGATAGCCTAGTACCTACGTATGAACCTATGAACATATAGCTCTATTTAGCTGAGCTTAGCGAAGCTGCATGACACAGTACATCATGCAACATTGTACTAAAAAAAATATAAAGAAAAGAAAAAAGGGGAGATAGGAAAGTGGTGAAATGGGGTGCAAGCAGGGGGAAACATAGTGAAAGGCAGGTAAGGATGTGCAGGATGGGTGTAGGAAACAACCATATCTATCCATTTCTTATACAGCAATAACTGTGCACTTTGGCAGAACTTTTACATGACTTTGAACATTCACCTCCACAGAGAGGGGTGAGGACAACATAACTGCATTGTCAAGTCAATTGGACCAAATTGCATTTTTTTAAGGTGAGAGTGGAATGTTGGGGAAGGGACATAGGTACATGTGGGGGAGGTAGGCTGGGTAGGTGAGGATGCATTTGCAGACAGTCAAGACAGACAATACAGCAGACAGGGGAGGTGTATGACACGAGGGTGTGAACACCTTGGATAGAGAGGGTGTTGTGTAATCTAAATACCATGTTATTCACATCCCCACCCATGCAACTGTCAGAACTGCTCTTTCACTGCCCCGGGGGCAGTGACGGAGCAATCAGCAGGTTGGCCAGCATTTCCTTAATCCGGCGTAGGCGGTGTTCAAACACACAGTAGACTATCCTGTGCAAAAAAAAAAAACGGCAGCTCAACCAGGGTGATAACTCCCCCTCCACCACCTCTCCCAGAGGGGGGCATGGCTCCATCCCATGGGGTGGTACTACCTGACGCCACAGGTAGTGCAGGGGCAGCAGAGGGGGCAACACCAGTCTGGGTCCCAGACATGCTGGGACCCGGTGCCACAGCCGGAGGAGGCAAGGCAGGCAGATCAGCCAGACCCAGCCTACCTTGATGTGCTGTGGTAAATGAGGTATAACAGTAAGTTAAGGTTAGCAATTACTAAACCATTGTTAGTATTAACAGAATGGAACATCATAGTAATTAATCCAAATACATTTTAATGTATATTATGAGCAACACAACATTAAGTAATATAACAGTCAGGATGCTAACAACATACTAGTAAGAACTAAACCATAATGCCAACAAAACAGTTTAACAAAATGTATGTTAATATTGAATCATAATAACACATAAAAATAATACATCACATTTTACCAAAATATAGTTAGTTTAACAAAGTACGTTCATATTAAATCATAATAATAAATAATAATAAATGAAAATAAGGGGTGGGAGAGAAAAACATTCCATTACAGACAATGCAGATTGTATCCCTGAAAACACTGATAATAAATACTCTACAAGTGTGTAGTGTCAGTTTTGAGTACAGTGACTATAATTCTACAGCTGATGTAGCACATACATACATCTCAAGCTGTTAGCATGGGTCAGTACGGGCCAAGCAATAACAAATACAGATACAGAACTACACAGAGCAGTTTCACATAATGTGGACTTATACAACTACCAAGGTGTTCTGTAAGCAGATTTGGCAATGCATTGCATTCCAGGTAATCATTTTTCTAGTACTCCTGTGACAGATGAATTAGGCAGTTTTAATTACATTACAAGAAGTTGTGACACTTAAGAGGCATGTTTGTGAACAGTACATAATCTAGACAGCCATCATACCTTAGCTGGCAGACATGGGAATAGAACACAATAGCTGTGACTGCAGGGGGCATCTGCAAATAACGTAACAATTGACTGCAGCAATTTAGTACAGACATGCAAGCAATACAGCCATACTGGAGATATTTAGACAGATATATTTAGGAATCAACAAGACTGCTTAACACTTTATTGGCATTGCTGATGAGTGTCTGTGAAATCTAAACACAATATCTGCTCATAACATGGGCTACCTCAAACATATACCTTTCGTTCCTCGAGTGGGAGAAAATAAGAGCATTATGTGACTGATATTGGCCTGGAGACAGCCTTGAACCATACTATGGGTTGTGCAATACATGTTACAGGACATTCATTTTTGCATTCTAGAACCATTACAGTGTTATACTTGACTGTAGTGACAGCAGAACACACATGCATGGAATACAGCTGTACTGCATATATTAAGACTGATTTATTTAGGAATCAACAATGCTGCTTAACACTTTATTGGTATTGCTGGTAAACTACTGTGAAGTCCACATACAACATCTGCCCATAGAGTGGGCTACCTCACCCATAAACCTTTATTACCTGGAGTAGGAGGAACAGAGAGCAATATGTGACTGATATTAATTTTGTATTCTACAGTTATTACAGTGGAGAGTTTTACATGGAGCCACACCCTGTACATAACATCTGAGAAGACATCCACAACCACGGGTAGCATCTACACTTCTCCCTACATGGATTCAATATCCCTGTTTCTATGCTCTTCCCTCAGCAGCGCTCCATCATTAATATGCATGGCATGCTGCTGAGGGGGAACCATGGCTGTTTACACCGATACATCCTGTGTAGGCTCTACACAGTGCCCACACAAATTTTATTAAATTCTGGGGGGTATTTTTTAATCAATATCAGAAGTGTCCTGTTTTTAGCTTCTGGGCATTATATGACTGATTAGAGGCTATGTTTTGTGAAAATATGTGTACTGGTTGTGTACACTTAATTTTGTGAGTAAAAGGTTTATTTCAGAATGGATATGGATGTGCTTTTCAGTGTAGTGCTGATGTTTACTTAGTGACAGCCTACCTGTCAATTTTCTTTTTCTGTCAGTGTATTTAACTTGGTAAAAAGAGTGCTGACAGAAAATTTGAGTGCTGCTTGTTTTTTTTTACATTCTTAAGGAGATGGAACAAGAAGTGTGAGTGTAAGTTTGCTGCTTTTATATACTAGGAGATACCTTACTTTCCATCCAACTAGCTCCAGCAAAGTTTACTGCTTTGAGCATCTCCACCTTGGCTACAGCATGGATTCTTACCCCAGTCCAGCTGGTTCCACTCCCACTGTACCTAGAAAAAAAGCACTTACCAAGGATCCCTTACCATATACTCAGTTTATGCCTCAGCCAATAGTGGGTGAACCTGTAGTGGCCATTGCTTGTTCCTCAGACCACTCATTTACCTTTCCATCTCCTTTCAGCCACCAAGAACTGGGGATCAAACACATCCCTTCTGCTGTTCCAGTGTCTAATATAGGGATTAGAGAAATATCTGGGAGACACTCTAGATGGAATATTTTTCAAGGGGTAACCAAGACGAGAGACCTTTAGACTGGTCAGACATATATCCTTCAAGTTGGTCTTCTTCTGCAGGGATTTCCACAAAGAAAAAAACAGAAGATTAAACATTGTTTATCTCAAGAAGTAATTACAGCTAAGATGGATGATCTTCTTACCTTAGCAAAGAATGCATTATAGGCTATAAATCTTGGTGTATAGAAGCCATTACAGGTGAGCATCTCCTGCAAAGAAGTTATTTGAGTAAACAGGGTCTAATGATTCTGATTATGACAAATATGGGGATTCTTCTCTTTCAGATTGACAAGCCCAGCTTTCTGACTGTGAAGAAAATACTATTATCCTAATATGAAGAAATTTTCTTTTAATCAGACCATAGCCAGGATTAATAAGGTATTTTATGGGAAATAAAACAGATGTTCCCCATGAACTGATGGGATATTGTGATATGTTACAAATGGTATTCCTCATCCATCCCTTCTATACTGCCACCTGTGGAAAATGTGTTGAATGTTGCCTATAATCATCCTGATACCCAGCTGTCAGTCTTTAAAAAAGAAGATAAAGTGTGTCGAGTGCCTAGACTAATACATTTGTTTTCTCTCACCTTACATCAGAAACAGCAGCCATATGCATGTATTGCCTTTGTTACTGAACACTAACCCTTCACCTGGTGACTAGGAGGGCAAGGTGTTGAACAACCTAAGAGGATGTTTTTTTCTTCCCATTTTAGCTTTCAGAATTTCGATTATTTGAAGCATGTGAAAGTTTATGTTTTTTATTTGCAAAGTCTGAGGAAAAGTGCTACCTCACTTCCTAAAGATGAAAGTTATTTTTTGAATCAAACTGTTTCTATTATGTCCCAGGCATCCAAACATGCTTTGAAGGGTGTATATGATTGTGCAGATGCAGTGTCTAGGATCACTGCTACTGCTACCATGTTGAGAAGGTATGCTTGGATATGTAACCAAAAGTTTGTTAATGATGTAATGTCTGAAATCTTAGATTCTGCTTTAGATAAGGAGGAAATGTTTGACTCATGTACTACCCAGCTTCTCAAATAATATAATGAAAGAGGGAAATTGATTTAGGAAGGATCAAAGTTTTCCATACAAATCTTTTGGGCCTCTTTCACTAAAAAAACAGATAAACAAAACAAGTCAAAAAAAGATGAACAGAGAGAAATAATAACGAGTAACAGAAGTCTTTTCAGAAGACGGGACAGACCAAAAGTACAGAGTGACTATCTTGCCTTCCCTTTTCCAGCCAATATCTCCACAAACCTGTCACACAAGCTGGTCCTCAACATCAAGCTTTGGCAAAATATTGTCTCAGACTCGTAGTTGTTAAAAGTGGTACAGAAGGATTACAGATTGGACTGGATATAAAAACCTCCATTCAGGTGTATTCCTCCCTCCCTCCAAACCAAACAGAATATTTTCCTTGGGTTCTTCAGTCTTTACCTACCCAAGGAGTCATAGAACCAGTGCCTTCAAGTCAAAGGGGCAAAGGTTTTTCTATTCCAGAAGGTTTCTACTACCAAAGAAAGAAGCCTCTTGGAGAGCATTTCTAGTTCTTTCTGTATGTGAAAGTACCAAAGTTCAGAATGCTGACCTTCCAGTGCATGTCACCATTTAATCCTCCCATGAGTTGCATGGCAACACTACACTTAAATGATAATCCGATGTTGTTTTTTCTGTCCGCCTCAATGAGTGATTCTGACCGATAAAAAAGGATCCAAGCTTGGCCTCCTCCAAGTTCAGGCTCCTACTCTTCCCATACTGCACCACCATACTATCCCTCAGGTCTCGTTTGCCACTTTTCAAAGCAAGACATGATCTCATTGGCTCTGTGCTCATTAGAGTAAGATTTTGTGATAAGTGCTCTTTTTTGTCATCCTTTCATAGTTAGTCAAGTTGTTCCTCTGGCTGTGTTCTACTCCTTTTTGCCTCTTTCTGTGGTCAGATGGTGTAGCTTTTTTAGCTGTTGTCTGTTAGACAAGTCTCTCTCAAGTGGTGTTCCTACGATTTCTCTTCTTCCCGTCCTAAAAATGTACATCTCAACTTTTATCTGGAGTTTATTCTAGTCAGCTTTGTGTGAGCTTTCTATAATGCTATCTTGCTTATTTTGTCATACTGGACATTTGCTCATATTTTCTGTGCCTGTTGGTCTTGAGGGTTTGTTGTACTTGATGGCTTGAACTGTGTCCAATAAGATCTTTGGGTTCAAAAGCTGCCCCCTCCCCAAGAATCTGCATTCTAAATGTTCTTATTGTTGGGGAGCAGCTCATCTTCTAAATGTACTTATTGCTGGGGAGCAGCTCATCTTGAGGACAAGTGCAACCTTTGTGCTGCCTTTAGACCTTGGTCCCTTTCAAATCGGTGGTCCAAGTTAATTCTGAAGGATCTTTTTCTGCTACCATGGGAGAAATGACCACTTTTGCTGCTTCTCCCTAATTAAAGAATTCTTCAGTCAAGTCATTGGAAGGTCAAAGAAAGACAGGAGTATAGAAGAGGATAAACAAACTCAGGGTGGCAAAGATTCCCTAAAAAATGTTTCCAGACCTCACGCTGTTGTCTGATCTGGATTTGAAAATTCCACATTTCTCAGATCTGACCATTGGAGATGCCTTGTTTCCAAGGGTGGATTTCCCTAGGATTTGGTCTCCATTGAATAGTCTATAGAAGAAGACCTTTTTCACTAGAGTCTTCCACTCCACTTCTCTGAGTCTTCCTTAGGAGAGATATGAGCATCAGAGTTAGAGACCACCCTCAGCAGAGTCTTCATCTAGACAACTGCAATTCTTCATGAGGAATCTTACTGATGAAGACTTGGCTAGGATGATGAGGGAGTCTACGAAGATGGAGATTCATTTGCAGGTTATACCTCCGCACCCCCCCCCCACCTCAAGGGTCACTGGTCCAGTCCCTGCCTCCCTGCTACACCTGTTCTGGTTGCTCCTTTCGTAATCTGACCTTCAGGTCTAGCAGTTTTGGATCCAGGTGCTCCCCTGATGGTGCCCTGCCTTGGAGATGGTAGTCTGGATGTCTTTGACTCTGAACGTGTCCTTACTGCACTCAACTCCGACTACATTGGATCTCAAATGGCCTTGGAGCCAAGGGGTCTGCATCTGATTTACAGAGCTGGGGCTGACTCCAAGACACTCGGAGACTTCCCTGCCTCTTGGCTCTTTGGTCCTCAGTAGCTCAGCTCCAGCATCAGCTTCTGATTTGAGTCAAGCTGAATCTAGGGAGGAACTCCTTTTGGGAATCCTAGGGTCCAAGGACATCCTCCTTGGAATCAGCTTCTGTCTTGGAGTTTGAGGCATTTGGGAGAAAGGGATCCTCATTCATGTTCAGATTTGTCTCAGACCCTTGCTACTTCTGTTTTGACTCAGCCTATGCCCTTGGACATCCAGACTATTGTTTTTGGGCAAACCTAACCCTCAGGTTCCCCTGATATGTCTAGTTCTTCCCTTAACCTGCCCATCTTGGAGGAACCCAGGAAACAACAATGCAAGAAGAGGCATTTGGACACCCCTCAAGACACTGATTTTGATGTAGGAGAGGGGGTCCCCAAGACCTCCCTTGGAAGGTGTCTCCTTTGGGGGCTTTCTTGAATTGCACAACAAAATGTTGGTTTACCAATGCCCTTTCCCAAGAGATGTCAGTGTCCCTCAAGGATTTTGTGTATGGCCCACCTACATGCTTGGTGGTCCCCCTGTGGGTGACTTTATCAACCTTGTCTCCCAGAGAGCATGGAAGGATCCAGATACAGTGGAACCCATGCTTAGAAGACCTGACAAAATTTTACTTTTCCCTAGGGAGAGGGTGCAGTGAAGTAAGGGATACCATGTGCATGCCATTCTGGTGGCTGAAGCCTCTAAAAAGGAGCTGTCTGAATAGGTCTCCCCTATCCATCCCATAAATAGGGAATCATGAGGAATGGACAGATTCATGAAGAGAGTCAACACTTCGGTGACCTTTGTTTTGCAGGAGCTGAACTACATGACCCATCTCACTTGCCTTCACAGAGACTTGACTAAGGAAGTCTCTAAGGCTGTTTCTGGAGTCCCAGTTAGGCAGTATGCAGTCTATCTCACGTGTCCATGCACCTTCTATCTAATGCAGTGAATGACACATCTAGAGCAGCAGGTACAAACATCGTTCTTGGTCGCCATGTCTGGAAGCAATTATGTGACTTTGCAGAAAACTTCAAAATGTTGTTCTTGAATGCCCCTTTTGATAGGACTTCCCTGTTTGGTTTCAAACTTAAAGAAACTCTAACCAAGAGTGATCAGGAGAGCAATACCCTGTCATTGTCATTCATTTCTCTACCTAAGAAAGGTCTATTTCCTGCAATCAGAAGGGTGGGACACATCTGTTGTTCTGTAAATCCCAATATTTCACCTCAGACACTCCTGGTGACAGAGCATTCAGATGCAGAGAAGGAATAGTAATAGACATAACCTAGAGGCAGAGGTGGTCCACAACATCAGGAGTTTTGCAGCCTTTTCTCTAAAAAACCCTTCTAACATTCCTAAAAGCTTGCCTGACTGTTCTTCTCTGAGGCAGTCAGGGACAGCAATCTCTGCACCACATATTTGTCAGCCATCATAAAAAATTGTAGGGTGTTGAGCATAATTTCCAGAGGTTATTTTATTCCTTTTCTATCTCACCTTCAGACTTGAAAAGCCCTTTCAGATGTACCACCCCCCAGTGAAGGGCAGCAGCTCTAGAAGTTTCAAAGCTGCTAGACAAACAAGTCATTCAGGAGGTCCCAGTAGACCAGACAGAATCCAGAGTGTGTTTGAGATTCTTTTTAGTTCCACAGAAAGGGGACCTCAGACCAGTTTTGGACCACAGCATGTTGAGTACCTCCGTGACATAGACATCATTCCAGATGGTCACTGTACAGCCCATCTTGTCTCTACTAAGGAAGGATGACTGAGTGTGATCTGTGGACTTTCAGGGTGCCTACTATTACATCAAGATGGTCAACAGTCAAGGAAGTTCTTTAATTTCTGACTGGCAGCCAATTACTATCAATTCCGAGCACTGATGTTCAGTCTTACCACAGCCCCCAGGGTGTTTGCCAAAGGCATGACAATGGTAGCTGCATGACTCAGACTGCAGGGGTTCAGAGTGTTCCATTACCTGGATAACTGGCTCATCACAGCCAACACAAAGAACTCCTTATGCTAGCTAGAGACTCCTTATTCCATTTGTACTTGTCCCTGGGGATCACAGCCAACTGGAAAAAGTCCATTCTGAAACCTGTGCAGGTGACAAAATTTATAGGGTGCCACCTGGACATATCCTTCCAAATGGCAAAGCTTCTGTTGTCCAGACTGTCCTCACTGCAGATGCCAGCTTCCCAGGTTCTTCTGCACAAATGTCCCCTAGCTCATGGGCTTCTCTTACTCCTTGGATCTATGGCAGCAGCAGCTATCACTCTCTAACCTCACACAAGATTTTTACATGAGGGTTCTTCAGTTGACCCTCTCAGCTTAGTGGTCCATTCTTCATCAACCTATGGATTTTTCAATCAGTATAACTCTGATTTACGGACGTCATATCTATTGGATGGACTCAGTGCCTTCTCCAAAAGCTTTAGATCTGAGACTCTAACTTCTCCCTTACCCACAGTTCCCGCCTTCTGTCTGAATTACCTCACATCGAGTTTGTTGACTGTTTCTAATCATAGATAGACTATCATGATAAGAATAAAAAACTATCATGGAGTAAACTAACTTATTAAGAATGATAAACTTGGAAAGTGACCTTAAACAGACAGAGTCTTAGTTGAGGTCTGTCCAAGCACCAGAAGATTGTAGATGGTAATTTCGAAGGGAGAAGGAGGGATGGATGCTGAAGCAGACAAAAATGAGACAGCACTGATCTATCATTATGATAAGTACATAGCTTTCATATCCAATGTTGTCTGTGTTCTGCCAATTCAATGTTTGGGACAGATTACCAAACTGCTTAAAAAGGACCTGGGTGGTACCAAGGAAGGGCATTACTGAGAATGGCAGAGCCAAAGAGTGTGTGAGCTGTAGATTTCACTTCCAACTTGTAATGAGATATAAAGGTATGAACTGTTCACCAATTGCCACTGCACAAATGCCATGAACAGGGGCTATTTTCAGGAATGCTGTAGAAGTAGTAACTGCTCTAGCAGAATGAACCCTTGACTATGAGTGTGTAGACAACCCTTGAGTTTTATAAACAAAGGAAAGGCAGTCTGCCAGCCACTTAGAAAGTGTAACTTTTAACACGTAGTTTCCCAGTTTTGTTTTGGAAAAGGAGACAAATAGTTAATCTCATTTTCTAATATCTTTGGTATAGTGTAAGAAAAATCCAAGTTGTTTGTGAACATCTGTTGCATGAAGAATTTGTTCTCCTTTGCTATAGTAACTGGGAAAATACTGGCAGATCAACACATTGATTCAGATTTGTTTCAGATGATACTTTTGTGAGAAAAGTAGGGTGTGTTCTCAATTACACTATGTCTTTGCAGAAGATGAGAAAAGGTGGTTTACATTAAAGCACATCTAATTCCAATACTCATCTTATGGAGGTAATGGTTATCAGAAAGATAGTTTTCCAAGAAAGAAACTTCAAGTCAGCTGATGCTCCAAACTAAAAAGGTTTCTGAGTCAATGACTGTAGTAACAGTGTGACATCCCACGGAGGAACTGATCTCAAATGGAAGGCCTCAGTAAAAAGGTTCCTTTGAAGAAAGCTTTGGATGTCTTAAGAGACACAATGGAAGAGTCATTATGGCCTATGTGAAAATTTGAAATGGCAGCCATTTCAACTTTGATAGTAGAAAAACTGGAACCCTGGTGAAAAAGTTCTGAAAGAAATTCCAGTATTGATAGAAGAGGGACAGAAAACGGGTCCAGTCCTTTTGATGTCACCCAAATAGAAAATGTTTTCCATTTGCTTTTATAAGTCTATTTGGCAGATTATTTTTGAGAAGAATATATTATGTAAACCACTGAAAAAGACAGCCTGCATTTCTGGCTATCGCTAAAATTGGAGAAACCATGAAGTTAATTTTAGCTTGTAGGTCTGGTAAACCATCCCAGATGTGTGACTCAGGAGATCCAGAATGGGATACAGCACCCAGGGAGGGTGTAGCAAATGAGGCCAAAGAAAGTGGAACCAAATCTGCCAGGGCCATAACAGGGGAATGATGATTACCTTGGTCTTATACTTTGCAGCTTTCTTATGTATGTTGTCAAAACAGGTATTGGAGGGAATGCATAGAGGAGACCCGGGGATCAAGTGTGGACTACAGCATCTTTTGGTGACTCTACCTGTGAAGGGATGAGGGCAAAGTAACTGCTGCACATGTTGTTGGGGTAGGAGGCAAAGAGGTTGCAGCAAGGTTGGCACCAGCAACTGAAATTTTCCATTGCCACTGTTTGTTTGAGAGACCACTCCTGGGGTTATAGGATATACCTGTTCAATTTGTTCGGGGTGTTCCAGGAATGTGCATTGCTAGACTGAAGAGATCTGTTTATTTATTTACTTATTTGTAATTGTTTACTGGGAAATACAGACTGGGTAATACCCTTTTTCAGCAGTGGTCAAGGGAGAAAAACTCCATTTGCAGTATACTAAATTCCAAACACAGAGTAATTACATTTCTCTTTACATTTATGCACAAACAGTAGTTACATTTATAGATATACATTCTAAGATTTTACAGAGGTGGAAATTACTAAAGAAAAAGCACATGTGCAACTTACTGGATTGTACAGGCAGCAGCTATGTATAAAAATTGTTTTGTCATTTCAGTAAGATGTTGAGAATATTATGCTTAAGGAGAGTATTTGGATAATATTGTACAGTGAAAAAGTTTTAACCTTGTGATGTGCATATACAGGACCAGGATTGGTTAAGAAGTTGTTTAAGCAATGGTTAAAAACTACTGAGTTTGTCAAAAAGTTTTATTTGTATGGGGATACTATTCCAGAGTTTAGCAATGCATGGATGATGAGATGAGAAGACATTACCCATTGCCAAACTCGCATGGCCTCCCAGAAGAGTAGATACAAATGTGTTCTTCCTTGTTTGTTGATGTACCATAGCACTGACATATTGTCTGACTGGATGGAAATCATACTCTTGAGTAGGTAGTCCTGGAAAGCCTGCAACACTAAGAGGACTGTGCTCATCTCCAAGATATTGATGTGAAGTTTGGCCTCCATAGGTGATCACGTCCCTTGAACCATCTTCCCCTCAAAATGCCTCCCCCCACCCTAGAAGGGAAGTTTCTATGGTTACTGTGGCCTGAGGGGCTGGTGAAGAGAAGGCTCTCCTTTCTGTCACTGATGGAGGGGTTAACCACCAATTTATGTAATTTCTGCATACTTGAGTGAGAGGGATTCTGGCATGGAGAGGATGGAGGCTCTGTGACCATCAGACTGACAGTGCCCATGGTAACACTCTCATGTGGAGTCTTGCTAGTGGTACTAAAATTATAGTAGAGGCCATCTGGCCTAACAGACATAGAATAAATCTTGCTTTTGGATGGGGATGCTGAAGAACCTGAACAGCCATCTGCCTTAACAATATAACTCTTGATGTGAGTATGACAGTCCCTACTCTGGACCAGTAATCAATGAGCCTCAGTCCTTACCACTGACAATGGTGAGGGACAGCCACTAGCAACAAAAATGGATACAGACAGTATTTTCAGATGCAGCTTTCTGCAACAAGCACAATTTCCCTTAAGGGCACACAGGGAGCACACTCCAGACCCCAAATAAAGCTTCACATTGAACTCTTTGGAGATTTATGTCCCTGTTCCAAGTAGCTGACACAAACACCTGGGAAAAGCTGGCACAGATTTACCATCTGTGCCCCCTCTGCCCAGACTATAAGATAATTACACTGCCACCAGTCAGCTACTCTAAGGCTCTTACAAGGGTACCCAATTATACTGAGAAAAATTAATACTAACACAGATGGCAGAGTTTGACCAATGCAGCAAGGCTTTCAGGAGCAGCCACAGTGTCACTAAAATAAGCATAAGTACTCATAAGATGTTAAAAGTATTCTCTAAAAGACCAACCACAATGAAAAGTATAAAAATATTTAATAATAAATACTAAAATAGAAAACATGAGAATACTAAATATCGAGTTAAAATAAACACCAGAGTTACAGTCACGAGATATAAAAATAATACAGTTGGATAGATTAACACAGATGCAGAAAAACGATACCTAACTAATCTCACTATATTTTCCTGACTGACTAAAGAATTACTGTTGCCTAGTTAAGTTACTTACTACAGTAAGACAGTTTGATGAATGTTGAGTTGCATTCTACAGCAAGGCAAGATGAGGTGTGATGTTGTGTGAGATATCTGTGAGAGATCTTTCCTGTCGTGTTCCAAAGAACAAAACACTGCTGTGAGAGTTCTGTCATATCTCTCACTAATATTTAAAAAATCATTTCAGTGCTGGTTATAGAATGATATCACAACTGGTCACTTGACTCTGGTACAATACACACCCAAAGCTTTGCTAAGATTTATTGCAGCATCTGAAAGCTTTAAAACAATTTCAAAAACGTCTGTCCTTCCAGGGTAGCAATTAGTTAAGAACAATACAGTAAGATTCCTTGTCCTGGTTTTCCCAGATATTTTTATCTCTGGCTGCAATCAGACCTGTAAGATAAAATCTTTATGGCCTAAATCAACCCATTTAATTTTCAACCTATTCTTCAAAATTAGTTGGACTGAGATTGACCTGTTCCCTTCCAAAATTCCCTGTTAAAACATATGCATTTAATCAGTTATAATAATACTGTGTGACATACATGTATACCTTTTCTGTCCAGCAGGCCCCACTGTTGATGCATTTTTAACACAAGCAACTTTACAAACACATTTTTAACACAAACATATGTACAAATTAGTGTGATGGTCAAATGAAATAAAATTCTTTACAAACTCCAGCTAGCTAAGCTAGTATATGTTACATATGCACTGCCCTACACTCCCTGGCACAGATGACATTACTTCATATCATCACAGTGTGAAATTTTACAGTTTGGTGAATTGTATTGATCTGACATCCTATGAATTCTATTTCTTGAGTAGGGACAGTTTGCTCTTTGCTTGATTTACAGTTATTCCTAACTAATCTGCAAGGCAAAGCAGGAAAGCTTCATGCTGTAGCAGTAGATCCCCCGGAGGCACCAGGTAGGTACTAATGTCCAGATATGGGAAAACATGGATACCCTGCAGTGGTAGATGAGATGCTATTACTAACATAATCTTGGTGAACACCTAGGGGGGCTGTGGTGAAACTGAATGGTAGTGCTCTGAACTGGTAATGACTGGCTCCCAGCCTGAAACAGAGAAATCTCCTGAATTCTCTTTGAATCTTTATACAGCAATTGACATCATGGAGGTCTACAGAGCACATCTCAATCATCCCTCCTCAACAAAGGTAGTATGGACTGTACTGTGACTATCCAGAACTTTGTCTGTTTGACAAACTGACTGAGATGACTTAGGTCCAATATTGGCCTATGGCCCCTGTCTTCCTTGGAACTAAAAAGAAACTGGAATAGACTCTGGATTATAACTGCTCTGGGGGGGACTTTTTGGATGACACTTTTTTCTAGCAACTTTGAAACATTCTGTTGCTGCAGATTCCAACTGATTGGGTGGAATGTTGAGAATTTTTACTGTTTTGTTCAGGTGACACAAAAAGAGTATGGTGTAACCTCTAGTTATTATCCATAATGCTCACAAATCAGAAGTAATATTTGCCAGGCTTGTGGGTGCAAGGTTAAGTACCCCCTGGCTGCCTCCAGATTGCAGTAGTCAGGTAATCCCTCAGGGGCTCTAATATGGTTTCTTAGTAAAGGGACCACAAAAACCTTTATTCCATAGTCCCCCTCTGTCTCTGGAGAGACATCGATTCAAACTGCATCAACCTCTGCCTTGGGGATCTATCTCCAGGAGTGCCATGGTGAAAACCTTGTGACTATTTGAACCACATTTTCTTTCCTCCACTTTGATTCCTGGAATAGGATTTTTGTAGACTGGAAAAACACGTTCCTAAGGCAGACAGGGTCTTATCATCTTGTTCACTCCTGTTAAACATCTCTTCTACCGTAGGTCCAAAAAGTGCAGAACCATAGAAAGAGACATTAATGAAGGATGCCTTGAAACTCTCTATGAAGTCGCAAAGCTGTGTTCAGACATGGTGACCCATGGCAATGCCTGTAACAGCTGCTCTTGCTGTGCCATTTACTGTATTAGATAGCAGGTACATGGCAACATTAGATGTAGATTGTAGGATGGGTATTTGGGTGTCCACTATCTTTTGGACATCTGGTGGTAAGTTACCCAAAAAGACTTGGACATCTCCTTGATCAAGTCTCTTTGTAAACGGTTTGAGTGAGCAAGGTAATTCAGCACCTTGAGTGCAAAGGCTGATGAAGCATAAGTCCGTTTCCCTAGTCTGTCCAAAGCCCTCAACTCCCTGTTAGGGGGATGGACAGAAGAACTCCCCTAAGAAATTTCTTTCTTTGTAGCTGCTACCACCATGGCATCTACTGGAGGTCCTTTAGATTACTGTTTCCTATCTTTTGGGACTGCTAGGATTCTGTCTGTTATTTTAGGGATTGGCTCTGTAACATCAGGATCTTTCCATACCCATTGTGTCATAAAATCTATAAGTGCATCAGGAGGGGGCACCACCTAGGATGCAAATGAGCCAGACCTAAAGGCTTCAAGGAACATGGACTCATTCAGAGAAGGAGTTTCAGTGGACCATCGCCCCTTCTGCTTCAACAGTTCTAGGATGTCCCCAAATGTGATATCTTCCAGAGGGGATCTGGGAGATCTTTCTCCCTCATCCGAATACATGTCTTCAGTGACAGACTCAGAAGAAGAGTCTTTGTGCTTTGGTTTACACATCTGTTTCCTCAGAACATGTCGCTGG